>NW_019154132.1:7388187-7868808 GCF_002288905.1 Enhydra lutris kenyoni | reverse complement strand
GGGTTATGGACATTGGGGAGGGTATGTGCTATGGTGAGTGCTGTGAAGTGTGTAAACCTGGCGATTCACAGACTTGTACCCCTGGGGATAAAAATATATGTTTATAAAAAATAAAATTAAATTTAAAAAAATAGTAAACAGCAAAAGAATTATTATTAAAGTGATGAACTTACAAAAAAAATCTTTAAAAAAAAATAAGGAACTGAGGAAATCAGCACCACCTTAAAAACCAGAACATGACCAATATTATGGTGACACCCCCCACCCCTGCCTGAAAGGTCTCTAGAATCATGAATAATGTCTAGCATTTCTTGCCTTCTAAAAACTAACAGTTTTACCACATATGTACATATCACGGAATCAGAGTGTTTTCCTTTTTTCCCTTAAAGTCTTTCAGAGACGTAATGGAAATTTTATAGGCATACATGGAAAACATAGGCATGGTCACAGCTAAGACCAAAGGCTGCCCAAGCAGATGGCCATACTGCCTGTCAGCTGGGGGGGGTGGGGACCTCAAGTCCCATGGGTGGGGCATGGCTGCTCTGTAGGCAATGAGTGACTAATGATTCTTCTTCAGCTCTATCTCATATAAACCCATTAAAAACGTGGACACTTTCTCAACAAGCCTTGGCAAGGATATGGAGAAAGAAGAACCCTTCCTTATGCACTGCTGGTAGGAACGTGAAATGGTGCAGCTGCTGTAGAAAAGTTTCACAATTCCTCAAACACAGAATCACCATATGGTCCAGCAATCCCACTTTTACATATATATGGGTATCCGAAAAAACTGAAAACAAGGACTTGAACAGATATTCGCACGCCCATGTTCTTAGCAGCAGTCCTAGTAGCCAAAGAGTAGAGGCCATGGAAGTGTTATTGATGGATGAATGGATAAACAATGCGGTAGATATATACAATGAAATATTAGTTAGCTTTTAAAAAGAAAGGAAATTCTGATACAGGCCACAACACGGATAAACCTTGAGGACATTGTGCAAGGTAAAACAAGGCAGTCAGAAAAAGACAAATACTGTATGTCCTTATAGGCAGTACCCAAGGAGTCAAATTCATAGAGACAGAACATAGAGGGTGGTTTCCAGGGGCTGGGTTGGAGGGACGGGGAGTTAGTGTTCAACAGGGAAGAGAGTTTCACCTTGGGAAGATGAAAATGTTCTGGAGATGGATGGTGGTGATGGTTGCACAACACTGTGAAAGCATTTAATGCTGTAGAACTCATACACTTGAAAATGGCTAAAGTGGGAAATTTTATATCAGGCATATTTTACCACACAAAAAAAATAACCACTAAAAACGGACATTTTCTTACACTATCACAATGCACGACCACACCTAAGTTGAAATAATTTGTTGTTGTTCTCTCATACCCAATCCATAATCAAATTTCTTTGAATACCTCAAAAAACGGTCTTTCTGTTTTTGGTTTATTGGAGTCGGGAGCCAAACGGGACCCACTCATTATACTTGGTTGTTCTGTCTCCTAAGTCTTTCCAAACGAGCAAACCAGGAACCGAAAGAACTCCACTAATCTGATCAGGTGTCCATCTAAAAAACCTACAGCTAACAACATTCTTAAGGGTGACACTCTCAAACCATTTCCTTTAAAAATCAGGAAGAAGGCAAAAATGCTCATTTTTAGTCTTGGAGTCCAGTTCAGTATTGTTAAGATTAAATAATAGTAAAGGGAGAAATCTATTCCAAATTCTTGAAACTAATAAGAATATTTAGCAGACTGTTTCCTTAACTGTCTCAGTGAGTTCGAGCTGCTGTAACAAAAATACAATAGACTGGGGGCTGAAACAGCAAACACTTACATCTCCTAGCTCTGGTGGCTACAAGTCTGGGATTAGGATGCCAGCATGGTTGAGTGCTTGCTGAGGGCCCTCTTCCCAGCTAGCTCCTCACTTAGCCTTCTTTGGTCTGTGCATGCAGAGAGAGATGGTGTGAGCGTCCATCACTTCCTCTTCCTAAGGACACTAATCCCATCATGGGGGCTTCACCCCCATGACCTCCTCTAGACCTAATTACCACCCAAGACCCCACCTCCTGATACCCTCTCATTAGGGATTAGTTTTATCTGTATGAATTTTAGGGGACACTCACAGTCTATAACACTGACCTCAAAGGTCTCACATTATTTTTTCCATCACCTTTCGAATTTGGGATTTGGAATTTTTGCATTTGTGTTCAGAAGTGACACTGTTGATGGATTCCGCTCATAACAGTGTTGTTCAATTTCAAGTTATATTTGCTCTTGAAGTAAGTTGGAGGTTGCTCTCTCTCTTTCTTCTCAGGGAAGGATCTCTTCCTTCAAAAGCTGGAGAACTTAACCTGTAAAATCACCTAATCCTGGTGTTTTCCTTTGGGGAAAATTTTTAATTACTAATTCATTTTCCTTTCAATATAGAGAAATATTCAAGTTATCTACTTCTTTTTAAGACATTATGCATTTTCTAGAGGTTTGTCAATTGGGGCAGAATTTATCCAATTTACTGCCATGAAATTTTTCAAAGTATTCTATTATTTGATCTCTGCTCTAACTACAGCTTTTTCATTCTAATATTACTTGTGAATTCCCTTTTTCTTGATTTGTCTTACTGGAGGTCAACTTTTTTTCTCATTATTGCTTAATTTGATTGCAATATTGATATTTTTCCTTTTCTGTAACATTGAAAGAACTTTTTATTACTTATTACAAATAAGGAGATAGAGAGATAGTTCTCAAGACACTGTAATATTGATATTTTAATATATTTTCTGAATAGTGTCCTGCTCAGTCTGAACTATTTCAACTAAAGTTGTCCAGAGAAAAATAAAGATAAAAGCCTGTTATAAGTGAAAATGTAAAAGAGAGAAGAAAGAGGGGGAGAGTGAGCAGAAAAAGCATAGAACAATCTTCCTATAATATGTTTAGTCACATATTCATTACTTTCTCATTAACTGGACTCACTCAATGGTTAATTCAGAATGGCTTCATTTGGGCAAAATTACATTCATTGACAAAAATTCTATGTTTTTTAAATGTTTCATGCCTCTACTTCATCATACACCAAAGTTGAAAAACTTGGAACTCTTTTAAAACAAAACAAAACAAAACAAAACAAAAACCCTTGCCATTCCCTTGACTATTGTAAACAATTTTTTTATGCTATGGTACAAGTTTATTTAATTTTAGGCAACAAGGACAGTTCTGGCTAGTCTTTCAAGGTCTATAACAACAGTGGCCTTCTGACTTTAATATTGCAAACATTCAGCTCACTTGTTAAACACAATGAGATAACAGACTTGACCCTCTGGGGTGCACCAATTATTTCCAAGTACTCATTTCTATTAGTTTTATTAAGATCACAAATATCAAGAAGAATCTATTTTCCTGGCTGTCATTTTTTTCTCTCAACTGACTTTGCTAAACTTTCCTTTTTATTTTAAATAATGATAGACTCAAAAGAAGTTGCAAAAATACCAGAAAAAAAAAAAAAAAAAACAGTAGGGAGATCCCATGCAACATCTTCCATAACTGAGTAACAATACCAAAACCAGGAAATGGATGTTGATACAATAACTTACCTAGACTAGAGATCCACCTTGGAGTTCACCAATTTCTACATGCATTTTCTGGTGTGTATGTGTGTGCATACATAATTCTGTGACCTTCTGTCACAGGTATAGATTGATTCCTATAACCACTACCACAATCCAGACAAAGAACTGCTCTGTCCCTGCAAAGGAAATCCTTTGAGCTACCCTTTTAATTCAAAGACTTTCTTTTTTAAAGATTTCATTTATTTATTTGACAGATAGAGATCACAAGTAGGCAGAGAGGCAGGCAGAGAGAGAGAGAGGAGGAAGCAGGCTCCCCGCTGAGCAGAGAGCCTGATGTGGGGCTTGATCCCAGGACCCTGGGATCATGACCCAAGCTAAAGGCAGAGGCTTAACCCACTGAGCCACCCAGGTGCCCCCTTCAAAGACTTTTTAAGACTAGACCCAGCACACATACTGGAAAGAGCTGTAGGACCAGCAATTAGTGTCTGCATATCATTGTTAGTATCAAGGGTTCACCAAGTAATTTTCTACTTTTTAAAACATTTTAGAACCACTTTCATAACCAAATACAGATGTCACCATCACTCTAGGTTGGGAAGATGCTTGGTAGCCCAACTATATACATGTCTTCCAGTGGAAAAAGTTGCAGACTTCAGCTAACATCGGAGAATACATTCAAGCACTTAAGTCAATAAACGTGTCACGAGGAAAGACTTAAACTGAATAATTGCAGCCTTGACAGAGTCCCATTAATATCAGATAACCACACTGTTGCCTACTTACAAGGATTACTATAAAGACACAGTCAGACACTCGGTAAAGATCAACATATACAACGTGTATTTTTTTCACTGCCAAGAAAAATTTAACATCTTCAACCTAACGGGACAGCCTAAAAAGAATGGTTTCCCATGCCTCTGATTTCTTAAAAAATTATTTAAAATTTTTAAATAAAAATGAAAGAAAAAAGGGAAAAAAAGGCGGTTCACCCCTTTCTCCCACCCTCCACCCCTGCCTCTTGCAATCACAAATCTGTTTACTGTATCTATGTGCTTGGGTTTTTCTGTTTTGTTTTAGATTCCACACGGAAGAAAGATCAGATGGTATTTGTCTTTCTCCAACTTATTCCACACTGAGGCCCACCCATGCTGTCATGAATGGTAAGATTTCGTTCCTTCTGATGGCTCAGTCATATTGCATATGTACACATAGATTGTTGCCATGCTTTGGTTCTTGTAAATGATGCTGCAGTCAGCATAAGGGGCTGTATATATTTCTTCCATTTAGTGTTTTCATTTTCGTTGGCTCCCTGGAAGTAGAATTGCCAGACTGTAGGTTCTATTTTTAATTTTCTGAGGACCCTCCATATGGTTTTCTGCAGTGGCCGCCACAATTTACATTGCCACCAATAGTGCACGATGGTTCCCTTTTCTCCACATCCTCACCAGCACTTGTTGTCTCTTGTCTTTTTGATACTAGTCATTCTAAAAAGTGTGAGGTAGTAGCTCATTGAGGTTCTGATTTTTATTTCCCTGATGACTAGTCACGTTAAACATCTTCTCGTGTGCCTGTTGGCCATCTGTTGTGTTATTTGGAAAACATGTCTATTCAGATCTTCTGCCCATTTTTCAGTCACTTTTTTTTTCTTTTTTAGCTATTGAGTTGTATGAGTTCTTTGTATATTTTGGATATTAGCTCCTTATCAGGTATATGATCTGCAAATACACTCCCATTCAGTAGTTTGCCTTTTCATTTTGTTGATGGTTTCCTTTGCCATGTATAAAGTTTTTAGTCTGATGTAGTCCCACTTGTTTATTTTTGTTTCTCTTGTTTTTGCTTTTGGTGTCGAGATTCTAAATATCGTCGCCAAGTCCTATGTCAAGGAGCTTACTGCCTACGTCTTCCTCTAGGAGTTTTATGGTTTCAGGTCACAAATTTAAGTCTTTAATCCATTTTGAGTTAATTTTTATGTACAGTATAAGACAGTGGTTCAACTGTACAATTTATTGAACAGCCTGTCCATTCCCCTTTGTATATTCTTGGTTCTTTTGTCATAAACTGACTATATATGTGAGGGTTTATCTCTGGGCTCTTTATTCTGTTTCATTGATATATGTGTCTGTTTTTATGGCAATACCATACTGTTTTTATCACTATACCTTTGTAATGTACTTTGAAAATCAGGGAGTGTGATACCACTATGTTCTTCTTTCTCAACATTGCTTTGGCTACTTGGGTCTTTGGTAGTTTCATAACATTTTAGGATTATTTGTTCTATTTCTGTGGAATTTTCACAGGGATTATACTGAATCTTTATATTGCTTTGGATAGTATGGAAATTTTAACAGTTTTTCCAATCCATGAGCATGGAATACCTTTCCACTTATTGGCATCTTTTTCAACTTCTTTCATTAACATCTGATAATTTTCAGGTCTCTGAGCTCCTTGATTAAATTTTTCCTTAGGTATTTTATACTTTTTTCTCTTGTTACCAAAATTTTAATTTTTGTCAAAATTAATGTGGTTTTTCTTAGTATAGTTGACATACAATGTTACATTAGTTTCAGGTGTATAAAATAGGGATTCATTCATGGCAATGATGGTTTATGCATTATGCTAGGATATTTCATCCTTTTTCATGTAAGTATAAATGGGATTGTTTTCTCAATGCATCTGGTAATTCATTAGTGTTAAGAAATGCAATATATTTTTGTGTATCGGTTTTATATCCTACAACTATACTAGACTTGTTTATTCTAACAGTTTTTGATGAAGTCTTTAAGGATATATATATATATATATATATATATATATATATATCTCATGTCCTTTGTCAATAGTGACAGCTTTAATTCTTCCTTTTAGAGGTCTTTTTTCTTGCCTAATTGCTCTGGTTAGGATTTCTAATACTATGTTGAATAAAAGTGGCAAGAATGGACATTCTTGTCTTATTCCTGATTTTAGAGAAAAAGCTTTCAGCTTTTCACCATTGAGTATGGTATTGGCCTGGTCTTATCATAGATGGCCTTTATTATGTTTAGATACATTCCCTCTATACCTGCTTTGTTGAGAATTTTTATCATAAATAGGTACTGGATTTTGCCAAATGCTTCTTCAGCATCTATGGAGATGATCATATGATTTTTTTAAAAAAATATTTTAAAGAGGGAGAAAGAAAAGAGAGACAGTGCAATTGTGAGTTGGGGAGGGGCAGAAGGAGAGGGAAAGAGAGAATCTTAAGGAGACTCCATGCCTAGCACCAATCCCAACATGGGGCTTGATCTCAAGACCCTGAGATCATGACCTGAGCCTAAATCAAGGGCCAGCTTCTTAACTGACTGAGTCATCCAGGTATCGTAGATGATCATATAATTTTTACCCTTTGTTAATCACATTGACAGATTTGCACATATTGAATCATCCTTGCACTCCTGGAATGAATCTCATTTGATCCTGATGTAGGAATTTTTTATTTAACCTCTATGCCCTTCACCTACTTTGCCCATCATCCAACCCCCACCAGTCCCCTCGGGCAACTACCAGTTTGTTCTCAGTATTTATGATTTTGTTTGTTTTTGTTTGTTCATTTGTTTTTTAGATTTCACATACAAGTGAAAGGTTATATTATTTATTGTTCTCTGTTTGGCTTATTTTGCTTAGCATAATACCCTCTGGGTCCAGCCACCTTGTCACAAATGGCAAGATCTCATTCTTTTTTATGGCCAAGTAATATTCTGCTGTGTGTGTGTGTGTGTGTGTGTGTGTATAGTATTAGTGTCTATCAGGGAAACTTCAGTTATTTCCCTATCTTTGCTATTGTAAGTAATGCTACAATAAACATAGAGGCGCATCTATCTTTTCAATCAGTATTTTTATTTTCTTTGGGTAAATACCCAATAGTGCAATTACCAGATCTTAGGGTATTGCTTTTTTTAATTTTTGAGGACCTTTCATATTGTTTTCTACAGTAGTCATACCAATTTACATTGGTATATGATCCTTTTAATGTGTTGAATTTTGTTCGTTAATATTCTGTTGAGGATTTTGCATCTGCATTCTTCAGGATATTTCTGAAGAGTCATACTTTCCAATTTCAACTGCAGAGCACTAATGGGAAGAATGTCTTCATGAGAGAAGAAGTTTATGTCTGTAATTCATTATATTAGACTAATCCTTTTTTTCTTCTTCTTTTATTAAGGTGACCTGGTTTCTCTGGTTGCTTTTATAATGTCATTGTCCCTGGTATCTTGCAGCTTCACTATAACTGCCCAGCTGGTATGTTTCTTTTTATCTATTCCACTCAGATTAAATTGCACTTAATGTGTCTGTGGATTCCTATCTTCCATTAGTTCTGGAAAATTCTTAGCCTTTAGCTCATTGATTAGGGCTCTCCTCCATTCTCTTTAGTGTCTCTTCAAGAATGATAATTAGATGTGTACCAGAATGTCATCCTAATTTTCACTGTTTTTTTTTTTAAGTCATTGATCTTATCTCTTGGCTATAAAATTTCTTTAGATTTATCTACAAGTTCACCAACTCTCTCTTCACCCATGTTTCCTGTATAGTTTAAGCCATCTATTAGTTTGTCATTTTAATGAGTTTTAAAATTTTCTACTCATTCCAACTGTCATTATCACTGCTATGGGGTCCATCATTTTCAATCGTCAATTGTTCTATATCACCATTATGTGTTGTACCACTCTTTATGCTTTGTGCACTTTCTAGATAGCTGTATTATGATTTCTCACTTAGTGTCTGTTTTCTTTGAAATCCTTGGCGAATTTAAATCTGCATTGCTGACCCATCCTTCTGATGACATATTTTGGTGGTTTGTTTCTTGCTTTGCAGATTTTTAGGTAATTTTTGATTGAAATTCATCCTGTTTAAATTGTTTGCTTTTCTCCAAAAAAAAAAAAAAAAGAAAGAAAGAAAGAAAGAAAAAGAAAAAGAAAAACATGTACCTTTGCTTTTGTGAAAAACATTATTGACCTGGACCCAGATATCTCCCCTTTAAGGGTATAATGTGGGAATCCCCAGGACAGTTCCCCCACCTCAGCCTGGACCCTGAGCGGTCTCATAATCTGCAGGAGTATTGGCATTTGCATTCACAGAAACCCAGCTTTCAGGTTTGTTTGCTCACAGTAAACACACTCAGGGGAGTCTTCAAAGATGTCCCTGAGTCCCTAACATCCATGCTGTAGACATATTTGCTTTTGTTTATCCTGGATCTAGTCATATTTTAGCAGGAGGGCCTTACAAATTATCCAGTCTGCAATATTTCCAGAATTTGAAGTCTTAATTTTATCTGTTATATTTGGGAAACAACATTTGGGACACATTCCTCTCAACTCCTAAAGATGTTATAAAACACGCCTCATGTTTGAAGAGTTTACAAGCGTTTTCATACGTATTAGCTCATCTGTTTCTCAGAACAGTCCCAGAAGGTAGGCAGAGCAAATGTTATCACATCAGAGCAATATGAATCTGAGGCCAAAGGCAGTTAAAGGGCTTCCCCCGGCACTCACTTCAATGATTTCAATTATTAGTTTACACTAATGCCTCCCACATTTCCATCTCCAGCTCACTGCTCTCCCTTAAGGAATGTTTTTATCTTACTACCTGGTACACTTCATCCAGATGCCTCCTGTGCATGTGAAGCCAACATGCACAAAATGAAACTCATCTCCTCCCAACCAGCGTGCCCCTGCAGCTTTACTGCTGTCCACTGTCACTCTGAATGGTTCAATGAATCACCAACTCCTGCTGATTTTACCTTCCGGAATTGCACCATCCAATCTAGCAGCCACGTGCCCTAGCCACATGCTGCTATTTCAATGTAAATGAATTAAAAGTTAAGATTCAGTTCCATAGTCGCAGTAGCCACATGTAAAGGGTTCAATGCCCACATGTGGCTGGTGGATACCAAATTGGCAAGTACATCATAGAACGTTTCGGTCATGGCAGAAAAAAATCTATGGGATGGCACTCTTCTGGAAGTTTCTCTAACCCACCTGTCCTGCTCCCTCTGTGACCACTGCCCATGTTCAGAGCCATCCCACTGCCTCGAGTTGTGCCCCCTGTTCACCCTCTCTCCACACGGCAGCTAGTACCACAGCCCTAGACCCAAACTCATAAACTACCTGCATAGAGCCTTCAGTCATTTCCCTGACATACCAGCCTTGCCCCTGACCTTTTCCTGCCTCAAACTTTACTCTTGGGAGATATTAAACTGCTCTATTTTTCTGAACACCTTCCCCAGGACCTCATCCCTCTCCCTTACTTATATAATCTCCTTGTCCTTTCAAAGACCTTCCCCTCCCTCACCTCCAGGATACAGACTTTTATAGGCTCCAAATTTGGAAGATGCTTTGATGCTTCTATGGAATTCTAAATAAAAAACAATTTATTAAAGCCATACCTACCATTAAAGTTCTTGTTCCCCCCATAATTATGAGTGCTTTAGTGAAAAACATCCAACTGAAACTCTTTTTAAACTATATGTCTCATAGAACACTATATAAAAAACTAATGAAGTACCGTATGGTGACTAACATAATAAAAAAATATTAAAGTATGTCAATATGGACAAAAAATAAAAATAAACAAAATCCTGAAACGTGATTTTAAAATAAGTAAAGTATACGTCTCTATTCAGTGCGAAATGTTCCTCTTTTGTAAAACTCTCACCATTACTTGCCATACTTAACATGTAATGCAGCAAAATTTTAAATCTTACCTTAAGATTGAATTCCAGGAAGCCTCTTTAACTGCCTTCCTGTACCTTCTGTATCCTCAGTTGGTTTGGGGACCTCGACTCTAGATTTCTATACTGTCCCAAACAAATTTTCAGCATTGCGCCCCACCTTATATTAAGGTGATCATTGTTCATGTGTCTACCTCTCCCGTTGGACCGCAGGCCCCTCAAAGATAGGGACCATGTCACATTCACTTCAATACCTCCAATAGAGGGTTCAAGAATGTTTTGTTGAATGAATGCATAAGCCAGGACTGAGGTCTGCTCCATGCTCTTTCCTGGGCACCGTAGTATCCCCAGTGGGCAAAAGGAGACAGAACGGAACTCAGCCTTTGGACTCCAGCCCCAGCAATCTTTCTTCAAGACCCAAGGGCATTCTCCAGAACACAAACAGCTAAACGAAGGGACCGACTCAACACATCTGTCCAGGTTTGTTTTTTGAAGGAGCAGCCCCAGAAGCCTGGAACACCAATTAGCATATTGCTTTGCACTCTGAGTTCAGGATGCAGCCACCAAGCATGTGAAATTCTAAAAAGCTAAAGAAAGAAATTAATCTGCTCAAATTACTTCAATTATACCCAAGCCATATCACAAGGTCATCATGCACAAGAAAGATGGAATGAATTTTCAAATCACATCCTCAATTCAGAGAAACAGACTGCTGACACATGCGCACATTCCCTTTGTTTTTTTAAAAATTGAAGTGAATTTACAGAACATGAAGCTAATTGTTCTAACGTGAACAATTCGGGGGCATTTAATACATTCACGGGGTTGTGCACTCACCACTTCTGTCTGGTTCCAAAACATTTAAATCATCCCAGTAGCAAGCCCTCTACCCATTAAGCAGCAACTCCCCATCCCAGCCTCTGGCAACCACCAACCCATGTTCTATCTCTATGGATTTGCATAGTATGGCTATTTCGTATGAATGGAATCACACGATCCTTGTGACTGGTTTCTCTCTCTTAGCATAATGCTTTTAAGGTTCATCAACAGTATTATTATCATGTATCAGTATTTCATTACTTTTTATCGTCATATAATATTCTTCTGTATGCACATACACTTTGTTTATCCATTCGTATACTGATGGACACTTGGGCTGTTGCTACCTTTTGGCAACTGTGAACAGTGCCTCTGTGAATGTGTGTATATAGGCATTTGAGTGCCTGCTGTCAATTCTATTATATTTCTCTCTTGCTTTTCCTCTTCAGTTTTCCTTCTCAGCCACTGATTCCCCAGAATGAATGCGGGATGGGTTGGTGACCCTCCATCAGAGTGGAATTGTAGCCGTCCCAAACACAGGGTAGTTAGTTAGGCATCCTGCGCCCCACGGCCAAGCTACACAAGACATCTGGGAAGAGGCCGGGAAACAAATGGGTGTCAAGTGAACATGCCCAGCACAGACTTTGGCACACAGTAGGTTCACAGCAAATGTTTGCTGAGTCTGCATATAAACAAGGTTACTCCAGAAAAGTTACAGAAGAGATGAAGAGGAGGAGAGTCGACGTTGGAGACCAACAGTCAAAAGAAGAAAAGGACAGATCAGAGGTCAACATGGCAGAAGGGGTGACAAGAGAGACTTAGGATCATGCTGGTGAGAAAGTGTCTTGTCAGAAGGAAACCCCGGGAATGCTGAAAAACAGAGGAGCCCTAATCAAACAGCTTCCTTACTTTTTTGAAAGCCCGGAGTCTAGTACACAGGAAGGAACTGCCTTGAGGTGAGGTCACGATGCCAGGTTGTCTCTGTGTCAAGTTACCTAACAGTTTCAGCTCTTGCAGTAGCTACACAGGGGCAATAAAATCTGGAAACAAAGGTAATATTATTTTATCCTGTATTGGGATGTAATACTAATGCTTCATTTATGATGGATTTGTCTGTGCTTACAGATTTGGTGACTGCCCTCTACGTGTGCGGTAGGAACGTCCATCTGCTAGGGACCGTGAGAAGCAAATGAGAGGCGTGTGCCGAGATGCTCCATAGCTACCCAGCAGGGCAATAAAGTCCTAGACAATGCATTCCTTTTATCCAGATCTCTCCCATCAGGGCTTTTCTTCCTTGTCAACCCTTAACCTGGCCAATACATCGTACTCTTTCCATCAAAACTTTTGTGGAGAAAGAGTGTGAGCAAACAAGCATGTGAGAAATCCACAAAATGAAAAATCTGTCCTCAAATTATCAAGAATCAAACCATGTTGGGCAACAGTTTCTCCCACTGGGTGGCAGCTTACATAAACCCTGCCTTTCTTCACAGTGGACTTCTGACCATGACAATGGAGCTATTTGGTTTAACGAAATGTTCATGTTCTAAAAGTTCAAAGTAACTGATAGGCTGACTCCTTCATTTGGTTCCTAGGGTTCCCGGGGTTTCATATTCCTATCAAGTGACACTCCATCAGATGACCTGTGATTATTCAAGGCACAGTGTCAAGGGTGCCAACATGGGGACGGGGAGGGAGTCCTTTCTCATGATCCCTCTGACCTCTCTTCCCTGTGATGGGTCCAGGGTGATCTGACCCCCGGAAGTCGGGGCCAGCATGCATCTCTACTTGGAGGCATCTGCACAGACCTCCCTGTTCTACCTTAACAACACCTGAACCTACAGAAGAGGAAATGCAGGTGGGTTACTGCTGAGGACTAGGACTCCCCTCAAATGTAAGGCCCACAAGGGCGGGGAATTTTGTTTTGTTCCCTTATGTGTCCTGGGTACTCACAGCAGTGCCTGGCCCAAGGCAGAGAGCCAGTACATGTGTAAGGACTGAGTGAACGACTCATCTAGAACAAGTGTAACCATTCTTCTCAAGCACCTGGCGGGCTGGCCTGGGACAGACCCTTGACGTGACCCTTGACAGACCCTGGTCAAACGAGGACCGGTGGCTCCAAACTTAGATGCAACCATGGCTGCCAGGCTGTGTGGAGGCCGTGAGCTTATCACACCCAGGGTTTCTAAACAAGAGAATGGAAAAACACTACCATGGGGTACGAGACTGCCTCCGTAGCACAGCCATGTGATGTGAACACACAAAGAAAAGGGTCGTTCCTTTCCTTTAACAGACAAAACTTGGATCCTCACATCCTTACAAAAACACAATGAATGCTTCTCCCAGAACCGTTCTCAGAGAATTTCTTTCTTTTCTGGGCCAGTAAGCCCTCCTGATTTCTTCTGAGCAACCACTGTGCTGGTTTTTCTGGACCCTGGTGGATGTCAAGTGGCTACAGGCAATGCTTCTGAAGTCAAGAGACAACAGATGAGGGAACACGGCAAGATTCAGCGCTTGAATGTATGGTTTGGGGAGGGGGGAAGGCCAAAAAAACAACAAAACCACAAAACACAACAGCCAACACCTACAACAGGCTTTAAAAGCACAGGAAAAGGGGTTAGCAATGCCTATGGCTCCCACCTTCCTGTTCCTAAGAAATAGCATATAACTTCTCGGTTAAGCAAATAACCCCTTACCCTCAACAACATTTCTGAGGCAGTTTTACTTCTAAGACTAAGATAGAGCCCAGCCCTTGAGGTCCTCCCTAGTGAGGACAGCAGGGATGAGATGAAATCAGAAAGAACAAAGCTGGGAAACACTCAAGTGTGACAGATGTGTGGCGTGCCCTTATTTATGTCTTTTCATTTGGTTCTGATTTACTAATCAACAAAGGGAGCAGGAAGAACACATTTGGGTTGGGCTGGGAGCGTCTGCTTTCACAGCTCGCTATCTCCGCTTCCTGGAGCCTTCAGTAAAACCTCCCCTTGGATTTGCTGCTCCACGATCGTTTCCATGTCTAACGAGGCCTTGTCATTTCACTGCAGGATTGAGTTTAGGAAAAACCAGGCTGGAGAAGAACGTCCTTATCCAAGCACATATCTGAGGGAAGGAAGGGGGGTGGGGAGGGGGAGAGGCAAAAGGAACAACAAAGTAACCAGCCAAAGGTTTCTCAGTTACTCACTCTCCCCTTCTAATTCAAAACATTATGCTTTATTATTGGTGCAGCCCTGGAAAGCACATTCTTTGCTTCGGTGATTCACTTCATTTTCCTGAGAACACAACGGAGAGAGTCTCTCAGGGTAAAGTTACTGATTTGCCTCCAGATTAAGTCCAAGCTAAACTGCTCACTTCACATTTTGTTGCCCTGGAAGCCCAGCAGGTCCACATGGCGGGAGAGTCCTCATGCGGGGTGGCTCCTGCCCCCAAGCCACAAGATCCCCATGCTTTCCGGGGCTCAACTCACAGACTGAGGAGACCAGCACCCCGGCTTGGCAAACACTCGCTGGGGAAAGCGCTGATGAGCGCTATACAGAGAACCGAAAAATGGCCAGGGATGTTTGCCATTAGTTTGCAGATTGACGCGGGGCTGTGATTTCTTTGGACCAATATCCTGGCCTTGTTGGGGTGGGCCCAAGTGATCAAAAGTCACGGTTCATAGGCCAAAATATAAAAAATAAAAAAGACAGATGAGAGGAAATGGGTGTGGGTTGGGGGGGCTGACTAGGTTAGGGGTGCCCCACACAGGGCAGGAAGCCCACGTTAACAAAGGAATCGGCCATGCAGCCGCGGAAAGACAGTGGAGCCCCATTGCACGGGCGACTGCCCCAGCTCCCAGTGCACTCTCGACACCCGCGGGTGGTGTGCCTCGTGCACATGTGGTACCATTTCGTGCCGTGTCTCACCAGGCTCTTGCCAAGCCTAGTCTCTTCCGCCCTGGTACTGGCAACAAACAGGCAAACCAAATCGAAAGGAGAGTAGCAAGAAGAAAAAGGGTCATTATTCAAACTACCTTTGTTCAGTAGTGCCTTCCCCAGGAAAAGCTTTCACCAGAGCAATCAGTAATTAGAGCCACTGATGGTCTGAATCCCCAGCTCTCCGATGCCTGGAAGTTGGCAGTAAGGAGTCGAGTGCAAAAGAAACCACGGATGAAACAAGGAGGCCTCCAGCAATTCAAACCCAGGCTGACAGAGGGCATTTCCCCAGGCCCTTCCCAGTGTGGGATCAGGCCAGCCCTCTGGACTTCCTGGGAGATATACACTCCACATCAGTGCACTAGAACAAGAGAGAGGGAATGTGAAACCTCTAAGAGCAAGGATTTGACTTGGCTAGAAGTGACCTTTTGAGTAACAAAAAAACTACTGCCTTGTAGCCCTTAGGAATCAAGAAGGAAGTCCCCCCAGCAGGGTTTGGAAATAGAGAACAATGTATAATACAGCCGTATCAACCGGCCCCAAGCCTCTCTGAGTAGCCTGGAAAGATCTGCAGCCCCTGTGATGCGGTCTCCACTCAGAGGACACCCAGAGTCCCCTCTGCCCCTGGGATCTTTCCAGTCCCACTCCGGGCTGGAGGCAAGAAGGGAAAGGGAAAGCCACAGCTGCAGTATGGGGTAACTATATGAGAACCGGGGATAACCAGCCTTTTCTGTGGCCGTCCTCAACCAGAACACTGACGGGAAAGAACAAGATGACTGGGAACATTCTCTAAGAGGCTGCCATTGGACTGCAGTGGAAGGAGCCTTTGTCAGCCACGTGACTGAAGCAGCAATGCAGACTTCAAGTGAAACCTGGGAAAACACTTTGTCCCTCAAAACCACTAAAGTTCTAAAAGTTACCAGAAATGAGATTGTATGGTGACCTGACAAGGTCAACAAAGTCCAGTCCATGGGTTGAGGGAGAGCATGGGTTGAAGTCTGCACATTTTCAATGGTGCAACAGGTGTGTGCGGATCCCCAGAGCAGAAGCCTGGGATTCAGTTTGGAGATTCTCCTGTGTGTTCCCAGCTCCGGGCATGAGGAGCTAATGGCCTCATCCAGACCTGTTCCTCCATTTCTTACCTCCTCCCATCTCAGGACCTCACTGGCCAAGCGCTGGAAACACCCAACACTAATCCCACCTAATTCCCACCTGAAAGTGAGGTGTGGCACTAATTGCCAATACTGGAAAGAGCATCCAAATAGACAGGTTTCAGAAAAAAAGCCAACTCTCCATATCCAGCTTCAAAAATCACTAAATTCAACAGATCCTTACTGAACATCTACGATCCACAAGGCATGTGGGAAAACCTTCGGGATTACCGGATCACATCCTCTATACGGTTCACACCTGCACATGAAGTAACTGCCAATGTCATCAGTGGGCTTTTAAGGACACAACAAGTACACTGGACGGTGCGCTGCTATGTGATTGGATAATCCAGTTAAGGCCACCCTCTCCAGCCACGACCTTGAAATAAATTAGAAGATTGCACAGCACTAACTTGCTAACATCCTCCCTCTATTGTGCACTGATCAGGAAGGGTCCATAAATGTGGTCCAAAGTGGGTTTGACAGAGGGAGAAAGGTAGCAGCTGCATCCATTCTGAGAAGGCTCACAACAGCCACAGAGGGAAGGGGCCAAGCCAGAGGAAGACCCCTGCCGCTCATGGACCCTTGTGCAGAGTGTTCTGGAAAAAGCACAGGGACATCCGGGGTAATCAGGAGGGGTCTGGACCTGCCTCCAGCCAAACTACATCATTATTACATCACTTCTTGAATTCTTCCTCTGAGCCTAGAACCCCCTGGGCTCCTCTCTTTGTCTCACACCCACCTGCAAGACACCAGAACAACCTGCCCCAATCTACCAGAATCCAAACTGCTCACCATCTCCACAGGCTCCATCTGTCACCGAAATGGTTGTGGCAGCCACCTGTCTGCCTCACTCTACTTTGCCCTACGGCCCATTGTCTGCACAGCAGCCACAGGGAATTCCTTTGGAATGTCAATCAGATCTGTCCCTACACATAAGCTTCTGTTACCCTTCTTTCTCAGAGCAAAAACCTCTTCAGAACAGAATTCAAAATCCTCAGGTGGTGCACCAAGTCCTGATTTAGTCCTTGGCTTGCTCTCTGACCTCATTTCATACCACCGAAGCTGCTTTGCAAGAGGGCAATTCTATGAACATGCCAAGCACACTCCTGCCACAGGACTTTTGCACATGATACAGCCTCATCAGGAATGCTCAGACTCTAATAGCCATACACCTCCCTCTCTCACTTCTCATGTCTGTCTGCTTACATGTCTGCCACCTCCTTGGACAGGCCTTCTCTGACCACTGATAACAGCACACCTAGACACACTCATTTCAAGCACACCCGTGAAATGCCTGTTTTATTGACCTCCACGGCATTTGTCACCAACCTGGGATTTTACCAAAATTATCGCCTGTCTCCTTCACTATAGTGCATGTTCCATGAAGATAAAGACTTTGCATTGTACTTTTTTATATCCCGTGCACTTAAAACTGTGTGTGTGGTACATGGATCATGGTCGATATTCTTTGGAGTGAATGAGTAACTCTTGATTTTAATTTCCTCATTGGCTAAAGGGAGGTAATAACTCATCTGCCTCCTGGAGCTGTTCTGTGCTTATGTGAGATAAATATGTGGAAGCACCTTGGAGAGTATAAAATCCAGTCCTCTAAGGGAAAGCTACTATTCACTTCTTCTCGCGCACTTGCCTTGGAAGGAAGCAGAGTCAGAAACTCCATTAGCATCACTTTCTTCAGGTGAGATGCATAGATACTCGAGGAAACAGAGCCAACATCCTGTGGTAACTCCAATCCCTTGACATACAGCTTTTTCCATGAAGAAAAGAAATCAGGGTGAAAGTAGAAAGGTAGAAAGACTTGGGGTGCAGATTGCTACGGAGAATGGCAAGCCAGCCTTGTTGTCACTGGCAAATTCCACAGTCGGGAATGTTAGGGTGAATGGATGCCCAGAAACAGGAGGAAACACACTTACTCTAGGCCCACGCCCCAGCCCTGATCCAGATCCCGGGGCAGCACGAGGGCCCCCTGTGGTTTCCATAACTAAATGGCATGGCACAGAGGAACTAGTTGCTATGAACGCTGGCACGGGGGACTTCTAGAACTCGGGCTTTTGAAAGCCATACCGTTCTTTGGGTAATTTGTCCCATTTTGCTTCATTCTGTGCCACTGCTCCCAGAGGAGTGGTAACAATGAGGAGGGAGGGGGAGTGAGAAGAGGGCGGGGGCAGAGAGGAGACCTCAGAATGGGGGGGGGGAGCCTGAGGGGTGGGAAGAGCCTGTTTCCACTCAGCCTCCCAGGAGGAAAATAAAACCCAGAGAAATTGGTCTGGGAAGGAGCAGGGCTTCAGGCCAGGATGGGGTGGGTGTGAAGTGGCAGGAGGAGGGCTCCAGGCATTAGGAAGCCATGGGCTGAGCAGGAAAGCTTCAGGAACCTGAGGGAACCCACCAAAGAGGACCAAGAAAAGAAGGCACCACCTGCTCCTGCAGCTTGCCTCTCATGCCAAATGCCACCGTCCCCTTGGAAAGTCCTTTCCACAGTCCAGGACCACCTGCGGGCAGTCCTCGCTTACACAGGGAGGACAGGTGGAGAGGTGAACTTCACAACCCTAGGCCCTACATTAAGTTACATCTCATCCCCAGCAACTTTTGCCCTCAGATTCCAAACAGCTAGTCCCTGCATAGATCCCTTTAAATGTACCTTGTATGGACTATTCCTAGAAAGTAGACAATGTTTTGCTTAAATAAGAATACATTGACTGTACTCCTGGGGATAAAAATACATTATATGTTTATAAAAAAAAATTAAAAAAAAAAAAGAATACATTGAATATTGACCGTGTGCCGGAGAATCTTCCAAGTGAGGTACGTGCATCATCCTCCCTCCTCTTCCTAATGCCTGCTCTCAGTCGTCTCCATTACCACACCCCCTGTACCTCTGGGGAAGCAGACTCTCAGGGCGGGAAAACACCTGCTGGAGCTCACGTGATGGATAAGGGCACCACCAGGACCTGAGCCCAAGCCCAGCAGTCTCCCATCATGCCACCGCGCCTCCAGGCAGCTACAGGAGAGATTCTGAGAACACGCATGGCACCAGAGGTGACCCCAGGCTTGGCTGTCTCAACAGGCATGCAAAACCCTAGAAGCACCCCGAGTTCTCCCACTGGGACCAGGAGAAGGCAGCCCTCAGGTGGGGATGGGAAAGTCAGAGCCCAGGGCACCAAACCTCACAGATCTTGGCTCCAACAGCCAGACCTGGATGGAAAAGAAAGACAGAGAGTGCCGAGAAGCCTAGGCATCCTATTCAGCTCTAGAATGTCAAGGTTACCCTGAAAGAAAGTAACACATAGAGGAAACGGGCCACAACAGGCAGAAGGACATCCAGTGGGGCAAAGGCGCCTGGGGAAAAGTAAAAGATGAAGGAATAATTTAATGACTAGCAAATGGGCCTTCCCCCTTGGACAAGTTCACCTGCCTCGAGGAATGAGTGGACAGGTCAGTTTTTGGCTGTCTGTCCTCCACCCGACTCCCTTCAAGAATACAGGGACTACACATGCTTGTGGTGGCCCGGCCACAAAATAACCAGAGGCTAGAAAAGCTCCCAGATACAAGCTTCCATGGGGTGGGTGGGGAGGTGGGGAGGTGGGGAGAAGAAGGAGCACATGAAACAGAAAGGGCATCTACTCCTCAGCAAGTCCTAAGACCCAAAGAGCTTCTGAGCTTCCCAACCCCCCACAAGCCCACCTGGGTTTGACTTTGGTCATCTACGGGTAAGGGTTTCAGAGCTGGGTGAGTGAGCCTTACAACACCCAAAGCCATCTTCGTAACACAAAAGGACAAACCTGAATTGTATATTTGCAAGTTGCGAAGAAAGATCTTGAAAGTTCTCATTACAAGAAAAAAATCTATGTGTTGATGTTAACTAGACTTCTTGTGATCGTTTTGCAATACAGACAGAGAGGAACTCTTACGTTGTACACCTGAAACTAACATAAGTCAATTATATCTCAAAAAACATTTTTTAAAAAAGAACAAACCTAAAAAGTATCTATTTATAAAGCTGTATGCAGTGATTGGATTAGGGATAATTTCCATTTCCTTATTTTTTATTATCTCTATCTTATAAATCATTCACAATAAATATATTCTATTTATAATAAAAACCCATTTTTCAAAACAAGAACATTAAGTGGGCCACAAACGCCCCCAATTTCACCAACTTTTCACTTTCTCAAAGTTAAATATTCTCAGATGACTAGAAACATAGTTGGAATGCCTCTTTCCATCTGATAAAAAGATTACTCACTGTAGTCCAATTTATGTTAACTCTGCTACCAAAAAAAAAAAAAAAAGAAAGAAAGAAAGAAATGTAGCTTCTGTTTCTTGGTGAAAATCACAGTTATTACCTCAACTCCAGCTGGACGATGGAAAAACAACATTAAGGATTGAAAGATCATCTTCGCTTACACGCTGAGTTTTGGAAGAATATCATAATTGGAAAAAAAAATTAAATACAACTAAAAATGATTTCCAGAACAGACTCTTGGTTCCCATGGTTGGCCCTCCTTTGGTCTGGTGACACTGCTGGGACCTTCTCCACACGGCCCAGGGGCCTACGTCCTCCCCCACTCCTTCGCTTGCTTCCTTTCCCCCTTCCCACTTTCCCTTTTTCACTCCTCTGTCTATTTAAGTTTACCAAATTCAAGTTTAAACAACGCTAGATCTCCAGGTCTGATAGTCGAAATGCTGTTGTCGGGCATACCATCCCTAAACTTGAGCACGGAAACCGACCGGGATGAACTCCAGCAGGCGAGCCGTGAGCAGCGGGACCATGAGAGAGGGGTGGAGTTCACCAGATTTGCATTTCCTCTGGACCATTTTCACCAGCTGGATCCTACGGATGGATCGATACATAAGAGACCATCCATGCTGGTTTGCCCAGGATGGAGGGATTTCCCAGGACACAGGCCTTTGAGCGCCAAAACCAGGAGGGCCCCAGGCCAGGTAGGATAAACTGGTCGCCCTAGGCCTTCGGATATCTACTTCAAAAAAAACTTCGAACTCTAGAAGATGCCCAGATTGGAGATCGCACATGTGCACAAGCCCAAGACGCACACACAGAAGCACATATAGTCAAATGTAGTCACACACAGGATCTCTCTCTCTCTCTCTCTCTCATACACACACACGTGTGTGCACAACCTTGCATGTGTGCCTGGTCATGGCTCGTCCCTCTCTTTCCCTCATTCTCTTTTCTGGGCCATTCTTACAATTCGCCTTGTCATGGGGAGTGGATCCTTCTCCCTCTGAGTGCTCATATTCTCACAGCTCTCCTGGGGAGGACAGGGGATATCCCTCTCTGAAATCGGAAAAGAGCATCTTGCCAATTTCGTGTGTTTATGTTTTTACACAATGCAATCATCAGCTCATTAAAAGGTTCTCCTTTCCCCCCGAGAGAGATGGCCTTTTCCGGTTTTGATATTATCAGCATGCCTACCAGTGACCTCTGACTCAGGTTGTAGGACCTCTGACCCTGGCAGTCCTGTGTGGCAGGGTCCTGAAGATTACGAGGAGCCTGCGTCTCCCGTTCACTCAGAAACCAAGGATGCGGATCAGGGACCCGGAAGCCGAGGCCCAGAACGGGGCATCCTCATCTAGGAGGAGAGTCACTGCTCTGGGTCTGTCCTTGACTGTGACCGAGCCAGCTAGAAACATGGCCCTTTGGGGGCTGATTTGCGATTAGTGTTTAATTGCAGAGACAGTGCTTGTCTACATAAAAATGAATCCTGAAATCAGCAGGCCACAATAAAGAACTCGCTCCTGTTGTGGACGTCAACGAAGCGCAAGTTATAGAAAGACGTTGGTTACTGCCTACAGCTGCTAACAAGTCTGGGGGAAAAACTCCCCAGATCAGAACAAGAAGTGCTGAAATGTTCCACAAGTGGTGGTAGTAAGTTAAATAATACGATTCTATGGGGAGTATTAAAGATTCCAAAGTCTCTTCTATTTTTTTCCCCAAATCCCCTTCAGCAGAATATAAAATGTCCCCAAAGCGTAAAACAAATACAATGTTGCCACTCTCATCTTACATAAAAAAGAAATGTTCAGCAACTTTTTTTTTTATACTTCTGTAGCACTGAGATTAGGAAATCTGGAAAGCTTTCCGGCTCTAATTGCTTATTTTTGATCTATTGTGGTTCTTTGAATTTTGTAAATTCTGAGAAAAATCAGCAGAACAGAACAGTCTAAGCCACGGACTTAGTCAATTTTATGCTTTTAAAAAAAATTTTTCGAGGAAACCGTCCAATTACAAATGTGCAAAGAAAACACCGTGTGGGCATGGAGACATGATCGAAATTTGTTCACCTGTTGGGTCCGTAACGTGATTGCCAGGACCAGCCCACTGACCAACTTGGGCAAACAACGGCCTGACATTCGGGACCCCCGCCTCCTGACTCGGAGTGCTACGGGATGGCTATTCAAGACGATTCCCAAAGCCCGTCCATTCCAGCACACGACTTTTCTATCATTACAGGAGGTGGTTGGGATCACATAATATTCCACATGATGCTCAGCTAATACTCAGCTGATGGGAACCTGATTAATAAAAATTTTAAATAAAACTTCTAAAAACACTTAATTCAGGTTTCTGCCTTGATAAACATAGGATACATTGCTCTTTAATGACCGAAGCTCCCACAAACATCCACATTAGCATCTACTAAGAAAGAAAGATGGAAACAAGGTCGGTTGTTTGGTTTCAAGAGCCCCAGAGATCAGAAGACCAGAGCATATGCTCAGCTCCCTCATCAAAATAAAATGCAAGAATCAAATGAGCTCATTGACACGTGCAAAAGCACTTTGCAAGTGGTGAAGATCAAAGGCAAGACATTCTTTTTAAATTTGGCGGAATACGTGGTTGGCCAGGGACCTGCCTGAAAGTCGGTTCTGTCGAGTGAAAATGTTGGTGGGCATGAGAGGGGCCTAAATCTTGGCTTGCTTTTTGTTTTTGAGAGTGTCTGTCTTCTCTAAGTACGGGTCCAGAATACAGACAGGCCTGGCGAACTGAAGGGTCTGATCACAGTAATTGAAGTATCCCCATAATAAAAAGACCGATCAGCTATAACTGGTATGAGACACAGTGCAGCAAAAATTTCTTGGTCCTCTAGCATTCTGTAGTATTTTCCCCTAATGTCATTGTGGGTTTTCCTTTTCTAACCTAATATATAAACGCTCTAGGTTTAAACCTAACATTAATAGGAAAAAAAGCAAACCCAAACCCACCACAACCAAAACAAGCCATGTAGTCTGATGAGCTAATGCACTTTAATGAGGCTGAACTGGTCCTCACAGTTTAATTAGTCTGTGTAAGATAAGGGTCAGCAAGGACAGGAAATGTAATTATGGATAAGACTCTGAGAGACAGTCTCCTGGGAGGGGTTCCCTCAAATACTGTTTCAACCTCATCTCTCCCCCTCCACCTCCAAGTGTTACCACGGTGACATATATTAACATCTTCCTAATGATGAATTTTATTTCGGGCCAGAATCCGAAGTTGTATCCATAGCAGATGCGTAGGTTTGGGATCAGATCCGTGTTTAAATGCAGCTCTCTCACTCATCAACTCATGTGACCTTCAAGAGCTATGTGACCTCTGAGCCGCTTGCTTACCTTTCAAATGGGGAGAGCATCAGTTGCTGGCTTGTTGGGAGGATCGAAAGCACAAGGACCCAGGCATTAGGCAAACGTGAATGCCATAGTCTGTCCCCACCTCCTCTACTTTCTCTTTTCCCACTGTTCCCTCTTCCTTTTCTAATAGATTTGTCAGAAAAACGCACACAAATCTCTCCAGCAGTTTTCCATCTTACTAATGGAAGGCTCTGCAACCCCAGGGAGCAGGACTTCCTTCCAGTCTGTCCAAAATGTCCTAGCACAAAAGCACAACCCCACCCTGAAGCGTCACAAAGCCAGACTGTAAACGTTTTGCCAGCAAGCACAGCCCAAGCCACACTAACACACAAATGATTGGTAACATCCCCCTGCCAGCCAGAACTACTATTTCTATGCATGTTCTATTTCCTCTTGTCCTATTTTTGGATAAATGCACTGTTATTAGGAAGTCCAGCAACTGGAGACAAAGGAAAATGTTAATACTAACCACATCTTTGTTGTTAAATTCTTATTATTATAACCGGAATGAATGAAGCCATTTTCCTCCATTCTGAAAGACCTTGTAACAGTGTGCATTCTCCATTTTTAAAAAAAAATTTAGTATTAACTCATGATTCAATGATATGGTCTATGATCATTTTTAAGCTTCTAAAATGTTGCATTAATAATGTAAAGTCAACAAAGTCAATGGCATTCTTATCGCCACCATTAATTCTCAGCAAAATAACAACAGCCACTATTGGCCAAACCCTTATTATGTACCAAGCAGTGACAGGCTCTCTACAAACATCAAATTGTTTTTGTTTTTTGCAACTCCTGATATTAACCAACTGATGAGACATTTGCCCTCATTCCTAAAGCTTATCAGAATCAGGGCAAGGATTCCAAGCCAGGTACTTTTTATTGCAAAGTTTGTGCTCTTTTGCAGGGATGGAGGTAGTCACCGCGCATCCAAAATCCCTTCCACGCTCTTGCGTTCATCCACGTGTTGCTTCCACAGTGCTCGGTGGAGGTCTGAAATGCGTGGCTTCCAGGAAGCACTTGAAGGAAAGGCTCTAATTGCTCCGGGGAGGCTGACCCCTTGATTATATCCTAGGAGGTCTCATGCTTGCTTACCGTGAGACATGGGACTCCAAAAAGGCAAGACCGTCTCACAGTAGGTGACTTAGGAGCTTGGCATCACATAATTTCAATTTTTTTTAAGAAAAAAAAAAAAAAAAACCAAACACGTAAATGAGCTCATTTGACACCTCCAGCAGGTGAACAGAGGCACATTAGTTTATTGCCAGCTGAAAACACTACAGCACAGAGAGATCCAGCCACACACTTGCCTGAGGGACAAGGGACTCTCAGATCACTGCCTTTCTCCTCCCAGTGGCCTGAACAAAGAGACACAGAGAGAAGGACGAAGGTGGAGAGAGACGCCCTGCGTTGGCGGTGGCCAGTGAAGGATCCAGGGACGGCACGAAGGGGCTAAGAGCACATCCTGTGGAGGAATAATCCCGCAGTAAAACGCAAGAACAGCAGAAGCTCGTGCGCGACAGAAAGACAGGAACGGAGCATACGATAAACTCCATCTGAAGGATCAAGTGAAGAGTTTCTGGCATTTGCTTGTGGTGGGCAAATTCCTACACCAGCTCCCTGGCCCTTCCCGCCCTAATCCCTGGGACTGTCAAAGGATGAGGGAGCACGCCCTGGTTATGTCAGATTACATGGCCAAAGGGATTTTGCAGATGTAACGAAGGGTGCTAAGCAGTTAACTGGGTGTTGATCAAGGGGGAGATTATCGGTGCAAGCCTGAGGTAACCCACGGAGCCCTATAAGGCAGAGTTCTCTCCAGCTGGGGGCAGAAGTGGGCACCAGAGTGAGTCCAGGCGCCACCACAGGCTCTGAAGATGCAGGGGACCGGCTGCTGAAGAAGCGGGATGGTTCTAGCATCTGAGGGCAGCCCTGGCTGGCAGCCAGCAGGAAAATGGGGACCTCAGTCCTAGGACCACAAGGAACTGAAGTCTTCCCCAAACGCCTGCACAAACTTCGAGGGAGATTCTCCTCCAGAACTTTCAGATCAGAGGCCAGTGTGGGAGACCCTAAGCAGAGCACCCAGCCACGCCCCCCCGCCCCGATTTCTAATCTACGAACAGTGAGCTAACAAATGGACGCGATCTTGTGCCCCTACGTTTGTGATCATTTGTTATGTGGCAGAAGAAAACTAACACACTGCCTGGCTTGCTATCAAATCTTAGCTCCGTCTTCCCATCAGTTTGTTTGGTCGAGTCACTTCATCTCTGGGTTTGGCCATCTGTAAATGGAGAGAATTAGACGTACACAGCTCAGAAAGTTGGTGGGGGGACGTAATTCGCTGGGCTGAGCCCGGCACCTAGAAGCTAACACCTGTTACCTATGGAGAGGAATCCAAAAGCTGGATTCCCTCCCCGCATCCCCGCAAGTGGCCACCAGGTGGTGCCACGAAACAAGAACAGCTGGGTTTTCATTGGGAGCCCCTGGGAGGACAGGGGTGGGAGCTGGGGCAGCCACAGGAGTGGGGGGTCCGCATACAGCTAGCTACTCAGACTCACCGCTGTTTACAGCTCAGGTGTACAGAACGAGGGAACTCCAAAGACAGGTTGTAGAGAGATGCTATAGAACACATATGTTCAAAGACATTCTGTGTAATGATTTCCTTAAAAGCTCTATCATTTTTAAAAGTATTTGAGGTGATTTACAAAATAAAACCCTACATCCAGTTAAAAAATTAAGTGAGAAAACAGGGAAAGAGGAAGCCCAGATGTGTACACACTGCGTGACATGAAGATCTTTTACCCACGCTAAGTAAGGATGGTGTTTGACCTTCCCGGCCAGCAACCCAATTCAGAAGAGCTGCTCAGAGAAAAAGCCTGGTCCTGGGGTGGGGTTGGAGGGGGGGGGGGTTCCCTGTGTGGGGAATGAGTGTCTGAAATTACACCAGGGATATTTGTATTCCTTTTTCAATCTCTTTTCATGCCTTTTGTGTATTTTAAAACCAACTTTAGTTTCTTTTTTTTTTTTTCATGATTTGTGTAGGTTCATTAAACAAGAATAGTTTTTTGTCATAGTTGTTATCTACCATATGGGCAAATATGCCAAAGGGTTAATACCACGAATGCATTTGCTTTATTTATAGTTTGACATAAGTGAGATTTTAAAAGCATCTTTAGTCTAATATATAGGTATATATTTGCTGACATATATGTGTAAGGAATACGTATATATGTACAAATACATTGTATAAGCTCATGTCACTTTACAGCTAGGAAGCATTTCTCCATCTAGAGACAATTCAATAGTAACCTCGAGGCGCTGGGATGGCTCAGTCAGTTACGCATCTCTCGATTTTGGCTCCAGTCGTGATCTCAGGGTCGTGAGATCAAGCCCTGCCTTGGGCTCCGGGCTGAGCATGGAACCTGCTTAAGATTCTCTCTCTCTCCCTCTGCCCCCTATCCCTAAAAATAAAATAAAATAAAATAAAATAAAATAGTCCCCTTCATTTCCTTCCAGGTTGTATCGGTTTAATTCTGGAGATCTCCCTGTAGCCTAAAGCCTACTGAATTTCAAAACATACCTGAAGCTTGGGCCAGCGTTCCTCAGAACTGGCATGGGTGGTGTTCTTCAAGCAAATAAAAAGGAGATTTTTTTTTCCCCCCTAAGACTGAAAGTTTAAAAGAGATGCTTGTTATCTGGAATGAATTCACTATCAGTCCTGAGAACAAGCAGGCCTTATTTCCTTTCCCTAAAATCCTTCCATTTCCTCAATCCAATTATAACACAGTTCTATCAAAGTCTATAAATTATAATGGACCAAGCCCTGATCTAACTCAACCCTAACCCAAAACAACTCAATCCATGTTGAATTTGGAGTTTCAGTCCTGGCTTGCAACCCCCAACCCGTGTTCTCCATTTGAACACCTGCCTGTATTGACCCAAAGCTCTGAGCAGAGAGGCACGACCCTGTTCTCTGAGACCACCTGCGCAGCGGTCATTTCATAGAGACGCTTTTTTCATTGAGCTCAGAAGCCCAATTGGAAAAACAAAAACCTTAAGGAATTTCATCGCCAGGGGCTTTTTACTGCCTAAAGAGAAAATTAGG
Organism: Enhydra lutris kenyoni; assembly: GCF_002288905.1. Taxonomy (NCBI): domain Eukaryota; kingdom Metazoa; phylum Chordata; class Mammalia; order Carnivora; family Mustelidae; genus Enhydra; species Enhydra lutris. The sequence goes on along the minus strand of NW_019154132.1, from coordinate 7,840,914 downwards.
TGTTTCCACCTATAAAAGCTACCTAGAGAAAGGGTTCTCCTCTCTGCCAGAATTTGATGGGAAGAGTTTAATGAGGGCAAAGGGAACCCACATGCAGGAAGTGGGGGGACAGATGTTAGGGAGACAACAAGGAGGCCTGGAATCAATGAAGTCAAATTATACCTCGGATCACATGTGCAGCGTTCCTCTGGTTACCCTCAGACGCAAGAGCAGAAAAGACGACTACCTGAACTTAGACCCTATTTCTGAACACAGAGTAGGTTATAAACAAAGTCTCCTTAATCAAGCCGGTTCAGTTAGAGCGGGTCAGAAACTGCCTGCTGAAAGGGCTTTTCTCGAGGTGGGTATACATTGGTCCTAACAGGGGGCCCATCCCCATGGCAACTAGTTATCAGGCCAACCGTTATCCCTACAAGCCAGACCTTGTTCCCATTTCCTCTTCCATCACGGATTTCTTCCTCCCGTCATTTTATTCCTTATGCAAGCGCCTCCCACTCCATAACCCGCCAGATACCCCCAACTGTCGCCCCCACCCATCTCCACAGCCATCTGACTCTTGATCCTGGAACCCGGCCCTCAGGACCACCCCATGAGCGCCTCCAGGAGAGCCAGGAATGCTGAACATCTGGGAGCGGCTGTCCCGGGATCCTGGGGACAGGATCCAGTGGGGTGGGGGTGTAGATCTGTTCACTCAGGCATCAGGCTGCAGCCACTGAGGCCGGAGGACGTGTCAGGAGCCTGTGATAGAGGGAGAGGCGGATACCCTCTCAACAAGACAGCAGTCATCGTTTACATACTGACCCTTGACCCCATCTAGCATGAGCTCCGTAATTCCCTAGATACGGCTCTGGTCCCAAAGTATGAGCCGTACGGAGGTAACAGCATACGTTTTGGGCCCTCAACGTGGCATTTTCCAATTGAGGGAAAGGCAACACCAGGAGGGCCTCCATCAGACCCCGGGTTTCTGAGTATGGCTGCGGCCGGGTTAGCATTCTGGGGAGGGCAGTCCAGGTCCCCGACGGCTGCTGTCCCCGCCGGAACACACGGGAAGCACACTGCATCTCAACCCCCCTGCCCCCGAGATTCAGGGTTGGGTTAGGGAGCAGAGAAGCATCTCCCACATACTTTGAGAATTCTCTTCTCTCAAGAATGTATTTTAACGCCTTATAAACACTTCTGGTAAAAGAGGAGTGAAACTATGAAATATAATCTTTCAGAAAATAATGGTTTGGTTTTTTTTATTATTTTAAAGATATTATTTGAGAGAGAGTGAGCAAATGAGTGAGCGAGAGAGGAAACATGTGCAGGGGAAGTGGCAGGCAGAGAGAGAGGGAGAAGCAGGCTCCCCGTTGAACAGGGAGCCCGATGCAGGGCTCGATCCCAGGACCCTGGGATCATGACCTGAGCTGAAGGAAGATGCTTCACCGATGGAGCCACCCAGGCGCCCCTTCAGAAAATAATCTTAATAGAGCCTCTGGTAAATGTTCATACTTCATAAGCTTCTGCTGTGTAACATTTGAGGAAGAAAAGATCTACGACCAATACAATGTTATGTGTGAGCTCAAGGACAAAGACTTTTGATTCCTTTTAGTGACTAGATCTGGCACAGGGGCTGGAGGCAAGTCTGAGCATCCATAAGAGTTTGGGGCGTGGGGAGCGTCTAGGCTGAGAGAAGCAACATGGCGCCTGTGCTTGGCTGTTCCAGCAGCTGCCTCTGTAGTCTTGGGATAGCTGCTTGAGCTAAGCTCAGTGTGCTCATCTGTAAATTTAGGATAGTGACCTGGATGTTCTTGAATATCCCTTGGAGTTTTAAGATTCCATGATGCTATATTAGTTGTTTCCAATTCTGAGGGTCACACAACTTGAATGGAACCACGTTGCTCCTTCTGGATAAGATGAACAGCTTAGCACAGAGCAAGTGTTTACTCCGCATTCTTCAGTGAACGAAATAAAGGTGTATTTTTTGTTTTTTTGTTTTGTTTTTCCTATCAGTACATATAATTAACCAAAAACGTTAGACACAACTTCAGGAATTTATAGAGCAAGACATGTAAACATATTTATATACATATACTTTTAAACGGCTTTAAGACCTTGGCTAACACTGTCTAGCTTCGTACATAAGAAGTAGCCAACCACCGTATAAATAAGTGATCTCATGGTGTAAGAGATTTTGGAGAATGCAACATAGTTTCACATTCAGATTCAGTTTCCTTTAACTTTGCTGTCTTTGATGATGTTTTATTCCCTAGAAACTTCCCAAGCCTTCAACCCCATTAGGTCAGTTTGAGTTTTTTCTCAAGCTGAGTGTGGTATAAATTCAAACACAATCACATGCTGTTCGCCCATTGGGCTATATAAGCCCTAAAAAAAAACAACAGATAGAATTTGCAGTCATGACCGTGGCAGCCTATCTTACAGAGCCTGAAGATTTCCCCTGAATGGTGGTGGGAGGAATGTGGTCAGTGGTCGGGAGTATCTCCTGGATTAAATGTTTTCTGGCATTTCTCAGAGGAGAGCAGTTAGTCTGCATTTAATTTTTAAACCGCATTTCATCCCCTTTCCGCCTCTACACAGCCACACACAGGAAGAAAAAAAAAAAAAAACCAACAACAACAAACCCTGTTGCTCATGCTACGCATTCTTTTTCCAATTCTTCTGGGCTGTTCTTCCATTTCTGTTTAGAACAGCTAATCTTCCACAAACCTGGACCGAGTGCCAGAGGCCTGTCTTGCACATCCCTAATCGCACAAACATAAATAAGGGTTGGACACCATTAACCCCTTGAACAACAGCTTCTTCCAAGCCCCTGACCCAGGAAAGCTTCAGGAAACATAGGATATCTACTTCGCACTCACTCCGAGGAGTTTATTTTATTACAGGTTGCCAAAAGCTACCAGAGACTTCCATCTAAATTAACTTGAGCCAAAGGTTTACAGGATTTAACGATAAATGTTGAAGCCACAGATTCTTAAACCTTAATCAACACGGACATTTTAAAGACAGTCTATTTCTGTATTGTACACCCATTAGAAGAAACAGGGCCCCTGCCAAAGCCTTTTATTAAAAAAAAATAATTAGCTCTATGGGGCAACTAGGTAAGGGGCATGTAGGAGGGCACTTGATGGAATGAGCGCTGGGTGTTAGATGCAAATGATGAACCACTGAACTCTATCTCTGAAGCGAATGATACTACAGATTAACTTGAATTTAAATTTAAAAAAAAATTTAAAAACTAGCTCTAGATTTGCTTTATGGTCACAAGTTCTCAGGAGTCTCAAGGCCCAGGAATGCTAATGGGAAGCGGATGCTTCTGATCACAGAAGCTGAACACGTGCCTGGCTTGCTCTTTCAAGGTAAATAAAATCAGACACATCTAGTGCCTTTTGGAAAGGCAGAGGGAAGCTGTTTCAGGGACCAGCCAAATCTTCTTCGGACCTCCCAGGTCCTAAGAATAAATGCAAAATTTAAAACTGATAATTCAGAACTTGCAGCCTCGAAAAGTAAACCGTAGCACAGAAAAATCTCAGGCAACTGGTTCTAGTAAGATGGCAATGTGGTCCCCCTACCCCACCCCAAGGGCCACTGAGTAGTTTCTGGTCAATGGAATGCACATGATTGAGAAAAGCTTCTCCACCCATCAGTCAATGTTCAGATTTTACAGAAGTTTGTCTTCTACCAACCAAAAGTATCAGCTGACTTTAATTATAAGTGCAATTCTTTTTATGAATTTTTTTTTCATATTAACATTTCAAGACTTTAGGTTAGTCACACATAAAAGAACTGGGATCGTGCACAGGGAGGAGGTAGAGTAAGGCTGCGTCCCATGGTCGTCTTCCAGAGGCACTTCAGGTGTAATGGGGGACGCAGAGGGTCTGCTCTTCCCAGGATGGTTTGAGGCGTCCTCTCTCTTTTATGACAGCTTTTCCTCACCTTTCTATATAGCCAGGGTTCCCAAACCTTGCATGCATCAGAATTATCTGGAGGGTCAAAGATAACATCCATTGCTGGGCCCACCCCTGGAATTTCTGATTTAATAGATCCTCCAAATCTGCTTGTCTAACAAGTTCCCAGGAGATGCGAATACAGATGATCTGTGGCTCACACTCGGAAAGCCATGGCTACGTGCAAGTCAAAAAGGCCTCCTGCAGGACACTGTTCTCTCCCCCAACTACAGTCATAAAGAGAGCATTACTGAGGGTGACCCACTGTTCCCTACTTATAAAAGTAAATGGCGAGGGGCGCCCGGGTGGCTCAGTAGGTTAAAGCCTCTGCCTTTGGCCCGGGTCATGATCCCAGGGTCCTGGGATTGAGCCCCTTGTGGGGCTCTCTGCTCAGCAGGGAGCCTGCTTCCCTTCCTCTCTCTCTCTGCCTGCATCTCTGCCTACTTGTGATCTCTGTCAGATAAATAAATAAAATCTTTAAAAAAAAAAAAAAGAGTAAATGGAGAAATGACAAACTGAAGCAAAGTATGTTGGGATTGGTTGTTTAGAGTTAACCGTTGCCATGGAGGACAGAGGGACTGTGGAATCCTCTTTTCAGGAAGTGACCAAGACTAGGGGCGACCCGTAATTCAATGGTCGGATTTAAACTGAAGATGGCAGCCGTTAACCCATCCATTCCCTCCTCCGATAGGTGACGTTTTCCCCTTCCCAACCACCTAACTACCCGAGATTAATCCGTCTCTTGATAAAGCATGCAACTTTCATTTTAAGCTACACTTACTTTTCTTCTAAAAATTTAGTAATCCAATCACAGGTTAAGAAGATGGACTCTTAAATGGAAAATGTGAATTTCCATTAGGATGGAAAGTTTTCAGAGTTGCCCAACCCAGAGAAAGAACAAGGTAACTAAGGAAAGGCCACACTAAAAATCCTCTAGACTACCTAGATATACTCCCCTTTTTTAAATCTCTTTCTTCCGTACTTGTAAGGACCACAAGTATGTGTTCTTTAGAATCAGAGAATGTATCAAGATCCAAGAAGTTCATTTACACAACCACGAAAGCCATACAGTTGCGAGTCAAAAATCTGGGGAGGGGAAAGAAATGAAGTTGAGATTTACACATGAGAAAAGCTGCTTAAATTTTCATAATGAGAATGTGAAGGATTATAAAGACATTTGTACAAAGGGAAATTAACTGGTTGGCAGTCCTAGAAATGGGTCACAGGGACTGTAACTTACAGGTTGTCTATTTGTGCTAAGAAGAGACCACCATAATAGAAATTGATTTCATTAAGCTGGGTTGGACAACAACATATGTATCATTCTCATTTGAAGGTCCTGCCCCCCCAAGCCCCCCCACCCCATCACCAAGTGAGAAGGAGAGGGGAAATGCGTCAGGGTCCTGGAAATCCAGAGAGCGGCATTTGCCTCGTGTTCCCTGGGGCTCTGAAGGCTGGCACCAAGTGGTTAAATTGATGTGTTGAGCAGGCTTTGTAGAAAATGTGTCGATATTAATCTCTTAAAAAGCGTTCAACCACATTGCTGACCCCACATCTCAGAACCCAACAATCCTTATGTGTGGAAGACTGCATGCATTCTTTCCAAGTGGACACTTCACACTTCAGCAGTAATGAGACTAAATGTGACTGTAGTCATGTGTCATTCCAACCGGAGATAAACAGACTCAAATGTGCCTTCCATGGTGACCTCGCTTAGTGTGGGAAGCCTCACTGGGACATTTTTCACATGGTAGAGCGGTTAAGATTTTAACGGCCTTTTGACTTCTGTGCTAGAATATTTTATGATCTCTACTGACCCTCAAAATGCTCTTCGTAGGGGTTTTATTTTGCCTTACATGGTCCTACAAGTGCTCTTCTAAAAGCAACAAGCTCTTGATCCAAAAATTGACACCGTTTTCCCCAGTCACAATGAAATAAGTGCCCAACTGATTCACATTCATTCTTGTTACTTGAAACCTCTACAAACTCTAATGGGGAGAGATCTGGTTTCCTTCCAGAGTATCTGATGCAGCTCTACAATTAAAATTCCATCTACCCTAAGCCATTAAAAGAAGACAGAGGGATAGAATGCTCCTTATATGAAAACTTATATGAAACTCCTTATATGAAACTAACGGAGAACCACAAAGAAGAGTAGCATCTCGGTGTTTCAGATTCAAAAGACACAAATTTCATTTTACTTTTTAAGAAGACTGCAGCCCCGATAACCATCTTAGATGTGTTGAATAGATACAGATCCCTTCGCATACCTGTATGTCAGTGTGTAACTCCGTAATCCGAAAGATAGCATGTATCGACAATGAGCTCAGGATTATCCTGGCTCCGCTGGAAGTGTGACAGATGGCATGGCCAACAAAGCTCTTTTACGGGGAAGACTTAGGTGGACTCCTTTGCACGGCTCTTTGTCTACTGGATTGAGGGACGAAAAACTGAAATTGTCAAAGAACACTTACAGTAGATCAGCATGGGTATTATGTAAATACTTACATTTTGCATAATAACTTGCCTTCTCTGAAACACTGTATCACTCCAGTGTGACCTGAGAGTTTATAAGCATCAAGTTGGTGAAGAAGAGGGGACAGTATTTCTGGGAATGGCTGTTTTTTAGACACTAACACCTGTCATAGAAAAAGACAGAAGGTATTTTTAAATCACCCAATCTGGTGATGGATATTTAAACCCACCCAGTACAGAAGGTCGTCAATAGGTGATTACTAACAATCCTGAGCATTCTCTTCCCCTCCCTGACCTACTAACCAACTTTTTGTGTTTAGAATAGAATCTGCTTTGAAGGAAGGAAGTGCATCTTCATTTGTGTCTTTCTGAACCCCGCATAACAACCGGAATGCAGAAAACATCAGATGTTTTCTGAATGAGTGAATGAATTTTCCAATGGTAGGGAGAGAAGATTTACAGCCTTACCTGTGTGTCTTTGGGTTCTAAAATCTTAATCCCCACTGAAGTTCAAGTTGAATGTGATTTTAATAATTTAAATAAAGACCTGGATAATTGGTCCTGATAGTCCTAGAGCTGCCTGAAAACTCTGCCTTGATATTCACTATGTATAAGACCTGGGCCCTTACTGAATAATAAAGAAAAAAGCAAAGAAAAAAAAAAAAGAAAAATGAATGCTGAAAAAACAGTTGACATGGCAAGATGGCTGATGACAAAAGGAGGTCGGTGTTAAAAAAATATCTACAATGTTTTAAGTGGGGAGAATCATGAAAAGAAGAATGATCAGAAGTGAGGGTTAAAACCAGAAGAAAGAGGGTTAATAATAGCCCCCTTGAGCTTTTTACTTCTTACTTACACCTGTGCTTTACTATCCTATCTCAGGGGCTATCTTAGTTCAGGCTGCTCTAACAAAAAAATACCACAGCCTGGGTGGGGCAAGGCTTATGGACAACAGAGATTTATTTCTTTTAGTTCTGGAGGCTGGGAGGTCCCAGGTCAAGATGCCAGCAGATTTGGTGTCTGGTGAGAATCCACTTCCTGGGTCATAGGCAGAAGGAGGAAGCAAGAGTTCTTGGGACTTCTGTAAGGGCACTAATCCCATTCACGAGGGCTCTACCCAGTCGACCTTATCTAATCCTAGTTACCTCCCAAAGACATCACCCTCAGTATCATCACATTAGGGTTTCACCGTAAGAATTTTGTGGGAACACAAGTACTCGGTCGACAACAGTGACTTTGCATTGAACTTGCCTGAGATTCCTTAAGAGGAGATCAGAATTCTTTAGCCTGGCATGTGGGCTCCCTACTCAATGGGTGACCCATCCCACTCTAGACATTTCCATCTCTTATAATGCTCCAGTTCAGTCCCTCAGCTTTAGCTGGAATAAATTTCTTACTGTTTCCTACACATTTTTCTCTTGTCATTTTCAATTCATTTTGAAGCAGCAGCTGTGCACATCAGAAAGTATGCTCACCTTGGGATATGAAAGGGGTAAGGTACCATGTGGTCCCTGAGCTCAGAGCCCTTATTTCAGGAGGGGAAAATGCAATTACATTGATTATAATAGCATATGGTAGACCAGTTACCATGCTTCATCTGATCTAAGATGCCCCTGATTGTAAAACAGACTTCATTCACACAACCAATGAGGTTAAAAGCACTTCCAACTAAACTACATGGGCATGAACTGTTTGGCACAGTCTAACTTCAGAAGCTGAATGTGGAAAAAAACACGCACCTTGAAATTACTGAAATAGAGCGGTACTCATGAATTACAAAAGTCTCGTGGAGAAGGGAGAGCACATCTGGGCCAAGGAAACTACAAAAGAGGGCATTGTGATGGGGATGCCACGTAAGCTGGGCCTTGAAGGTAGTGAGTTTTCTGGACACAGAGATAATGGTTCGTCCGAAGACTTGTGGTGGGAGAGCAGAGGGTGTGGAGGTGGGTATGGGGCTGGAAGTTAGTTTGCGTGCAGGCCAGAAATGAAAGACAAGACATGCCGAAGGACACTGAATGCCACTTGGAAGTCGGTGTGGTGCCCCCGGGGATCTTTGTGTAGCGTAGTAACCCACAGAGAGTTAATCTGGAAGCCGTATCTAGGATTACATCACAACTGTATTCAAACACTTCAATAGATTCTAGTTAGAACACATCCAAACTCTTTTTCAAGAAATCCAAAGCCCCAAATGACCTGGCCACTGCGTCTCTCTTCGGTTAGCCCACCTACCTCCCCCCCCCGCCCCCCGCACCCCGGATCCAGCCACACTTCAGGCACCAGGGTCGCCTGCTTTGGGGGCATTTGTGCCTGCTGCTCACTCCCTTTGCCTGGGGGTGGGGCTCTTCCTTGGGTCTGCACCAAGCAGGTCCTTCCTATCCTTCAGTTCCCTGCTCACCTTCTCTAATCCGGGGAACTGCCCTGGCCAACTCCAACCAAAGTCTGTTATTTTCCTACTCAGCTTTTTTTTTTTTTTTAAGATTTTATTTATTTCTTTGACAGAGAGAGACACAGCAAGAGAGGGAACATCAGCAGGGGGAGTGGGAGAAGGAGAAGCAGGCTTCCCGTTGAGCAGGAAGCCTGATGTGGGGCTTGAACCCAGGACCCTGGGATCATGACCTGAGCCAAAGGCAGAGGCTTAACCCACTGAGCCACCCAGGTGCCCCTCCTACTCAGCTTTTTATAACAGTTCTTTCCTAGCACCCATCATACCCTGAGGTGGTTTTCTTTACACTGCTTAAACAAAACAAAACAAAACAAACCATGATGCTGCAATGTCAGTGGCAATCCAAAGGCAGGATCTCAGGGCCCTCATGGGCACTGGCTGGCACCCCCCGCCTTTTAGCCACCTGTTCCAAAGAAGCACACATTGTCAATGGCTGCACCTTGTCTGCTGGTCAAGAGACTGCCCCATCCTTCCCTTGTCTTCCCTTGTCCCTTGTCCTTTGACGGGAGACCTAACAAGAGCTTAACAAATAGTGTCCTTCTAACTCGGCCACACCACAAACCCAGGGTCTGCTGAAGATGGTGCTTATTCCATTAATTCTGACTATGATAGAAAAAAGCCCCTTACTTGTAAATATTACAACCCCTGGAAACAAGGGTTCCTGAAAGATCAACTGTGAGAACTGTCCTTAGTCTCTGAGTGACGCTCCATCACGTGACTCAGCAAACTGCACAGAGGACAGGGACAAACCTGTTTAAGTCACCACACAGAGGTACCAAGAAAACAGAGGCACTCAACTAGAATTTACTGGTCCAGTGAATGAAAGCTTCGACTGAGACACTCTTCCCTTTGGGCTTAAGCACAATTTTCTTTTAAATCTAAAATATCTATAAACCATACAACTTTTTCCTTAATAATGGATGTTAATAAGAGATAAGCTGAATTAGGGAGTACAGTCACTGGCTGACAGAAGGCTCTTCTTCCCGCCGGAGATCTCTGGAGTGTTCCTCCCTAGGTCTTCTAAATGGCCTGTTGGCAGGTTCTCTGAGTTCAGGAAGTGGATTAGGAATTGACCCCCCGGACCCCTATATCCAGTTAAAGGTTTTCCCTATGTCCCTGATAGAAAATGCTCTCAACAGATTTCTGGAAAGCACGTATGTCTCCCTGACCTAGATCAAGCTGACCTCACTGGTCGATCTGGTGAATTCTATGTACAACCAGCCGCATCTTGCTAGATGTCTGGGAGGCTACTTATTTCTGCCAACCAGAACCACGTTGCTACATCTGCCGTGGCTCCGGGGCCCACTAAGTCACAAGAGGCAGCCTCACGTCTAAGTTCTCCATAGACCTCGTGGAGCTACAGAAGGCATCTGTGTTCACGCGGCATTCTGTAAGCCACTGGAGCTTCCCGCCCACCCCAGTTTGGCACACATCTCCCAAGCCAAGAGAGAAATGTGGAGGGAAAATATTTCCTGACACTACCCTATTCTCTGGACAGACCTTTCCAGGCCCTGAACTATTTCAAGAACCCACCTGCGATCACAGGGGATGCCAAGCCTGTGGGCGAAGCATGACTTGGCACCATCCGATTGTCCTGGGCCCCAGCATTTGGTCACTGTGGATCTCAGAGCTCACTGTTGACCAGAAGGAAATGATTTCCTGTTCACCTGGGTTTGCTCTTAGGCGTGTATTCAGATCCAGCCTGGCGGGGCTCTCCCTGCCCCGCCCCCCTCCCTCCCTCCCGCCCGAGCGTCAGTCCCTGCAGGTGCTTTTCTCTCCAGTTTCTCGGTGCGTCACTGCCCCACGATGAAGAGCTGGCTTTGAGTGCAGCTGTATCGGGCAATGCCAGAAACCAGAGGACTGGTCTTCAAGAAAACAATAAACAAAGCAGTTTGAAAATTCTGCAGGGAAGTTCTTCAGAGGGTACGGTTCAAGGAGGTAAGTGTTCTGTTAAAAAGTTAATGCCAAGCTCCCAGAATGAAGGGATGCTGTTCACTTGCATGGGAGGGCTCATCAGTTTAGAAATATTTGGCTTCTTCATCTTAGCCTTCATTGCTACATCCCAACACAGAGACACATTTCTTCTTCCAAATTAAGTGGCCAAAGGAGGACAATCTCAATTTTTTGTTGTTTTTGTCCTTTAAATTTTTTTCATTTATTTATTTTAAATTTAAATTTAGCTAATTAACATAACATATTATTGGTTTCAGAGGCAGAGGTCAGTGACTCATCAGTGCTCCTTAACGCCACGTGCCCTCCTTAACATCCATCACCAAATTACCCCCATCTCCCCACCTCCCTCCCTTCAAAAAGTTTATTATGCACAGCTTCCTCCAACCTGAGGCAAGCGGACCCTTTTTCCCTGAAACTGAAACAGACATGGCTGGCAATGTCCAGCCCAAGTGATCAGAGTCAAGGTCAAGGCTTTGTGGCTCACCTTTGATTTGCTTCATTTTATGGCCACAACCCTGTCCAGTTTAGGTAAAGAAAAAACTTTTTGGGTGAAGAATCATGGGCACTAGAAAACATGGGTTGAATTTTTAAAACTAATGACTTCTTATTGAATCAATGTAATCAGTTGGTTTATAAAATAAAGCTGCTCCAATAAATATTGCCACTATGCTCCTGAAGATGGAAATAAAATGCAACAAAAAGGCAACTCCATCATAACTAAAGTACAGAGACTCACCCTCACACCCCAAAGGAAAGGAAAACTTCTTTGGTTAGGAGAGAGAGCTACTCAGAATCCCTAAACTTGGTAGGAACAGAGGCAAGAGATCCTGCCATCCAGATATGATTTAAGACCTGGCGTCCCCGAACCACGGAGGAAGAGCTTCTGATTAACAGATCTTGTGAGACAGTTGGGCTATGGAAATCAAAGGCCAGTATGTGGGGAAAGAGGAGACCAAACGTACTATTTTTTTAAATATTTCATTTATTGATGAGAGAGAGAGAAAGAGAGAGAGAGCAGGAGCAGGTGGAAGGGACAGAGGCCTAGCAGGGAGCCTGACCTGGGGCTCGATCCCAGGACCCTGGGATCATGACCTGAGCCAAAGGCAGACACTTAACCCACTGAGCCACCCAGGCGCCCCTGGCTTGGCTGCTTTCTACATGGCACCTGACCCTTCACCATTTGAACTTATCAATAAACAATGGGTCCCTTAAGCAAATGGAAATGACCCACATGAAGGGGAGAAAGAACCGTTAATGAGGGTGCGGACTAAAATTGAGCTCCTTTCATAGATTTGAAGATTCCATGCTTTAAAGGCCTGTAGACGTTATTTTTTTTCACAAACGCTGTAATTGAGGGATAGTAGATTTGGCTGGGGCTGTTGTCAACTGTAAATGACTGTTTATTAAAGTAAGCTAACGGGTGGGGATGCTGGACTGACTCATTAGCAGTTACTGCAGGTACTTGAAAGTAATGGTTCTATGCTTATAAGGTGTTGGCCCTGGAAGAGACCCGAATGTTCATTCTGGTGAATGAATGAGTGGATTGTCAGAGGACCTGTTCGTTCGTTCATTCATTCATTCTCCTCATTTATGGGCAAAATCCGAGGCCCAGAAGAGTTAAGTAACTTGTGTAATGACATTCAGCTAGAATTAAACAGCCTTTCTTTGGGGGAAAAATCATAACTTTAACTTCAATAATTTCATCAGGCCTTTCCTGAATTAATCCATGTTCCTGGCAGTCTTCTGAATTCTACTTTATACACAATTACTGATTCGGTGTCTGACCCTGACCCTCTGCTTTGATTGGCCGAGACCCTGAGACCATTGAAAATCCACAAGGTAAATAATCCTTGAAATGGAAATTGAAAAGTGAGTACAGTAATTTTAACAAATTAGCTTGGCACTCCGGCCTTAAAATGAGGTTATTCTGTTGAATAAGCTGTTCTCTCCTCTCTGCCTCCTTTGGAGTCCCTGCCAGATTTTACCATCCAAAACCCTGGAATTCGCAGTAGCCGAAGTTTTCCTGCTCTATGTTGGAAAGTTCGAGTAAGCTTGTTACTCTTCGGCTACTGACCAATTAAAATCAGTACACGATGTGGTGAGAGAAAGCGAGTGAGTGAGGTCAAGAGGTAATAATTAAAAATGATGTAATGAGATGATCCAATCCCCCTAGGCCTGCCAGAAGGCCCATTGGTGACCACGGTCCTGGTTTCCCTGTATCACTCCGGCATCTAGCCAGAGAATCTGGGAAATAAAGCCACCTCTAATCCTAGCAGGGGTTTCTCTGGTTCCTGAGCCAGTAAAATCTAAGGGAATTACTTTGGAGATCATCTCCCTCGGGCTACGTGTGGGTGTGGGGATCAAGGACTATTGAGAAATACTTCATATTGACAGGTGTCTGATTTGTCCTTGAACTCCGACCCCCGGCCCAGTGTGTGGCACACAGCAGTCTTCAGGGCAAGACCGTAGAAGGGCTATCGGAGTCCTTACCCTCACGATGAATGGGAATGACAAAATGTCACGGTCTTTGGGAATAGGAAAATAGATTGTTGAGAACATGGGAACACATGCAACAGGTATGTTTGCTTGCTTCCAATGGTGATATGGGAAACTTGCTGAGGTTATCTGTGTGCCCTATACTAGAGGAGAACTACTGGATGGAAGGTGGTCATCCAGTAGCAGCTCCCAGAGCAGCTCCCAGAGCCGTCAAGCTGAACTTGACGTCTTTGGGTCTTAGGTCTCCATCCGCAAGGTGAAGAAAATGACCCAGATCATCTCTGCTACAGACTGAATGTGTCTCCCAAAATGCATACGTTGAAATCCTGAATTCCAACCCAATGTGACTGAGTCAGGAGGTGGGCCTTTGGTAGATGCTTAGGATCATGAGTGTGGAACCCTCCTGATCAGAGCCACTACACTTATAAAAGACCCCAGAGAGCTCCCTCACCCCTTTGCCAGGTGAGGACACAGCAAGAGGATGGCCAGATAAGCCTGGTTAGGAAGTGAACTCTCACCAGACACCATATCTGCTGGTGCCTTGACCTTAAACTGTGGGAAATAAATGTCTGTTGTTTATAAGAACCACCCCTTCCTGCCCCAGTCTATGGCATTCTGTTACAGCTACCTGAAAAGACTGAGACAACCTCTGCAGTTCCTGCTGAGCCCAGAGTCCTCAGCTCTCTGGTCTTGCACCCAGTTCTACCTCATGATCATGGCAAGGAACTAGCTGATGTGGCCTTAAAGTGTAGCTTATGGCCTAAAAATATAAGGTTAATGGACTCTACAGAGATGAATGCACTGGGTACATTTCCATGCATATGTGTAAGATGGTCTCCTTAGTACTTCCCTCAACCAAACAAGTCAACTAATTAAGAAACCAAGATTAAAATACTAGAGAGTTTCTAGAGGCAAATTTCACCTAACGGAAGTAATGTTAGAAGAAGCACAAGGCCCACGACATAATGGCAAGCAGAAGTCACCCTATCCCAGGAGAGGACAGACCCATCAACACATCTGACCTTTTCAATGTCTAGTTTCTACATTTCTCAAAGCATCATGATGGAACAAATGATCACAGAGGAGTTCGCTTAGTAAAAAATACACATAAATCAAAAAAGGAGAGTCTAAAATAATTTTTTTTCACTTTGGGGTTCTCTCAAGCTTGCGTCAAAACACTTTTTTGTTGCTGTTATTAATAAAGTTGAAGTCTAAGAGATGAACCAAGCAATCTCCTGGCACATGGAACTTACTACTCATGCAATTTGTACTCCAAGAAAGAGATTTACAGACCCAGGGAGAAAAATAAATCAAAGGTATGCTTGTGAATGATGTCCAGTAAGAACAGTGGTGCGATGACATGTTGCCATTGGAAGTTTGATGGTTTATTACTCCCTCTCAACACCCACTCTTGTTCCTCACCTAAAACACAATTTCACATTGAAATAATTTATAAGCATCCATTGGCCAAGGTTGATCACTAACCTCAAGTTTTCACTCAATGAATTCTTAGGTGCTTATTAGGATTAAAATACATCACCTCTTAGAAGATTAGTTCCGTAGCTTTATATGCCAAGAGAAGGCTGAAGCAACTACACACTTCACTGCTTGGGACTGGTGACAGCCCATGTTTTGTGTAGAAGATGAAAGAAGGGGCGCTGCCTGTGATGGATTTATTTTGGAGTCTGTGAACTCAGGGACACATGAAATAGAGCATACATTTAAAAATAAGTACCACCTGGAATTTCCAGTGTGTCATCTCCACAAAGAGTATGATGATGTATATTTGTTGTTACTGCAAAGTTTCCTATTGCTTTACCAAAGCCTCATTATTGGATGTGAGTCTGCCGTGGGGCTATGAATAGGTAGGACTGCGTAAAGTGTTCTTTAAAGAAGGTACTTTACAGGTCCAGAGTTTTAGGATTTAAACTGACGAATAATAAAAGCAAACCTCAACCCACCCAGCGATGAAATGGCTGGGACTTCTGTTTGGGAGCCTAAGACCATGCCGTATTTCTGGAAAACAGAACCAATCATGCAGAAAGATCTGGATAGCTGTGAACTGAGAAGGAAATTACTATTTCAGGGAATTATTTCATTAATTTACAAAAGCTAAAGATGCAATTTAATTGTGAACCCAGCAGCCTTCTCTTGTTAAAAATTGGTCTGCTACTGTTTTGCTTACAGAGTAAATACTAAATGAAACAGACCTAAAATTATACTAAGAGTTAAGTAATAAAAGAGAAAACATTATTGTGTAAGTATTACCTTTTCTGGCAAAATAGAAACTACTTCACCATGAATTCTAGGCCTCACGGAAGTTGAAACCTTCAACACATACAATTTTTCTTTCCTAAACAGAATGTCCATAATATAACCAACAAGAACTTAGGAAAAATTAGCTAAGATATTTTGGCATCAAGACAAAGTCCAGAGCGAATACTCCCACATGTGAGGGAGAAATACTATTAAAATGCCTTAATACAACAATGCGGAGAACAGAGTAAAAACATTTTCCCACCAAACACTGAAAGGACTTCACTGCCCCTAAACCAAGACCTTCATGGCCACAATGGCTAAGTTGGGCTTCATCCTCCATGTGTCTGCCAAAGCATTCCCCCCTCCAGTCACCAAGGAGCTCTGCCGTGGCAACAAAGATGGCACTCCTGCCTTCAAGATCTCTCCGCACGATGGGACATTATTACCTTTCCTGAATGCTCGTCTTCTTCGCGTTTTGGATCCCATGAGTCTCGGATTCTGCTCAGCCTCCTTCCCAGGATCCTCGTCTTCCACTTCCAACTTCATCTCCCCCAGGAGCACTTTTACGTTCAGCCTGGGGACTCTCCCTGGGCAATCACATCCATCTTATGGTGACAGCTATCACCCTGTGCCGTAGACTGCGAATTCCAAACCTCTAGTTTTGACCTTGAACTGCCTACTTGAGATTTCCCAAGAGTACCTCAAACTCAACCTATTTCAAACTGAACTCAATCTTTCCCCCAAACTTACTGTTGTTCCTCCTCATGATGGTTAATTTCATGGGTCATGTTGGCCACCAAGGCCCGGATCAAATGCTGGGCCTGGCAGGGGGTTTCGGATGAGACCTGCATCTGAATGGGCAGATGCAGGAAAGCAGACTGTCCTCTGCAACGTGGCCAGGCCTCGTCCAGCCTGTGAGACCCTGAATAGAACAAATTTGGAAGGAGGAAGAATTCACCTCTTTTTTCCTTTGTCCAGCTCAAGCAATAGCTTGAGCTGGACATCTCATCTTCTGACCTCAGACTGGGATTTACATCATTGGCCCTCAGGCCTTTAAATTCTGACCAAATTACTCTGCCAGCTTTGTGGGGCCTCCAGCTTGGGACGTCTCAGCCTACCTAATTGCATGAGCCAATTCCTTATAATAAATCTCCTTTTCCATCTATATAAGATAAATATATAGTACATATTTTATATAGTTATGATCATTGTAATATATAAATATATAATATATAAATTTATATATACATATAAACCCAGGATATATCTTATATATAAAAAATTATGCACTTATACATTTACATGTAGTATATGTTATAAATTTATATTAAACATATTAAAGTACGTATGTATGTATTACAAATTATGTTATCTATATACATATATATGTATATGTATTTTATATATAAATGTGTATATTTGTAAATGTCTATTTTATAAACACGCGTGGGTATATGTCTCCTACTGCTCTGTTTCTCTGGAGAACCCTAACACACCCTTCATTCTCTAACTCGTTTGGAGGTATCACCCTCCAGCCGTGCACCAAGGACAGGTGTCTGCGAGTCCTCTTCAACACCTTACTCCCTACCATCCTTTCCCCTTGCCAATCCCTGCTAAGTCCCTCCAGCTGGATGTCCCAGTGCCCTTTGGCTCTGCTCTCCATCCACACTGTCAGCACCTCAGCGCAGGCCTGTACCCCCCGCTGGACAACATGAGAGCATCCCATCTTCAAGCTGCATCCCATCCACCCTCCCCACAGCCCCCAGCAGTGCACTAACAACATGAATCTGGTCGTAGCGCTCCTGGTTAATGTTCTTCCATGGTTTGTCATCATTAAGCAGCTTCACGACAAACTGTTCCCTGGTTTCTTTGTCCAACCATAATGCCCTGTGCTGGAAATCCCGGAACCAACAGCCTGTTCCACAACCCCATAACCTGCTCCCCTCTTCTCAGCCTGGGACCACAGCCTCTCTCTGACCCAGTCACACCCCCCAGATCACCTTCCCAACTCTACTTTCCTCGGGACTTGACTCCATCCTTGGAGTCCAACCACCTTAGACTGAGCCAAGGTCCTTCCCTGGGACTTCTGGGCCCCTGGTGCGAGTTTTTTTCAAAATCCCAGGTTGTGTGTAAATGAAAATGTCCTGCCTCTGTGTTTTCCCCCATGAAAGCTTCCAGACACAGAGACTTTGCCTCGTTCCCACCGTGTCCACAAAAGCAAGCACGCGAGAGGTGCTGTACCTCTACTATCCAGCAAAGTGGGCTTATTTTTTCCTTTGGGTAGCAGTCATGCTATTTTGTAGTTTAAACAACACTGAGAGCGCATAATGGTTTACATAACTCTGTTTCGTGCACCGTACTGGGATTCTGCGGTCTAGAAACTTTTCCCTAGGAGTATAAAGAGAGTCTACTCTCACAGTTCTTTTCACACTGTGTCAGGTGTCCCTTGGAAAATGACTCCTCCATGGTCTCTCCTTACAAACAGTTATGGCAAAGTGAAGTAAGACCAACCTGCGTCCAAACCCTTGCCCTACCACTTAAGAACCTGGGCAAGTCACAGCTCCTCAAACTCTGCATTTCCTCATCTTTAATTTGGGGGTGAGAGAGCTATCTGCTGGGGGTGGTTGCAAATGTGGCAGAATTTATTGTAAGGTTTCAACTAATGTATTAGTTGTAT
This sequence comes from Enhydra lutris kenyoni, assembly GCF_002288905.1. Classification (NCBI taxonomy): domain Eukaryota; kingdom Metazoa; phylum Chordata; class Mammalia; order Carnivora; family Mustelidae; genus Enhydra; species Enhydra lutris. Next base: position 7,822,667 of record NW_019154132.1, on the reverse strand, counting down.
TATCTTCCCATTTCCCTTCCTATTCTTCGACCCTTTTCCTCCTGGGATGCCAGACATTGGCTGACATACAACAAACCACAGGGAAAGCAACAAGAAGACAGAACAACCCAACTTTTGCCTTTTCTGTTTCAAAAGTCAAGATCCTTCCATAAACAGGTCTGGACAGAACCAGGTGTATCTCCCTCCACTCTTTCCCAGACACCTGAAAGGAAATTTCCAGATCATGGGACAGGAAGGAGCAAGAGGGAATACCAAAAGGACACACACCAAAGTGGGTCTCCGAGGACAGACCTTACCCATAGGCAGAGCTGAGGGATGAGAATAACAGCTTTCAGCGGGGTCTGGGGATGCAGACCTTTGTTTCCATCTGAAGCCCCAGGGGATACAGAGTCCCCCAGAGCACCAGGGGACAGAGAGAGAAGACTACTAGAACTGGCTGCTTGGGGGATGGGAGAGTCACAGAGAATTTCCTAGAGATCCCAGAGGGAATGGGAGAAGGATACCTTCCCCACGTGCTTGAGAATGTAATTAGTGGAGTTGTAGCTGGCAGTTCTGTAAAGGCTTTGCCATGTGAGAGCAGCAGATCCTGGCCCGGGCTACATGGTGGGGTTCAGGTGCAACCACAGAGCCATCAGCAGACATCAAGGTAGAGGTAGGACGGTGCCTAGGGAACGAGACAAGAACACCTACAACCCAGCGGAAATTCCTGGAAAGATGGCAACCGATGCCGGATGTCCCCCCTCTCCTCTTTGAAGTTATATGAATGACCCACAAATGAGGAGCAACCCCACAGAGAAGGACTACAGACATTCAACCGAGAAACTTCCAATTGACTAAGTTTTCTGGGCACCAACTCTGTTAAGTTTCTGCCATCAGGCACACATGGGAATGAGAGGTGAACTCATTTCTAGAAAACTAAAGAAATTATAATTCTGGAACCCCAAAATGAATGACCTAGAAATCCATAGTTGAGACCTCACGAAAAATCATGTGACCCTTTCCGAGTACTGGATACGGTACAGATAATCAGTAGTTATTGTTACTGGTGTCTTAAGTGTGAAATAGTTAGCTGCAAAGTGACCCATCTTTCCTTTCTCTCTTGTAGTTTATCTGCTACCATTGGATCCAGGCCCAGGCTACGGTAAACCCTGAATGCTGTCAGTGACCCGGCCAATGTCCACTGCCATCGAATGTCATTTGTCGGGGCGCCTGGGTGGCTCAGTCCGTTAAGCATCCGACTCTTGATTTCAGCTTAGGTCATGATCTCAGGGTTGTGAGATCGAGCCCTGCATTGGGCCTTGCACTGGGCATGGAGCCTGCTTTAGATTCTCAGTCTCCCTCTCCCTCTGCCTCTCATGTGTGCAGTCTCTTTCTTTAAAAAAAAAAAAAAAAAAAGTCCTTTGTCACTGGTTCTACATTTTTGGGACCATTGTCTGCTTTCTACAGATAATCCATGAAAACACAGACTAAGAAAATAAATATTCATTGGGTTCCTCCATAAGTACGCATATGTGTATGAGCCCATGTCTATCTGCAGTCCTATTTTATGCAGACTTTGGGTAGACAACAAATCCCTACCCACGTCCCATGGAGACACAGAGGAGTACTCAGCCCATTTCTGCAGCGTGAAATATAGTTCAGAGATGTGCACTCCGGGGACATCCACCCAGAAGGAGAGCTATGATGGTTAGTTTTATGTGTCAACTCAGCTAGTTAATAGTATCAAGTCATTGACCCAACACAAGTGAAGATGCTGCAGTAAAGGTGCTTCAGACATGGCTAACATCTATGACCAGTTAAGTTTAAGTAAAGAAGATCTCCCTTGATGATGTGGGTGGGGCGTGGTCAGCTGACGGCCTTCAGAGCAAAACCAGATATTTCCCCAGGTCAGAAGAACTTCTGCTTCAAGACTCCAACATCAACTCCCACCTACTCTACAGTTCGGGATTGTTGGCACTCACAACTGCATGACCCAATTCCTTAAAATAAATTCCTACACACCTATCCATCCATCCATCCCTCCCTCCCTCCCTCCCTCCCTCCCTCCTACTGGTTCTACTTCTCTGACCAATGCAAAAACCCAACCTGTTTTTGTAAGGACAAGGAAGCCTTCCAGGAAATTGATTTTTTTTTAAAGATTTTATTTATTTATTTGACAGAGGGATACACAGTGAGAGAGGAAACACAAGAAGGGGGAGTGGGAGACGGAGAAGCAGGCTTCCTGCTGAGCAGGGAGCCTGATGTGGGGCTCGATCCCAGGACCCTGGGATCATGACCTGAGCTGAAGGCAGACGCTTAACGACTCAGCCACCCAGGCGCCCCAGGAAATTGATTTTTAAGGAAGACATGAAGTGTGGAATAAAGAATAAAAACAGGAAGACAGATGTGAAAGGTGAAGGAGGTAGAACTGATACAATTTGGCAGCTGAAATGGGTAGGTGGGGGGGGAGGCAAGAGGAAGGTGAGAAGAATCCAAGAGAATGCCTTTTTCTCCAGCTTAGGAAGCTGACTGTATGGTGATGCCACTCCCTGAACAGGGGACACGGAAAGGTTGTAGGGCTTGGGGACAGGAGGAAATGCCTTTCCTACCTGCTGCATTTGAGGGGTCCCTGGGATGTTCAAGCACCAGTGGGCAGTTGGAGGGGTCTGGAGACACAAAGAGGGAGGGAGGAACTTGTGGGTTAGCTACACAGACTTCACAGACAACAGCTAAGTGACAAATTGAAGCCTTGGGAGAAGATGGGTGCCACAGAGAGAGCGTAGAAGGCATGAGGGCTGAGGGCAGGGCCCCAAAACTCTCACAGTTAAATGGTGTATAAAGAAGACAGAGCAAAGTGGGAGCTGGAAAGAGCAGAGGGAAAACCAAGAGTGAGGCACCATGGAATCCAGAAGGTGATGATGTTCCCCAAAGAGAAGACACGGAACAGAAAGAACATCATGGTACAGCCTCCTGGAAGCGCCGGGAGGGAAGGCACACGCATGAGGGGTGGCTAACGGGTCGGCTGGAATTACTTCAGAACTGTGCCTGGGGACTTAAAGATCTCAGGACTTTCACAAAGACAAAATAAAGCTTTGCCCCCCTCTCCGATAAATAACCACTCCTCCTCTACCCTCTGATGCGGGGGGCAGCCAGTCAGGGGAGGGAAGGCAGGCAGAGCACAAACAACCACTTTCAGGAATTCAGTCCTTACAGGGGAGGAGCAAGATGGCCTGTGCAGGAGGAGGGTCGGGTCGGGGAGGGCTCCTATGGGAGACCGGCAGACAGAAGCACATTCAAATGCCAGCGGGCAGGAGCGCAGGATGGATGAACATGAACCTGGGCAGGAGAAGGAAGGGAAGTGAACTTGGGGCAGCAGGAGTCAGAGTCCTTCCATGTGACGAGAGGAAAGGAGAGAAAGATGTTCCTCGGAGAAGCTGGGAAGCGTCGTGGTGGGAAACGTTCAGGAAGCATCGTTTGGACATTTGGACATTGGACGTGCCTTGAGAGAGGAACCTGGTGGTTTGGGTTATATTCTGCGTTGTTTTTTTACTACAAAAGCCTCAGGACTGTGAGGGACAACGACAAACTCTACCAGCACTATTGCCTTATCCTCTCTGCCGGATGCGAGAAAAATTCCAAAGTGGAGGGGGCAGGAGGAAGGGGACCACGTGAAGAAGATAGTTGAAAACAAACTTGAATAAACACACACACACCCCAGTAAGAACAGCTGTGTGCGCGCGATCTTGAGCCAGCATCAAAACAAGGGGCCCAGGTTCAGAAACCTGGCTGTGGCAACTGGTAAAACACAAGAAACTTCTGGAACACGGGGTATTGCTCAGAACCGACAGAGGGAATGGCCTGGAGCGAAAACCCAACAAACGCTAAGCGATGCTGACCAGCACTGGCAACCCTGAGTGAGCAAGGGACGCCAGCCAGCCTGCAGCCCCCTGCACCACCGCCCACCCCCAAGCCAGGGCCACGGGCCGGTGTGAAAAGCAGTGGCCTCCAGGTCCAGCAAGGCATGCTGAAGCCACAGTCCTGGCTGAGCTTAAAGCATCTCCCAAATCTTAAATAGAAGGGTCGTTTCTAAAAGGCTGGCCAAGCAGAGTCTCTGAAGAAATCCTATGAGCTGGGAAAGGATTACCAGCCCAGAGTACTTCCAGAAAGGAAGTTGTCAAGACATTTTGGAACTGGCCACTTAGGAGCATGTTACCCATTCTCCGGGAGACTCGTGGAGCCTTTGCCAGCCTGTCTGCCTGTCTCCCCCTCTAACTTTATCTACACATTTTCAGTTCGAGGACCCATGTGAACTAGTCTCGTGGGTCTCATTTTTCTTTGCATTCTTCTACCTATTTTTAAACTTCTGTCTCCTCTCTGGTTCATTTTTCAGTGTCTTTGGAGACGCTTTCCCTTGACCTTTTCCTCTACATATATGCCGGCGAAGAGTCATTGCCCTAAATCAGTAATCTCCCAAATGGGATCCACAAATCCCTGGGGAAGGACAAAGATTTTTCTGGAGGGGGTATCAGCATGGAGGATTTCTAAAAGTAGATTACATTTCCAGAAACTTTCTCGATGAGAATTCTTTCCTAAAGCTGATGAGCGTGAGATTGTGCTGGTTCTCCTTTCCTACCTCCCCTCCCTTCTCTCCCCTCCTGAATCTTAAAAGCACACTAACAGAAGTGTAAAAGTCTTTGGAATTCAAAAAAAAAAAAAAAAAAAAAAAAATTTTAAAATAAAAAAAAAAAAAAAAAAAAAAAAAAAAAGGAATAATTTGAGAATGCATTCCCAAGGGAGATCCCTGAGGAGCAAAGCACAGAAAGCTTAGAAAGCTTTCTTTATAATAAATATATCAAATAAGAGTATGTGTGTCTTAATTATTAAACACATAACAAATATATAAATAAGGGTGTATGTGTCTTATTTTATATTAAATTCACTGCAAATCCCCTGCTTTTCCGACCTACGTACTTTAGATTTAAATCCAGAAGTTAGCTGGTTGTTTGAAGACATATGTCAACACTTTTTTTTTAATTGAAAACCAAAGTGACCACTTCTGATTTGCTTGATTTGTTTTATTACGGAGGGCCGTTTCTGCCCCTGTTTGTTTTATGATGGTGGATGTTTCCCAAATATGAAAATCCATACCTTCCACATTTTTTTTTTTTTAAAGTAGACTGCATGTCCAGCATGGAGCCCGAAGCAGGGCTTGAACTCCCAACCCTGAGATCAAGATCTGAGCTGAGATCAAGAGTTGGACACTTAGTGGACTGAGCCACCCAGGTGCCCCCTAAGTTCAACGGTTTGATAAAAATATATTTAAAGCATATACACAATGTGACAAGTCATAGAAGACTGGAACTTTAAAATTATTCAAGTTCACAAAAAATCTTTAATCGTTGGCACAAAAATGTGTGAAAGGGTCCATACAGAGCCCATGACTAATCACTTGCGTTTCTTTTTACTCGGAGTTTATACACAGGCTAGCTAGCTGAAAAGACTAATGTGTGAACTGGGGAGTTCTTTCCATACTGGATGCAAACGATGACTCTTCTCTGTCTAGTGCCTTCAACTAATGGCTAAGGAGCCCCTGCACAGGCTCTCTTGGAGGTCTAAATTCAATTGACCGAGCTCGGGCAAAACACTTCCAAGGCCTCCATCTCATTCTGCCAATTCAAGAAACACACTCCAGACTTGTGCAAGGACCACCCATCCACAAGGGCCTGAGCCACTCTTATAACTAAACATTGATTGTCTCTCTCATTATTTCTAATAGGTCACGATTATTGCATGAGGTGTGAAGCTATTCTTGCCACAGGCACCCTAGCCTGATACAATGGCATCAAAATGACTTTTGATTAAAAAAAAAAAATCAGTCTACCATAGTCAGCCATCCAGAGGGTGGGTAAACCGTGCCAAACGTAAATGGGAACCCACCACCCAGGAAAAAGTCAGGAGAGCCCTAGAAGGGAAGTGCCAAGATCCAATGATTTATGGGATTCTGGGTAAGAAATCTTGTTATTACCATAATGAAAGTAATAAACATTCCATACGAGTTAGGAAATAGGAATTCCAGAGAAGTTCTACCAGTGTCTGATATTTACTAAATCACGAGTCTTCGTTCCGACCTAACACGCAAATATGCTGGAGTCGAACGTGGCCTTGACCCTTCCAGACAGAGCAGCCTCAGTTGAGAAAAAGTAGCCAAGTGGCACACGGAGCAAACGGCCCCTTGGTTTGCTAACAGGGCTGCAATCAAACAGACCCCCGCTCTCAGGGAGGAGTCTGACAGATTCCTCCTAGAGCTTTTCCGCAGCCTGCAACAATTCATCTGTCAAAAAAGTGCATGAATGGGAAAAATCCAGCCTCTGAGCCAAGGACTGTGTTGCAAGTGTCTCAGATTTTTGAGAGGGGGCCAAACATGCCTTTATGGATTGTTTTCAGTCTCTTGGCTTTGTAGCACCTCAACCCTAAATACTAGATAACTGTTTTAGAGGTGTAACTCCATTTCAGACACTGACCCAACTTGGGCTCTTCAGAGAAATCCGGGCACATTTCTCAACACAGATGGTGCATTTGCATATGTATAACTGGCAGGAGGACAAACACACACATCGTCCTTTTGCTAAGAGCACTTAGCTATGCGAACACTGCATTTCCCGAACTCCTTACTCCCGTTTCCTCCCTGCAGCTGCTGCCCCCTTCCACCGGACTTTTGCTTCTTCCCAATATCTTTATCAGAAGAGCAGGAGGAGTGGAAAGGAAACTGAACTCTAATTCATCAATCTAGCTGCATATGGCAGCTCCAGGGGGAAAGGCTCGTGAGAGAAGGATGGGAAAACCATTGTCAGGATTCGATGATTATTCGTGGATCTTAATTATTCCCGTTCTTCCCATCTGGGAAGTTCAGGGATGATTAACAGCTGGCTGCTGGTACAGTTCCACGGGGGACAGACTGTCAAACTGGTGGACCCTCCAGGGAATCCCTCCCCTTGACCCCTGACCTGGATCACCTGCATGGGGTTTTCGACCTGATGCTCCGAGCGAGCATTATAAACTATAAATCACTGCTTCCCTCTCTACTTTCTGGGTTGTCTCCGGAAGCGTTAGGTAGGGCTGACTGGGGACTGTCTAGCCGAGGCTGTTTGAATCTACAGTATTGATCCCCACACGCAAAATTACTTCCAACTCACAGATCAGCAACCTGTTAACTCAATGACTTGCCTGCAGTAACAGGTGCTGGTCAGGAGAAGGTCGTGGCATGGAATGTGAGGGCCTTTACTAAGGAAGCATTGCCAAGGATGTGAGCTGAAAGGTTTCCGGAGGGATTTTATTTAAAAAAAAATAATAATAATAATAAAAGCAGGGGGGTGGGGAGGGGGAGGAGAAACAGACTGAAGAAGGGAGAAGCAGCTGTTTGGAAATAAACTGTAAAACATCTGTAGCACACGACCAGAATTCTCTAAGTATGAGCATGAACTTTTAAAGGGACCTCAACTTTCAGAAACGACACCCCAACTGCACAGCAACCAACGACACACCGAAGGCAACCGATCCTTTGAAGTGCTCCTGGCGGGAAAGAAGGTGCACCAAGACGTGCTCTCGCACGGTGGGGTCCATGTTCCCAGCAGCCACGTGGCTGCATCAGGCCACACGGAAGGGACAACTCGGAGAAAACCCAGCTCTAGGGCACTGCCATCTTATCGTGGATGGAGTTTAAAGAACCAGACGCGCAGGGACCTGCTCTCCCGCCTCTGGGAAGCCTGCACGGCTGCCTCACACATCTTCAGGAATCTTTGGGGGCACGTCAGACAGCAAAAGAGCAAACAAACTTTCTGCACAGTGTCTCTGGCTTCATTTGCATCACTGCAATAGAATTCAGAGATTTTTTTTCAAATCAAGGTTCAAGGGTCTAAGTAGTTCAATTTATTTTTCAGTAACTAAGTTACCAGAAACTTGTAGCGTGGCTGTATTTATTTTCTGAAGAAGGCTCCAAGTTGGCAAAAAGGGTCCTTGGAAGGACATATTTCTTCACGTTCTCTTGATCTCAGTGTGTGGAGATTCGCTTAACAGCTGTTTTATGTACAAGTGTTTTTTCAGCCACGTCCTCCCCCTCCATAAACAGGCTTTTTTCAGGCAAAAGAAGTCTGCGAGACACAACAAAATTCTAGGCTGCTCTCCGTGCTTCTTCCAGCAGCAGACGAAGTAAGAGCTTAAGATGATCATCACGTTACGTGCCTCCATTTACTCCTTTAACAGCTGAAGGTGAGATGCATTGGAAACAAAGATGCTCCTTCTCCTATGTCAGCTAGGGAGGCCTTTCCAGGCTCATCGTCACTCAAAAGGCAATTGTGACGTAAAATCATAAGAAACACCAATTTTACTAAGTGCTCGGCAATTCTGAATCTCAAACAGGAAGCTGTTTACCAGGGGGGCTAGTGACCAGGAGTCAAAGTTGTGATGCATGCAAAGAAATGAAGAGAAACAAGCAAACTAACCATCCTTTGAGATATATATCTATATATATTTAGGTATATATTATATATATATTTTTTTAATTACAGTAATAACTCCTTGCATTTTTAAAATATCATTTATTTGAAGAGTGCCAAACTCAGTAAATCCAGGCTTCTCTCTCAGCAGCATTGCGGGTGGGAGACAAGCACTGTTTTTGTAAATACTGAAAATGGACCATCACAGAAAGCTATCTGGTATACCATCATGCTCTTAACCACCAGTCTTCCTCTGGCTGTATAGAACAGGTGTCTAGGGAGGAAATCCGTTCTCTCTGGAATTCATCTCAACTTTCTCGTCTCCATGACTACTCTTGTTGGTTCGCCAGTAAAGTTTTAGCCATTCCTTGCTAAGTAGGTGGCCAGTGGTTCTAGGGACTTCCCTTTCCAGGACTGAAAAGTTCACCTCAGACTGTGAGAAACGTAAACCCTCCATCCATCCCTGACTATACTCCGGGGCCCTGGGAAGGAAGAAGGGGCTGTGGGGCTGGCAGTCCAAGGTAGGAAGTAGCCCATCTCTGTGGAGACAACTGGTCCCCCCTTCCCTCAGCGGATTCTATAAGCTCAGGGTTAGCAACCTACTGAGAAGTAAGAGGATTTCTTACACTTCTTCCAAGATCAACTTCCTACACTTCCTTCTCTTTTGTGTTTGATCTTCTGCCATGCTTGTGTCAAATCCTATCATCCACAGTTCAAAGGATTTTGTAAGAAAAAGTGAATTTTGCCAAATGTGTGAATTAAAAAAAAAAACCTCAGAAACTATAGAGAAAATATTTGCGTTGAGGCATGATAAATGTAAAAAAAAAATTATTCTGACACAGAATAGCTTTATTTCATAACACTCATGATAACAACCTGACCACTTTATTATTACATGATTAGGACATACAGATGTGTATCGGTCAAGTTATACTTGAAGACGGTCAGTTAACTTGTTTTAAAATAAACTGTCACTAAAGATTACTGACTTTCACATTTCTTAAAAAATAAGATGAATTTAGATAATAAGGGGGAGGTATAAGAGGATGAATCACACATTTAATGATGAAATGCAAAAAAGTGTCGATAATCACAAAAGGAAACTGAAGAAGAGCCCTTTAGGTTTCTATGTGCAGTACAGAATGTGAGGGTTAGCTATAATGGCACCTTCCATTTTTAAATATAAAAAATGATTGACCCAAATTGCCAAAGGGTATTTATGTCCACTTACCAGATAATTTTAAAAATATTGAATTTTAAAAAGGTTAGGAAGAACGAAAATCAAAAGGAACCGTTTTTTTCCATGTAAAAGAAATAAATGGCAAAGAGAAATCAAATGAAAATTGGAGCATTTCAGACCAGAAAGATGGAGCCTTAAAAAGAGTCCAATAAAAATATACAACAGCATAGAGGATGGGAACATCAACTGTTTTGAGAACTTCACATGTTATCTCATTTAATTTTCACAATCATCTCATGAGAAAGATATTTTCATTTCAGATGCGCAATCATCTGTTCTCTTCCTTGGAGGGTCAACCACTCCCTCTCAACCAGATCCTTCCCAGGGACTATTTAAACATATCAAATCTCTGCCCGGCATAGCCTCACACACACTCCCAACCTCTCTAGTGCACACCTAGTCTCTCTCTTCCCCTTTCACAAGCCAGACTCCATGAGAATTGTCTCAACTCTAGGTGTGCCCTTCCTAACCTTACTCTTACCCTTGCCCATCCCAAAGTGACTTCTGCCTTGATCTCTCCATCAAGTGAAGCTCAGGAGTCCGTGGCCTGCACATTGCAAATTTCAACGGACAATTTTAAGTTCTCACACTGATCTCTCAGCAATCCTGCAAACTGTTAGTCACCCCCTCCTCTTCGATACACCTTCTTCTCAATGCTCCTGGTTTCTCTCCTCCCTCCCTGACTGATCCTACACCGCCACTTTTGTAGTTTCCATCCCGGGCCCTCTTCTCTCTCACTCATCACTCTTCCCCTGGCTGAGGGCATCAAGGCTCACTACTTCAGTTACCCTGCACCACTCATGGCACCAAGTCCTATCCCCACGCTGCATCTCTCCTTCTGACTTCAGAGCTCTAGAAGCCAATGAGTTCTCAACAATTTCTCCTGGAAAACTCAAAGAGCCCTCAAAACCCAATATGACCATGACCCAAACTATAATCTACCCCCCACCAACCCAGTGTTCCAGATTTCCCTGTTGCTGTGAGCAACACTCCCTCCGCCCAGGTCTGCAACCTAGAAACCTGCGCGTCACCCTCCGTGCCTCCCTCCCGCTCACTCCTTCGTGTCTTATCTATTACCAGATCCTATATGTTTACCTCCTAAATCTCTCAAATCCACCCACTCCTCTCCACCTCCGCTATCATTCAAGCCCCCTCCTCTCAACCCAGCTGCTAAAATCTCTCCACCCTCCTCCATTCTGTCTGTTCTCTGCACCAAACCGCAGTGATCTTTTCTCAAACGCATATTTGACCAAGTCGGCCCCCCACCACTAGTGGCTCAAACCCTTTCCCACTACTCTTGCAATAAAGGCTAAAGTCCCAAATACAGCCTGTGAGGCCTGGCACCTTTCAGTTCTTCCGAAGAGCCACACACCCTCCTGATACAGCCTCTAGCCAAGCACCATTTCTTCCAGGCTAGCATCCCAGAACTCCCAGGCTTGCTTAATGGCTTTTACTCCTTCAGAAGCACTTATCCTCAGTTTATTATCATACTCATTCCTAAAATTACTTGGTTGATACTTATGTCGGTTTTTTTTATTTAATTGCATCTCCACGCACAGCTCATAGCACTCGACGCACAGTTGTTAAATGGGCAGATGAACAAAGGAGAGACTCCTTTAAATCTTGTGCTAATTCAGCAGGTGACCGAAGTCAGATTCAGAGGCAGGCCTATCAAATGCTAAAGGTCATGCTCTATGAAGGTCATCCGCTCTACACCATCCTGCCTCCCGCAGCCAGTGCTCACCATGGGCTTACTGAGCCTGAATCCATACAAATACATTAAAAATGGGCTAATTCATAGAGTCTTGGTCCACATCCCTAAGGGGCAGGCCTTGAAGTTGGCAGAGAGAGCAATGCGACAGGTGGGAAGGGAGGTGGCTGTGGGCACTTGCTGGCTACGTGAGCCGCAGCCCGTGACTCTTTCTGTGCCCTGGTTTCCTCATCTGTGAAGTAGTAACGAGAGTAAGGGCAGGACTCTGGTGGGGATTAAACAGAAGCAAACAGTCTCTTGACTACCAAATGCTGGGTATTCAACGAAGGGGGCCAGCAGCAGCAGTGGAAGGAGCTTTAATGATAATGTTAAGGCAAATAAAGACAGTCACATAGTGCATTATACTGTTTGGATCAGAAAGTTGCTAAGAGGTGCGAGTTAACAAACACAGTCTCACATTTAACAAATATCCATTGATCACTCACTAAGCAGAAGCTATTTGGAATAAAAAAGGATTTAGATTAATGCAAGGATGAAGGAAAACTAAGAGCGTGAAGGGTCTTACTTTTTAAAAGGAATTAAAAATGCCGTCGCTGTGGGTGAGCCGTCTGGTCCCAGCAACACGCACCAGGAGATGGGAAGTTAAATCGGTCACAGAAACTCAAGGGTGAGAACATCTCGATTCCCCAGAATAAATCATGACAGATTAGTACTACAGTTAAGTAAAAGCAGCACAGAAATAAATTATTGGGTGTGTGCACTATCTAGATTCTACCTAACTCAAACACCCACTGAGCCACGTACAGTCTATGAAGTAAGGTAGAATGAGGTGAACCAGAGCAGCGGGCTGGTTTCCCGACGGCACCCTGTGGTTTCAGGGCGGAAAGACCATACGCACCCAAACACGCTCGCCAGATGCCACAAAAAGACACAGTGAGCACCAAGGAGCTACCAGAAAAGGCTGTTTTCTCATCAATCCCTTCTTGCCCTCAGATGGCACCTCTTCGCTATTTAAGCGTCCTTCCCCACTTTGGTGTCCCCATCTCTAAAATGGGGGAGGATGAAGTGAAATCCTGCAGCTGGGAACCCTGTGGAGAGCAGAGAGCTCTATGGAAAAGTAATAACCTTTTTGTCAGCATTGTTAGTAAGTACGCTATTTGCAAATTGAAAGCTCCTTAGAAATGCAATCTGCCCAGGTGAGGCACGGAGGCAGTAACCTGAGCATCCCCTAGAGGGCAGCACGGCGGGAACCTGGCACTGTGGCCACCACCCAGGAGCGCTCCATCAGGTTGCTCTGTGCCCACCACAACCACCTGCGGGGCTGTAACCTCTGTCTTAGGGCAAGCACTTGGGTCCTCCTGCTCAGCTCCACAGGGAGACCCACAGGGATCCAGAAATTGCCAAGATAACACGTCCACCAGCCTCCGGGTCAGGAATTACTGCTCCCCAAGAAGCAGATTTATGGCGCGCCTAATCGGTACATGAAAATCAGAAATATTTGAATGTCTGCATGTTTGAGGCACTGGTCTATGAGCTTGGGAGAAAACTCAACAGTTGGGCAGTACCTGCCCTCAGAACATTTATCATCTTGTTGGAGAAACAAGACACAAATAGAGAAGACAGTCCATGAGAAGAGATGGCTGCATACCAAATGAGCACCGGAGCTACCAGAACTAAAAGCGAGTACCCTCCTGGAGGGAGGGCATGGGATCGTGGCTGAATGGCATCAGGGGGAAGCGTTCCAGCATCCCAGCCTCAAAACCAAGCTCTGCTCCTGACTCCGTGAATCTGGGAAGTTGCTTCAGAGAACTGAACTCTAGGGAAACAGTGGGGGTTAAATAGAAATCCTCTCAAACTCTTTCCTAGCTCTAAAAACCTAAGATGCTAAGCATCAGTTCCAATTTCTCTACTTCTTTCAAGTTTTCCCTGTTACTCATTTTCAGAAATGTACCAGTGTACAGCCACAGAAACAATGTCTAGGAAGCAGCTCTCTTCTGCTCATTTTGAGGGAGGCAGAAACTTCTAGTGGTCAAGGGATGGGGTTTGGAGACAGACACCCCTGACTGCTTACTGAACTCCGCTGTTGCTGGCTATGCAACTCCGAGCCAGGCACTGAATGCTAGGCTTCTGGAAAGCCTCAGTCTCCTTAGCTCTAAAATGGGGATGACATCAACTATGACAAAGGTTTTCATGGAAATCGAATCAGATAGAACTTTTAAATAACAGAGTACAATGTTTGGTGCATTATACTCAAAACACACCGGCTGTTAATAACGTTTTTGTTTCACTGTTACATTTCCCTATAATGTGCATTTGTCCCATGGACCCCCACTGCTTTGAGATGAGGGTACCTAAAAGATAAGACCAGTCTCCAGTAACACACCTCTCCAGACAAAGTTTTATACTGTGCTCTGAAGGTCGGTTTCACAGTCAGTAAACAGTTATAGGAAAGAATTTCCAAAAGGCACAGTGGCTGACTCCAGCAAGATGCACCTCTGAACGGGAGGGCGTAACCAGACTTCTGAACTAACAGGTAATGTTCCTTGTATAAAAGTTATTAGCGCTCGGGGCACCTGGGTGGCTCAGTGGGTTAAGCCGCTGCCTTTGGCTCAAGTCATGATCCCAGGTCCTGGGTTCGAGCCCCACATCGGGCTTTCTGCTCAGCGGGGAGCCTGCTTCCTCCTCTCTCTCTGCCTGCCTCTCTGCCTACTTGTGATTTCTCTCTGTCAAATAAATAAATAAAATCTTTAAAAAAAAAAAAGTTATTAGCGCTCATTTCAGGAAGGAGGAAAAGCAGAAGGCAATGCTATCAGTAACGTTTGGGGAGCCAAGGAAAACGCTCATGTATACAGAGGTGTCTCAGGCTGGGGCCCCGAAGAGGGCGGGTAGGCTGGACTCACTGCCGGGCAGTCAAGCAAACAAGCCCCAAGGAAGGTCGCTCCGCTAGTGGCTCCAGCTCTAAATATAAAGGTATGTTTGCACAGAGTACTAATTTGGTAGTTCTCATGTGTTTACCAGGGTTTTAGGCTTTACTTTCAGCTTTTTCTCCCCTGTTTATTAAAAAAATAATAATAATAACGATTCCAGAAAGATACAGTCTTCATTAGGTTTCTGTGTTGGTTCTGTTTTAATATTGGCCTAAGGTCCTCCTTCTCTTCCCGGCTTCTCTCTCCTGCCTAACCCTTCCCAAACCTGCAAATGCCACAAGTCTTCTAAGAAACAAGGCACTTCCTATTCTGGCCTAAGGGGAGCCTGATTGACTCTGTATCTCCCATGTTCCAGTCCAGGCACTGGAGCAAGACGGGGCATTCCATCCGACACAGAGTTACTCCGGGCGAGCTTTAACGTGCTTTAAAGAAACACTCTTATAAAGCAAGTATTCATGTATTACTTGTGTAATTTTAAAAACCGCAGTGTGTAGAACCGTCTCCAGTCCGCTCTCTCCTAACTTGCTGGCCACCTAGTTGAGGGACTCGTGCATAGGTGTGTGTATGCATCTGTGCAGTGCTCGTGCAGGGTAAGTGTTAATGGTCTGAAGCTGAAGTGTACCCAGGGGCCACCTGCCAGCATCCACAGCAGATCGGGCCAAGCCGGCCAGCACCTCCGTCCTCCCTTCATATTGCCACGTGCCCTGACCCAGAAGATGCCTGCCCGTTCTGAGGACAACCTTCTTGGGTGTGAGACACCCTTCCTTGACCAGGGCATAGGAAATGCTCCACTTTCCTGCTGGACCCCTCAGGGCAGTCTGTCACTGAGAAAGCTAAGAAGCCATTCCTGGCTCCATAGCATAGTTTCTGGTTATGACCCTATTGTGGTAACATGGGTGTCTAAACTTTTAAGAAAAACCGTGAAAGTAGGTATTCAAGTTGTGACCAGATGAAAAATAAGCAGAATATAGCCTTGAGGGCCTTCCCATACCAATAAAAACAATAATATAAACTACATTAACTATATGCTACTTACACTCTTTTAGTTTGACAACAACCAATAGTAAAGTCGGGGAATGAAAAATAACAAATTTGGGGGAACAGACCACCTTGAGGAAACAGCCCTACTGAGTTAATGTTTGACCCTGAGGTTCTTCCTCCTGAAAGTCTGGGAATGGACAAGAAGATTCACTGGCTGACTAAAAAAGAAAAGGCTCTTCAGGAACCATCATTTTTTTTTTGGACACAAAATAGCAGATTACACAAGCAAGATAGAAAACCAAGCTTTATGTTACTTCCTCTGTGAATTTCTCTATTGTATCAAAGTTTCAGGGGTATAGCTCAGTGGTAGACCATTTGACTGCAGAGTTTCTGTAAAAGTCTCTTTTATACAGATGTAGTGAAAAGAAGGGCCATCTGTACCCCAATATTCATAGGGGCAATGTCCATAGTCGCCAAACTGTGGAAAGAGCCAAGATGCCCTTCAACGGACAAATGGCTAAAGAAGATGTGGTCCATAGGTACAATGGAGTATTATGCCTCCATCAGAAAGGATGAATACCCAATTTTTGAGTCAACATGGAGGGGACTGGAAAAGATTATGCTGAGTGAAATAAATCAAGCAGAGAGAGTCAATTATCATATGGTTTCACTTATTTGTGGAGCATAAGGAATAACATGGAGGACATGGGAAGATGGAGAGGAGAAGTAAGTTGGGGGAAATCTGAGGGGGAGACAAACCATGAGAGACTGTGGACTCTGAGAAACAAACTGAGGGTTTTGTGGGGAGGAGGGTTGGGTGAGCCTGGTGGTGGGTATTAAGGAGGGCAGACACTGCATGGAGCCCTGGGTGTGATGCATAAACAATGAATTTTGGAACACTGAAAAAAAAATTAAGTTAATTTTTTTTTTTTAAAGTCTCTTTTAAATGTTTCATCCTGTTTCAGATAGTTAAGGCTCTTGGGACAAAGCGGGGGCATGAGGCGGGGGGAAGAGCAGTGTGAGAAGTCTGCCAATGTCTTCATATATAACTTGGGCAAGTATCTCAATGACTAAATTTCTTATTTTAGCTCTCAATTGTTTAATCAAGTTGGGAACCACTCCTCAAAATTATTTATTCCTACCCTTGGTTATGTAACAAATTACGGGCATTGATTGATGCTTTAATATTTTTAAAGCTAAAGAAAAACATAGGAAGTTCCATATTTGAAGAGCTGTTTTACCCTAATGTGAAGAGAAAGAGCAGAAAATTTATATTTATATATCTATATATATATATATATATATAATTTCTTAAGAGTTAATGGAGAATGGTGGGGCACCTGGGTGGCTCAGTGGGTTAAAGCCTCTGCCTTCGGCTCAGGTCATGATCCCAGGGTCCTGGGATCGAGCCCCGCATCGGGCTCTCTGCTCAGCGGGGAGCCTGCTTCTTCCTCTCTCTCTGCCTGTCTCTCTACCTACTTGTGATCTCTATCTGTCAAATGAATAAATAAAAAAATCTTTAAAAAAAAAAAAGAGTTAATGGAGAATGATGCCTTCTTTGTTACTCCAAATGTTTAGTTTTAGAATTGTGGAAGAGATTTATCAATACTGAACTAAGTCACTGGAATCGATGAAGAATATTAGCAAATTTATCTCCAATAATAATAATAATACTAAAAAGCTAATCTAACCTGGGATACAAAGCAGAGAAAATCTTCTTGATTGGGAAGCAAAGAAGTGGGAAGGTGACAGAATCAGAGAGCTGAACTTACCTCGCTCTTCACTGGGGACATAAGCCCTAGGTCCCTTGACTCTCTGCCAACAAGTGAGCAGTTTCATAGGCTAAATGGCTCATCTTCCTGGGGAGTCAACTGCACTATCAGGATATAATTTAAAACATCATTTTACACTAGAAATAAACAAGACATGTTATGGACAGAAAACAAAACCTGCACAATTTTTTGAGAGAATGCAAGAAATTTGAAAACTATCACAGGCTCTTGGTGCTGACTGTGGGTGCTCCAGATCTTTCTAGAATACAAACTGGGTCTCCACAGTCATTAAAGCTCCTGCAGCAGCTCCAGGATTCTCAAAATTTCCCACCAATTTCATGCTTGGAACAGAGGAGAGATGAGTTTTATGACGCAGATATCTCCAGCTTCTTAGCTAAGTCCACAGTTTAACGTTTCATGCCTTATCTTAAGCATTCATGTGAATTTCCAGTATGCTCCATGATATATCCATGTTTATTCTGATAAAGAATTAATGTTTTAAGGTCTTTGTCACTGAGGGTCTGGGAAAATATGCCATGTTGATCCCTTATACTTTAGGAAACCTCCAAGGATATGTTCTCCTACTGTAGATGGAGTAGGCAGAAAGAGCCCAGGACTGGAAGATGTAGGCTTTATTCCAGTTCCTGACCCTAGCCAGCTGTGGGACCTTATGTCAATCACTACCTCTCTGGACTACCTGTGTTCCACGATGGTTTACTTGATGAGTTTCCTTAATTGGACCATGGGTTGCCCAGATATTTGGTCAACTTTATTCCAGGTGTTTCTGAAAGAGATTCTGGGATGAGATAAACATTTAAATTGGTAGACTGAGTAAAGCAGATTACTCTCCTTAATGTGGGTGGGCCTCATCTAACCAGTTGAAGACCTGAATAGAAAAAGGCTGACCCTCCCTAGAGTGAGGGAGAATTCTCCCTCCTGATGCCTTCAAAATGGAACATCAGGGGCACCTGGGTGGCTCAGTCGGTTAAGTGCCTGCCTTTGGCTCAGGTCATGATCCCAGAGTCCTGGGATCAAGCCAGGTACCCACCTCCCTGCTCAGTGGGGATATCTGCTTCTCCTCTTTCCTCTGCCCTTCCCTTCCCCCCCGCCGCCCCCGATTGCTCTCTCGCATGCACTCGCTCTCACAAATAAATTTAAAAAATCATTTAAAAAAATGGAACATCAGTTCTTTCTGCCTGATCAACACTGGCTCTTCCTATTTCTATAGCAGCTTCCAGGCTTTGGATTTAAGTTGGGACATTGGCTCCATAGATGTTGGACTTGCCAGCCTCCAAAATTGCATGAGCCAACTCCTTATAATAAATCCCTTTCTATATACAACACACACACACACACACACACACACACACACACACACACACACACCATTGGCGCTGCTTTTCTAGACAACCCTGACTAATACAAACTCCAAATCTCCACCATTCCAAAATATTGTAATTGGAATTACACATTCAATGTTTTTCACTGCCTCTCTCCCCCACCCAAATTCTAAGAGTAATTGGACACACCTGGCTCCTTCCTTCTTCTAGTTTTTGTAGTCCTAGAGCTAGTGTCCCTGGGGAGGCCAGGGAGGCAGGGGTGGTGGGGGGCTCAATTTTTTTAAACAAAAATACTACATGGTTTAGAATTTCATAATACAGTTTAATGTGAGAAGACAAAGTCTTGCAGTAAAAGTGTCTTTTAAACTGTTTGGAATCCCTTTTTAAAAAAGAAAATACAGGGGTGCCTGGGTGGTGCATCAGTTGAGCATCTGACTCTTGGTTTTGGCTCAGGCCATGTTCTCAGGGTCATAAGATCAAGTCCCATATTGGGCTCTGTGCTGGGCGTGGAGCCTGCTTGAGATTTTCTCTCTCCCTCTGCCCCTCCCTGCCACATGCTGTCCCTCCCTGCCACACGCTCCCTCTCTCTAAAATAAATAAGTCTTAAAAAATATACATGTCTGTTAACACTACAACAGCTCTTCAGCACAACACTTTTAAAAACAGCAAATTGGAATACCCGTTCAGGCCCCATACAGTGGTGTCTCTCTTCCCACCTGCCATCCTGGTAATGCAGACACCAGGTGACTCAGTCGTGATTCACCTGGGTGGTCAGAAGGAGGAAGTACATGGCTCAACTCTTACTGAGATCATTGGTACGAACTTGGCATCCTCTAATTATTCCTGGCACCTCTCTTTGGTTCTAAAACAGCAACAATGCCCAACTTCCTCCTCCTGACTTCAATTCCCTCCAGCCACCCTTTGCTTCCAATTGAATCTAAACACACCTAAAGGATCCAGGATAATTTATCCTTGACCTCCATTAGGACAGGCCTGCTGGTCGACCTGGTATTTATCCTCTACCTCCATGGGGCTTTGTCCATCCCTTATCCCCTAGCATAGTGTCTAAGCACATAAAAAGCACGTATGTTTTCACTTATATGTGATTTAAGCAACAAAATGAACCAAGGAAAAAAGACACACACACACACACACACACACACACACACACACCAGACTTCTAACTCTAGAGAACAAACTGGTAGTTACCAGTAAAGAGGTGGGTGCAATGCAATGGGTGAAACAGGGGGTGGGGATGAAGAGTGCATTTATCTTGACGAGCACTGAATAATGTGTAGAATTATTAAATCACTACTTTGTACCCCTGAAACTAAGAGAACACTGTAAACTATACTGGAATTTTAAAAAATAAGTGAAAATTTTAAATAATGGCCAAGTAGCAAATGGGAGGAAACATTAGCAACAGGTATTTTTTTTTATTATTACATATAATGTATTATTTGCCCCAGGGATGCAGGTCTGTGAATCATGTCTTACGCACTTCACAGCACTCACCATAGCACATACCCTCCCCAGTGTCCATAACCCAGCCTCCCTCTCCCTACCCCCACCTCCAAGCCAGCAACTCTCAGTTTGTTTCCTGAGATTAAGAGTCTTTTATGGTTTGTCTCCCTCTCTGGTTTCATCTTGTTTCATTTTTCCCTCCCTTCCCCTATGATCCTCTACCTTGTTTCTCAAATTCCTCATTATCAGAGGGATCATACGATAATTGTCTTTCTCTCATTGACTTATTTCCTTAGCATAATGCCCTCTAGTTCCATCCACATCAAGCAACAGGTAATTTTTAAAAGAACCTAATAAACATTTGTAGAATATGTTAATGAATAATAGGAGTATGAAGCCGCACTTGAACTCCTGGAGATTCCCTCCAGTGTATGAACTTAACTCTGACTCCGCCTTGGTTCATGACAAGAAGGAATGACAACCTCCTAGGATCTGCGGAACGCACAGAGGCACGCCATGCAGTATACCGGGAGGGCGATGTGGCGGACTGAGGCCAATTTAAAGACCTCTGAGGGAGGCCTCTTCTCGTCACCAGACCTGGGAACAGGGACCTCAGAACAATCTGAACTCAGTGGGCCCAGGGGTGCGTCCCACCTACCGTGTGCAATGGATCTGCCCTCAGCTGTCCCAGAATCAATTGGGCAACCAACACCATGGGCAGGGAGGGGCAGCCACGAGGGCCAGGAATAAATTACAGATTGAAACCCCGGAAGCCAGGACTCCAGAATTATCCATCCAATCCCTATCGCTGTACAAACAAGAAAACCAAGGCCAGGAGTTGTTAAACAACTCACTGAAAGTTGAAGACCTGGGAGCCAGGACTTAATCCAACTCCTCCGGTTCCCTGTCCACTATGTTTCCTCCACCACCACCCTGCTTGGGTCTTGCTCAAAGCCTTAAACCTGTCACGAAAGCTTTTAACACAAATGTTTTGAAATTGTTTTAAGACATTCTTGGAAACATCTGCTTACATTCTTTCAAGCTGTCGGCGAAACCAGAACAGAACAGCGGCAGAACCCGTGCGTGCTCCACCCAACAGCAGCCCATGAGGGGACAGACCCTTCCTGTCCTGCCGCGGCTAGCCATCACCATGAGGCCATCAGAGCCACCGCTGCTCAGTGATAACAGCAGCACTGCGCTCACCCAGGACTGCGTATAAAATTGTCACAGAAGCATGTTGTTCCAAAGAGCGATGCCACCAGCGGGGTCTTAGGGAGGCGAAGTAGCAGGAACGTGGCATCCCAGAGGGAGGACCGGCCTTGCTACTCTTTTTTTTTTTAATATTTTATTTATTTATTAGAGAGCACAAGTAGGCAGAGCAGCAAGCAGAGGGAGAGGGGGAAGCAGGCTCCCCGCTGAGCAGGGCGCCCCATGCAGGACTTGATCCCAGGACCCTGGGATCATGACCTGAGCCAAAGGCAGCTGCCTAACCCACTGAGCCGCCCAGGTGTCCCTGGTGTTGCTAAGCCTATGTGTTCATCACATACGCATACACCCAAACTCAGCAAGATGCCAACCCTAGGTTCCTTAGATGGATTTTCTTTCTTTTCCTACTACTTTGGAAATGTTTTGCTTTTGGTGGGAGAGATGGAAAAGGAAGATCCAGGCTTCAGGTTCTGCTGTGGCAAAACATGCATATAATGCTATGAATTCTTTCATCCAATTAGTTCAAACCATGGGACAGACAAGACTTCAAACTTTTGTGAAAGTCTATACTTATTTCAAACTAAAAAGTTAGAAAATAAGATCAAAAAGAAAAGAATGAAAGAGGACAGGAAGAAGGGGAGGGGGGAAGGTGGGAAGGTAGAAATCAGCATCTGAGACACCCACGAGGTCTGGCTTGCTTTGCAGTCCAAGCAGGGAAAGTACTGGGGTCCCGCCCTGCAGGGACTCGTCCACACAGTCCGGGTGCTGTTGTGGGTAACACAAACCAACAGAGTGACTTGAAACAGAAAGGAACTTAACTCAGGCAAGCTGCGGCTTATAAAATTGTGGAAGACCTGGAGGTGCAGGCCCTGGGCTGGGCCTCTAAGAATGAGGCCTAGAATAACACTCCAGAACTGGCCTGCCAGGGAGCAGTCAGCAGGACAGTGAGAAGGCCACGGCTCCGGGCCGGCTCTGAGACCATACACTGTCTCAGCACCCCAACCCCAGAGAAACAGGAAGCTGCTGCAAGGGTGCACTGGGCTTGCAGGCTCTGCACTGCCCAGCAGATGAGGGGCTCAGGCACCTGCCTCTCCCTCTCAAGTTGGTTCCAACTTCAGCTCCCCCACGGGACATCTGACTGGGGAGCAAAATTACATGTAGAGCTGGACCGGGCTGCCCTGGGTCCCCCAGGCTCTGGAGCCCAGCCAGGAATACCAAGAGGAGCACAGAGCAGCACATCCCACATCCACCTGCTGGAGAAAGTCCTAGTTCCACGGAGCAAATACATCAGCAGGTTGCGGGGAGAGGGTGAGTTCCTCGTCCCTCTGCATTACCTCTCTTTAGAGGATCCCGAGCTCAAGCCTGAGCCCTCTTCTGAGTGAGCCAAACCTCCACAAAAACAATATGCCCCAAAGAACAAGTTCCAAAGAAGACAACGACGGCCAACAGACTCATGGGAAGGTGCTCAGGGTCACTCATCTTCAGGGAAATGTAAATCAAAGCCACCATCCTACCTCACACCGGTTAGAATGGCTATTATGCAGACAGACAAGCAACAGCCAGTGTTGGTGAGGATGTGGACAAGAGGGAACCCTCATGCCCTGCGGGGGGGAATGCAAACTGGTGCAGCCACCATGCAAAACAGTATGGGCGTGCGTCAAAGAAATTAGAGGCAGAACTACCCTAGGATCCAGTGATCAAGATCCTACCCAGGACCCAGAAAAATAACCTCTGGGTATTTATCTGAAGGAAACAAAAACACCAACTCAAAAAGAAAATCGCACCCCCATATCCATTGCACATTCCTTACAGTAGTCCAGACATGGAAACAACCTAAGCAGCCATCAATGAACCAATGGATAAAGATTATGCACATACACGCGTGCGCACACGCGCGTACACACACACACACACACACACACACACACACACACATACATTACTCAGCCACAAAAAGAATGCAATCCTGCCATTTGCAACAACGTGGACGGGCCTGGAGGGCATTATGCTAAGTGGAATAAGTCCGAAAAAGACAAATATTCTACCATCTCACCTACGCAAAGAATCTAAAAAGAAAAACAAGACTGAATTCATAGACACAGAGAACAAACTGGTGGTTGCCAGAGGCAGGAAGGGGTGGAGGGTCGAGAGACGGGGGAGGGGCCCAACAGGTATCCCCTTCCAGTTACGAGACAAGTAAATCCTGGGGACGTGGTGCACAGCAAGGTGACCGAACGGACAAACAGCAGCAGGCACGGAGCAGCGTTGCTGGAGTCCACTGGGACCCAAGCCTGGAACGGCCACCCGCCTCCACCTAGGCCACCTGCTGCCCAGTAGAAGCCGGACGAGCAGGGCCAGCAGCTTCCCTCGGTTAGTCTCTCTGTGCCCAGCTCCCTCCTGGATACTGAGACCTCCCGGGTATGGCCTTTGAGACCAGAATCCTGCCCTCCTCTCCCCTTCCAGAGATCCCGAGACCTGCGGGGCTTCCCGACCCCCGTGCTGCCGCGCTGGCTTCCTGCCGCCCACCCCCGAGTCAGTGGACAGCCGTAACAGGGTGGCAACACAAGAATCAGGTTGAAATCCTGGCTCGGTCACAGGCAGCCAAGCAGACCTGAGGGAGGTACTGCAACCCACAGAGCTTTCGTTTCCTAACACTCGGAACCATGAGTCTGGGGTCCCCCAGGGGGGTGTTGGAAGAAGGCGCGACAGGATGCCCGAGGCTGCCAGCTGAAGGGGGTCTGCGGAAACGCTCACATCAGCCCTCGTGCTCTGACCGGGCTGTGCTCACACCTGTTGCACATGCCTAGGGAGGACCAGAGCACACCTGACGCCCACGGTCCACCTCTCTTGACTCCTTCCTCTGTCTGCCTATGGTGGCCAAGCACCGTCCCAGCCTGCCGCCCCTCCTTCCAGGGCCCCTTTGGAGCCCGGTGGTTTCTCAACCACAGTGAGTCATAACCAGATGTAAGAAAACACTGGAGTCTGCAAAAGATTCACATTTTTTCATGAATTCGGTGAATCAAGGCTATCCCCAGGCTCACTCACCTACTTGAATGGGAGCCGGTGTGCAGAGGACCCCCACCACCACGCCATGGGCCTGAGGGAGCCACCCAAATCCCAGATGGGACCGGACGCCGCGGGTGAGACCCCCTGGGCAAAATCCAGGTTCCACCACAAATGGATGTCCACACACCAGCTTGGCTCGAAACTAGCCCTCCCTTGGGCCAGCAAGGCTGGAATGATGTGGGTCCCTCAGGAAATGACAGGGGTAGTGGTTAAAGACATGATGGCTTCTGGCCCTTTCATAGAGTCCCAAGAAATCTTTACCAATGGGTTAATAGGTCATCACCCCAAAATTCCAAACAGGCTCACGAAAAGGGTCTCTCCCAGGAGAATGAAGGGAGCGGGGAGGGGAGAACCTGTCCCACGAACTCTCGGCCAAAGGAGGATGGCAAACACACGGCCATTCCACATGGTCTCCTCTGGCTGCTTTGGCTAAAGTCACCTGCATATGCTAAGTTTCACCCTTTGTTCACATTTCTCTTCATCCCCCTTCCTCTTTAAAGCTTCAGCTTTAGGGTGATGTGATGCTCTTTCAAACATGGGCAAATGCACACACAGATCCGTGGAACAGATTTACAGTATGCACCCCACATACACCCAACCAATCTGCACATTCATTGTGAGCCTATGTTGAGGGACCATGCAGGCCTGTGACAAAGTGTGGCTTACCCATCCTCTCCCTATTCATGAGCTGGTCTGTAGGATACGCACCCCCGTGATCCCTGCTTTCCTGTTCCTCCCTAGAACCCTGCCCAACCACACTCGCTAGGAAAATACTTTGAGATGAATGGACATGATTAATAGCAGATGTCCTCTGTTCTCCTGCTCCTTCCCTAATTCCCTGTGGAATATGGGAAGTGATGTGGCTTTGCCAAAAATGCCATAATCAACAGTAAAACGGGGCCTATTGGGCTCTGTGCATGGGAGTAAATGGACATGAAGGGCAGAGGAAGCTTTGTGCTGGGGTTTTATGTGCACCCTTGAAAGCATAGCAAGTGGAAACCACTGGAATGGTATCAGGCATTAGATGGGGAAAATTCTATAAAAACAGAATCTAGGTTCTTCTAAGTAGCTTTCTTCTGTCATTTTCCTAACTGTGAACAGCAAATAGGGGCGAGAATGAGGAATCCCCTCCAAGCATCTGGGGGAAAAAAAGACAGAGAGAGAGAAAACTGCCTTTGGAAAGGGAAATTTTAAAAATGAACCCCATAATGAATCCAATTAAGCCACCAGAAAGAGAAAGATTTGTTCCCAGGCTCACAGGCATGAGAGTAATCAGATCAAATGTTCTATAAAATACCTAAAGAAAGAATGTAAGAATGTGCTAATCAGGAGTGGGCAGAGTGGGTGCCTGTCGCCTGTTGGTCACTGGATCTTAGAAAATGAGGGCGCCCAGAGATTACGACACACAGGTTCTACCCAAGCTGCGTCCAGAGTTAGGGGAGTGCTGTCCCTGGGACTTCGGGGAAGAATCCTGGTTTTAGAAGCCTAATTAACTCTTGTGTTCGAGTTCCCGCTGTGCCTGACCATGTCCCGGTTCTAATTTGACTCTCGTGCCATCAGCCCTCCAGGAGAGAACATAGTGGCAGGAGGACACAAGTGCTTAGTCCCCCTGGCACTTATCCTCACTGTAAATCAACAGGCATCCCGTGTGAAATATGGCTGGCTCTGGCCCCCACCTCCAGGGAGACAAAATGCTCCACTAACTGTCTGCATTCGTCTGGCCCTCCCAGGGGTTCTATTCTGCTCATAGGTTTTTTACCGGCAGAATGGGCTGTGAGCCTTTACAACGATGGCTCAGGCTCTATCTTGACCGAGGAAAACAATCCCTGATGGGGGGACTCTGACCATGAGATAGCAAGAAAAAGGACACACAGTTACACACCTCTGCTAGGAATAAGGACAACCAGATGGAGGGTGTCTCTGTTAATGGGAGGCCTCTCTGTGGACCTGGACCTGTTTGGTGATGCAAGGGCAGGGTGGGAGGGTGCGAGCAAAAATAGAGGAAGCCAGCTGTGCAGTTCCCAGGAGGGATCCTAAGGCGGGGAGATGACGAGGGGGTTACTAAGGCCAGCAATGTCCGTGATGCAGACCAAACAACAAGCCCCTTTGAGTGACATCTAAAGGGACCTCTCAGAGAGCACTGCCTGAGGGGCAGTTTCCAGCTCCCCCCCTCTCCTGCCACCTCCCCCGCCACCTCCCCACCCCCCACCACACACAGCCTGCTATGCCATCATTTCCTGTGCCCCGCCCCTCCCCGCCGCCCCCCACCAACCCCCCGACCAATGGCTTCCATCAAATCTACTGAGAGGCAAGGCTCCAGGACCAAAAAAAGCATCAAAAGACAGACAGACTCCGGGGCAGGGATGCCGGGCTCCAGGCAGGTCTGGTTCCACCACCTACGGACAGCAGAATCTGATGGAATAAGTTATGTGAGCGCTCTGCTTCAGCCTCCTCTCACAAGGGGGGATAATGTTAGCAACCATCTCAGATAACAACGCCACACTTTGGTCGTACTTACGAGGGAGGGGTGATTTCACAGACGGTCAGGTTGGTGCAGAAAACCTCAAGGCACAGAAGCAGCCCCCCACCCCACCCCACCAGGGGCTGCCACTGACAGAACCACACAAACACCGAGGCAGCAGGAGGTTTGAAAAGGGCTGAGTGGAGACTCGGGACAGGCCAGTGCGGAGAGGAAGGAGCTGGAGGAGCCCAGCTGGCACCTGCCTTATACCAACAGTAACGAACATTTATCAAACATTAATGGGCGTTGGGTACACATCTGTTTTTCTGCAGAGCTTTAAAACGTGGTTGACCAGGATGATTTTTAAAAGAATTATGTGGAGGAGAAAGAAAAAGGAGGAAAAAAAAAAAAAAGACACACAAGAATTGGAGTAGAATCCTTCCTGTTATGCAAAGACACAGAATTTCCTCCGTGATATCTAGTCTTGCTTTTCTAATGAGACTAAAGGAAATCAACAATGACCTCCCAGAAGTCCACTCAGTTCTCAAGAATGCTGAAGGTCAAGGACTCCTGCTGCTAGCCCTGAGCACTGAAGAGACCCTGCTGCCCCTGGCCTCATTTCCAGAGGTGCAGTCACTTGATGAAGGAGGCCTGGACATCAGGATCTTCAAAGCCCCCCGACTTGATTCATACATGCGGTCAAGCCTGAGAGCCACTGGTATGATGAATTTTAATGTATTTCCACATAGGTGGTTTCTCAAGCTTTCCTAGCAATACAGATGACCTGGGATAACTGGTGAACATAGATTCCCTGGGTACCCCCCTCCCTGGGATTTCCGAGTCAGCAAATCCGGGATGGGACCCAGGAATCTGCATGCTTACCAGCCCCCAGGGTTGATGTACATAATCAGGGAGGTTCAGAACACAGGGCGCAACTTTCCAGAGCGGGTGTGGACAATACTGGAAAATCAACAGGGGTGTGAAGAATGACTCTAAGTATACCTATTTATATCCATAAATCCAGGCTCTCCCTCTGAGGTTTTGTGCCAGTCCCAATCAATGTCCAGGACTCAGATGACGAAATGTGGAGGAAAAAAAAAAATTCCCAGTTCTGCAGATACTCAATCCTTAGTGGGCCACAGGCCCAGAGAGAAGAGAACCAATTGTTACATGTGGTTTCTGTCTTCCCTTAAGGGATCATTTCTTTTCACTATTATTTGAACCAAATCACCAGGACCTAGCATTTAACAATGACGTAAGCTATACACACATCACTGAACACGCACTTAGATATCAAGTCACTTGAAAGTATGTTCAACCATTTAAAAACAGGATGTGGCTTCTTTTTTTTATTTTAAATGTTTTATACTGTAGTATTTTAACTGTTCCATGCATTTAAAAAAAAAAAAAAGGCCGAAGGCTTCCAAGTTCATTCTTTAAGTTCACACTATAAGTGGCTATAGAACCCTGATACCAAAATTAGACAACAGAAAAGAAGTGGAAATGTATAGCAGTCTCAATTGACTGTCTCCAAAGATCCTAAAATAGTAGCTTATTAGAATAATTATATTACAAAGGTTTATTCCGGGATGCAAGAATGATTCAACAGTAGAAAATCTGTTTGCATAAATTGCTACTTTGAAGCAATTTGAAAGATCCCATTGTTGCTATTCTATATTTTGTATTAAAATATTTTTAGGATCTCTCAGAAGTCCTAGACAATGAAAGACAAGGAAAAGACAGTTATCAGTATTGGAAAGAAAATTACAAATTTATCTTTATTTGCAAATGGTAATGTGGCCAACCTCAAAAATCCCAGAAAAATCAACCATATTGCATTGCTTTTCTCATCTGATTTAAATAATTGTAATTATATATTACAGTTTAAAAATTATCCTTTCTAAATAGGTTTTCCTGACGTTCCATAACTTTTATGGAAACTACCTTAAGTATTTTCACATGCTTGATCTCTCTGTGACCCTACCAGATAAGTCCTCGGGTTTTAAATTCAAAGGCCAGAAAATGCAGAAAAACTAAAGCCCTTCAGAGGTCATGGCAAGAGGGATGTGAAGGTCATACACCTGTGCTGAACTTGACTCCCAACTCAACACACCTAATGCATAGCCCATGGTCCTCCCAATCTGCTGCACACTGGAATCTGGGGGGCTATCTCTATCAGAGCCTGATGCCTCAGACAACAAGGCTGGGTTAGGATCTAGACTGGGCACAAGCCTTTTTTTTTTTTTTTTTTTTTCTCCAAAAGCACTCCTCATGGTTCTAATGCAGAATATAGTTCAGGAACCACTGGCTCGAGCAGTTCTCAGAATGCTCAACGTTTTGGCAAACAGGCTATGAAGAGCTGGTCCGCAAAATTCAGCTTTGCCCTTTCCAACAGTGAGCTCGGTTCCCTGTACTTATAACCACCCTCTCTTCTAATTCAGAAATGACCTGGGACATCTGAGTACTCTGCTTTTGGTTTTGTTTTTCCTATCTGCATTACTGTACTAACTCTTCACATACTTACAGAGTCTGTTTGGTTTGGGGAGGACATGTGTATCCCTGTAGAACGGTTTAATGTAGTCAGTACAATTAAGCTGCTATCAGATTTATTGATTGCCTTCCACGCAGGTGCTGGGGGGGTGGGTAACAGCCATGAACCAGATCCAGTCTCAGCTCCCCCACCCCCACGATGTGCACAGTTTACAATATGGAGAAAAGGACACAAATGACCATAACATGTGATGGAGCACCATGAACTGTGAGGCATCCAACAAGAAAGGAACAACTAAAGCATAGCAGGAGATCAAGGGAGAAATATTCTTTCGCACCGCAAAATGCTGAGACAGAAAAAAAGTAGCCAAAGCATGGAGGGGCTGTAGAAATATGAAAGAGGAAACTGCCAGGCTCCTGAGCAGGACAGAAGGATGGGACAAGGTGATGCGAGGGGCTGCGGTGACGCTTTTCCAGAGGAGCCATGATAATCAGCAAGCACAGGAGGAGAAATGGGAATGGTGAGCACAGGTGACAAGGATCCCGAGGTAAGGCCTCTTCAAGGCAGAAGACCTGGGTTCAGTGCAGGTGACCAGACCGGAAGACAGCTTCAGGAAGCAGAGGTGAAGAACGCAGCTTTTTTTTTTTTTAAAGATTTTATTTATTTGATAGACAGAGATCACAAGTAGGCAAAGAGACAAGCAGAGAGAGGGGGAGAAACAGGCTCCCCGCTGAGCAGAGAGCCCAATGCGGGGCTCGATCCCAGGACCCTGAGACCATGACCTGAGCCGAAAGCAGAGGCTTTAACCCACTGAGCCACCCAGGTGCCCCGAACCCAGCTTTTCTTAAGGCTTGCGTTCACAAGAAATTATTTCAAGAGAGCCTAACCAACCTGGGGAAAAGGAAATACCAACTCCAGCTCCCTCTAGCCATCATATCCCACCTAAGCAGAGAAACAACTGAGCAGCACTGGTGAAATTCAGAGCCCAGGGACACAGGCTCCCTAAAAGACTGAGACCTAGTTTTAGGACAATAGAACATGGTGTCCCTGCCCCAATACCTCACCACCACATTACTGAGAATCTGTTTCCTGAAGTTCCTTTTATCCAGTACATCATGTCTGTCTTTCAACAAAAAGTTACAAGGCATACTAAAAAGTCAAAAGAAGAAAACACAGTTTGAAGAGACAGAGCAAGTATCAGGATGAGACTAGATAGGGCTGGGATATCGGAATGAGGAGATCAGGAAATTAAACTGTCAGGTACAAACCGTGCGCTGAACACTAACTGTTAAATTTTCACCTAACAAATAAAAGATATATATTTTGTAATTAGCTTTGCATCTGGGAGAAAAACAGTGAGAACTGAATTTTCTGAGTATCCCTGCTCACCAGCCTGTGGAATCTGACTCTCCAGGGTGGGACGCAGAACTCTACACTCTACAAAGGCCCCTGGGTACCCGGATGATCAAGCAGTTCACAAATAACTGCTCTGTTTCAAAAGAGGCTCAAAGTTTACTGTATCTTCACTAATAAACATGATAAGTTTAAAAACGTCTGCCAAATACAGATGACCCTCAAACCCAGGTATGAATTGTTTGGGTCCACTTACACATGATTTTTTTTCATAAATATAGTACTGTAAATGTATATTCTCTTATGATTTTCTGTATCTTTTCTTTTCTCCAGCTGACTTTATTTTAAGAATATAGTATATAATACGTAAAACATACAAAATATGTGTTAATCAACTGTTTATGTTATTATGTTATGTTTATGTTTATGTCATCAATCAAGTTGATTGGAAGTAGTTAAGTAGTTAAGTCTTGGGAAAGTCAAAAGTTATAATGGATATTTGACTGCACAGAGGGATGGACACCCCTCACCCCCACATCGTTCAATGGTCCACCGTACTATGCTAGTCTCGTACCCTTTTGGTTTGTTCTTTACTGGGGCATTTCTAATTGTTTAAGGTATCTGATTCTTTCTTGTTCTTGTTAGGACTTTAAAAAGTCTTCAAAATGGGACAGCAACCTCACCAATAGGTAGGGATGGTATCTAAGATATCTTTATACATGTCACCCTGCCAAGTCCCCTGCATAGAGGAGATGCCATCAAAATAAAAACTGGTTTTATTTGTGTATATTATTCTAAAAACAGCAAACCTACATTTAGGCACGAGGTAATAATCTGTCATTACATACCTTCTAATTAATGATTTCCAATCATCTACTTTATTGGATCATTAAAATAGATAATAAAACCACTCAAAACCTGCAAATGAGATATAATCATCGAAACTCTCCATAGGCTTGTCCTTCCTTCTGCTTAAAAAACCAACCAGAAGCATATACTCTGTGCAGAAAGAATCTTCCACTTAAAAAAAAAAGTCAAGTCATCATAAAGACATCAAACTTACTTTGGCAGTCAGAATGGTGGCCCCCCAACAATGCTCACGTCCTAACCCCTGGAATGAGGGAATGTGTTACCTTACATGGCCAAAGGGATTTCAAAGGTGTGATGAAGTTAAGGGTTTTGAGACAGAGAGGTAATCTCAGATTATCCAGGTGGACCCCAAGTAACCTCAGGGGCCCTTATACAGGAAAGAGGGAAGCAGGAGATATGACAGAGACTCTACACCGTCAGAGGTAGTGTAACATGGAGGAAGGGGCTGTAAAGCAAGGAACAAAGGAGGCCTCTAGAAGCTGGAAGAGGCAAGGAAGTGTACTTTCCCGACAGCCACCTGAAGATACAGCACTTGGCTAACAACTTGAAATTAACCCAGGGAGCCCCACACCCACCGACTGACCTACTACAGAACTCTAAGAGAACACGCTTGCGGGGACTTGTTACAGCAGCCACATGAAGTCCCCTGTCATCTGCCAGTGTGCGCTGAACAAGGCTCAGTGACTTACTGAGAGACCAGGAATCGGGACCTGTCTCCTTGGGAGGGGCCAAGGTTCATGAGGTGAGGAAGGTACTTTGGTTAACGGGTGCTTCTGACGGGCTTACATGTACACAGGTGGGATCATGGGGACAGAACCCACCCAACCGAACTGAGCAAGGATTGACCAGCCAGGTGGGTTGTTTTTAGGGAAAGGAGAGGGATTTTTCTTTATTCTCTTAACCTGGAACGGTGAGAGGTGATGCCAGCCATGCCCCATCCCTCCTACAATCCTGAGAAGAGGTGAAACGACAGAGATGGGGGACTATAACAGGGTTCCCCCATGGGGGTAAGCTAGTGTGGCCCTTTTGAGAAGCCAAGCCCGAACCCCCGGACAAGCCTGTGCCAACTCAACCAGTCCAGAGGGAGATGCAGAAAATAATCATGGAGGGATATTAGAGGCTTTCAGGTCTTAAGTCTGGCCCATCCCAGGAGCGTTTTATCAGCCACCCATGGATAGGACGACAAAACTATAATGAAAGGGAATGAGCTCCACAGGAGTGAGAGTGAAACAGGGCATTTACTGTGTTCGTTCGACCAAGTCATCATGAAGGTGCAGACCCGGGGTGGGGGGTGGGAGTCGCCAGAGCCCCAGGACGCGGCCTTTCCCCCGTGGCCCACTCAGCACAGCAGCAGGGGCTCTGTGCTTGTCTCCACAAAACCAGTCACGAAACACCAAGGGATGTGTCTTAATCCCGGGAACCATTAAGGCAGAGGACTGCACATGTGTGCTGGAGGGGACTCTGCTTATCCCCGTCAAACGTTTTCAAAGTCCAACCCATGCCCCCTCTTTAAAACCAAGAGCCGAGGACAGAGACTCCTTGAAAACCAACAGTGAGGACTGGAAGAGGAGGGAAGACCAGTGGGGAAGGAGACAACATCTAAACTTCTCACGAGCCTCCCAATGCTGAGAGGACTTGGTCTCATTACCTGCACACGGTATTTCATAAATGTCTATTAAATAACGGAAGGCGTGAATAGAACCCCTCGAGCTGTCCATGACCAAGGTGTCAAGGTCGCCATGCACAAAACGAACCCTCACCTCCACCCCTGGCTTTCCTCTTCCCCGCTGCTCCAGCCCCAGCAGTAGGGACGTGCTGGGAGACCAGACCCCAATGTCACCCCAATGCTACAACCTGACCTCTCTGCCCCCAGTCATCAAAGCCCACAGCCGACCGGAGAAGGGTGGGCCTGGCCCTGCAGCCTGCTGGGTGCACGGGAGAGAGCACATCAGAAGCCTTTGATTGGGCGGCGAGGAACAAAAAAAAAACAGGAGTGCGACCCAAGACCTATGCTTCACGGGAATAACTTATAAATATCGGCGGCCAGGCCTGTGGACTTCTAACATCTTCTTCCCGAAGCTGCAGAGTATTTTAAAAAATGAGGAAAAGTGGAGGAAGATCAAACTCCCCTGCCATCGCCTCCAGAGGAGGACAGCCCAGGGGCCTGTGTACGAAACAGAGGTTAAATCTGAGGAAAGCAGATGAAATTTCAGAACTCCCTTTTCCCCCAAAGCCTTCCCACACTCATCATTCTAAATACCTTAAGTGCCTCAGCTGAAAACACAGAACCATCCTTCCTCACACCCAGCTTGTCCTGGAACACAGGGCAGATCCCCCTGCCGTACCCCTGCCAAGGGCCGCCTGCCGACCCCCCCCCCTCGCCCCCCGCCATGGCTCTGACACAAAACCTCTCTCCCCTGCAGCGGGCTCTCTGGCAGGGCAGTGCCTTTTCTTTTTTTTTTTTTTTTTTCCTTTTTCTTTTTTTCACCATTTCTGAGGACAGAACCTTTGCTCTACAGCTGTGTTTGTTTACGAGACTAGGACTGAACGCAGGACACACGCGCTTGACCCAGAAGTTTTTCCTCCAGCATCTCCCCCTCCAGACAATACAATATAGTCAGCCTCATCATCCAGTTGAAATCAGTCATTGGCGAGAGCCAAGGGGGCGTGGGGGGTGGTGCAGAGAGAAGGTTCCCATGGAGGGGGGCCTTGTAGTATTTGCTCTACATTCTCGAGAACAAATTTTTCCTTTCAGCAGAGCCAAGGGGCCATCCCTGCATATCTATCGGAACCTGCCATTTCCTTACCATGGAGGGACGGGGTCCCCACTTTTCAGATCCAAGAGCCCAGTGAACAGCCCTCTGAGTCCATTAGAGTTTGTGCAGACGCAGGAGTGAACCAACTTGCTTGTCAAAGACGACAAGCCAGCCTTTCTTATCTGGCAAAGTGTCCCCTGCAGCAAATGGGGACTTTGTGCATGAAACCCACTAGCCTTCATTTTGCATAGTGTATTAAAAGGATGAAGGTAAAAGTCTGGAACACAAAAGAAAATGTGGATGTTTTCCTATTCAGAAAAAATACTTTTTGGTTTCAGTGGGTTATTTTTTTGTGGGTTTTTTCCCTATTCCCATAAGAGTGCCCTCCTCTCTTTGCAACTTTTTGAAAATAAAATCATCTAAAAGAGAACGCTTATTGTCTGTAAAAACATGGAACTTTTATTGTTATTTTTCAAAATAAATAGTTATGGTCCTTCTGTTTCAAAGTAAAGGGGTGTCTTGTGCTTTCATTTCTTTGAGATTCTTTTGTATTATTCCTCCCATGGGGCTGGCTGCAGAGAGTGGAAGCTGAAAATATCAGCGAACTTTTTCCAAGTTCTAAATTTGCTTCTGAGATGCGGGCTTTGTACCTCACAACACGGGTTTCTAAAAGACAACCTATTTATCTGACGCTTTCAGAATATCTGCAAAGTGCGTCGTGGGGTGCACACATCCACAGGACTCTAGGGACCCCCAAACGAGGTGGGAGGGGGGACTGTCGCACTCGGTCACATTTTACGACCTGTGGCTGACTCTCACAGTTGCTCCAAGGCTTCCCGTTCAGGCTCCCAGGATACCGAGACCGCACAACAGACTTTAGATGACCGCACAACGGGGCCACCAGGCAGCTTCACCAACCCACCAACTACCGAGAGTCCCCTGTCCTCTCAGAGCGTAGGCCCTAAGGGGGAACTAGGAGAATACAGATGCACAGTGTTTTGCTAGGACGTCAAGGCCACTGGAGAAACATTTAGAATGGATGGACACACACTCCGACAGGCACACCAAGCTGTATGTTTCGATTAAATCAGAATCGTTATAGACACTGTAGTGTTTAGAACTAGAAGGGATATTGTATGCCATCAATTACATGGGCATTTCGACAGTCTCTATGGGCTGTTTCCCTCAGCGAGCATTTAGAACATATTTACTTCCTGCCTTTTACTGTATATTTATCTCATCTGCCCTGACATGTTGTAAACTCTGAGGGGCAAGGGGTCTTGCATCAGAGTTTGAGTTCCACACACAGTACCTTAGCAAGAGACGCTCAGTAACGCTGGGAGAGACAACTCATTGTTAAAACAAACCAGGAAAAAATAAAAATAAAATAAATAAATAAAACAAACCAGGAACTTTGAATAAAACCATCCACCCAGGAGGACACTGGCTAGGCCTGGACACGTCCTTTGAAAAATATCACAGAACATTTCATTAAGACATGGGTGCTCCCATCCTAATGAAGGACATCCTCTTTCCCGTTAATGAATCCAAAGTGAGGGAGACACTGTTCTTACCCTCAAGAAGGTTACAGACAAGAAGAGGCAGCAAGGAACAGATGATGGCTGAGCTATCAGAAAGTGCTATGAAGACTTCAAGAAGGGACGTCTGGGTGGCTCAGTCGGTTATGCATCTGCCTTCAGCTCAGATCACGACCCCGAATCCGGCTCCCTCGGGGAGCCTGCTTCTCCCTCCCCCACTGCCCCTACTTGTATTCTCTCTCTGCCAAATAAGTGAATAAAATCTTTAAAAACAAACAAAAGAAAGACTTCAAGGAAAGGGAGTTTGAATCTACTCGGAAGACCCCAGTAAAGACTTAATGAAAGGGGTACAATTTGACATGGGCCCTGAGCGTTGGCCAAGAGCAAACAGAGGAAAACCAGCATCGGTGGGGGCCTTTGATGGAGAGAGACCTTGCCTGCGGCCCAGCACCTCCCCGGCTGTGTCTGTGCCCAGCCCAATCCATTCTTCCACCAGTTGCCTCCACTAAACAGCACCCATGGCTGGGCTTGGCGATCCCTCAGCAGTGCTGGAATTTTCTGTGCTATTAACTTATCACAGAGTCTATTACAGAATATCATATGTCCTTCTCAATCTTACAAAGAGAGAAATGCCCTTGGAATTCTCTGTTAATATATGTGTTCCCTCTGTCTACTGCCCAATTATATTAGGTTGGAACACTCTACTGGAAAACTTACTATAATGACCAGCCAAGTGCTGAAGGGCATAATGTTTTGATTGTCAGACAGGTTGTACATGATGCAAATATATGACTTAAGAAGTGATTTCACAAACATTTTGGTAACAGTAATCTGAGTCATAAGCTCCAACGTAGTCTCATGAAACAGCTGTGTGTATAAGTAATCCAAAGATGGTTCTTAAGAAATGTTACAGAGAAAAACCTTAAATAAGAGGAGAAAGTTTGAATCTTGACGAGGATATCATTTTACACTGGAACTTCAGTGTTCAATGGCAGAGGTCAAGTTGGCCATGCAAACGAAACCTACCATTGCCGTTCAGATCTGCTGGCATTATTGATCCAGGGAGAAAGAATATATGTGTAAATACAAATCTTACAAAATTTACTAGGAACTTTCCACCCACTAATTACAGCACTAGGCAAAGAAAACACATGTGAGAGGCCCCGTTAAGATAATGCTCATTTCACAGAAAAGTTTTTGATTCATTCCAGACTTTCACTTTGATTTGTAAATTTTATTCTTTGGGCATTCTATTTTTTATGTGTGAAAACACTGTGCCCCAGGAGAGTTAAGTGACTTGTCCAAGGTCACCCAGCCGCAAATTCAGGGTAGA
Organism: Enhydra lutris kenyoni; assembly: GCF_002288905.1. Classification (NCBI taxonomy): domain Eukaryota; kingdom Metazoa; phylum Chordata; class Mammalia; order Carnivora; family Mustelidae; genus Enhydra; species Enhydra lutris. Next base: position 7,785,687 of record NW_019154132.1, on the reverse strand, counting down.
AAAACGTTGCTTCTCACACTATTCCAATTCCTTTAATCCATACACAGGCTGGCAAAGATACTCAAGAAAAGGGCCAAATCAATAATTCTGCATTTTTCTGTGTCAGTTCCACTAGGCCAGTTTAATCTTGCCAGCATAAAAAAATTTTGAAATTCTGATTTCTTAAAAACAAGAATGGATTCAGGTATCTAAAATGGACCTTTTTGTCCTTTTTCTTCACACTTTCAAAATCTGATTTCTTTCTTCCCATATGTCTTTTATTTAAATTTCAAAGCAAATTCAGGCCAAGATTTAGAAGCCAAAAAAGAAATAAGAAGAGTTAGAAGAACCTTAAAGAGCAAATGTTTCATTGATGAGGCAACTGGGACCTAGAAAGATTAAGTCCAAGGTCACCAGCTAGTTAGCGGCACAAGCGAACTAGAAACAAAGTCCTCGGGATTTCAGCACGCCGAGCGGCAGCTGAACTTGAACTGCCTACAGCATACAGCTTGCACGTTTTCCATTCATGCTCAGACAGGTTCCCTTTACTTCCAGCTGCTCAAGGAACCATCAGGCAAAGCTCACCCAGCGGGAACTATTCCACGGCAATGAATGACTCTCCAAGGGATGCAGGCTCCTGGTGAGTTTGAAGTAACTGCCGGTGTTGAGGATACTTACATGGTCACGAGGGACTTGAAAAAACCCGTCATTCATGGGTTACCTCCTGCTGATTCACTGAATGAGTCCCAAAGCCAGCAGGGAGAAGGATGCTCTGGACAAGGGAACCCTTCTGTGTACCATCTAACCATTTGGAAGACAGCTCAATGGCTATCATGTGCCAGGCTGTGCACTTCGCGAGACGCAGGAATTATTACAGTTTCTGCTCTTAAGAGCTCTCGGTCTGGTGGGAAGCACTGAGAAGTAAACAGGCGACTTGGGTCGGTCTGACAGGAGATACTTCTAGTCCACTGCGGCCACATGGCCTCTCCTCAAACCACTGATGCACCTGTGGACAAGGGGGGCAAACAGAAGGGAGCGTCGATTCCCCCTCCTGCTGTGCCTGTGAGCGCGTCGGAGGGGGGCAGAGAAAGGGTGAAGGGCTTCGTGGTTCGGTCAAGGGCGAGACTAGAGACCAAAACTGCTAGGCACAGCCTGACCCGAAGGCTGCGTTTTCCTAACGTGTCAGGCTTGGCAACCGGCCTCCCGTGACCAAGCTCTCGAAAGTATCCCAAAGCCTCACCTTCTGGCCAAGACCGCCACAGCTATTCACCAGAAGTCAAAATTAACACACAGACCACAAGGCAGAGGAGGGAAGACAGGGTCTTGTTGATCTTGTTTTAAATAGGCTTGGTTGCAAACCCGCACAGTCAGTATGGCCATTTCCCAAAACGCAAGTCTAGTAAGGTCCTGCAAGGACCTTGTAGAAACGCAGATGAGTTTCTTGGTTCTCACAAAAATGCCTGGTGGTAAGTGTTCAGCCAAAATGCACTAAATCTATTCCTGGGTCTGCCAGTAATTTCTAGCCTTCAGTGAGAAAATCACTGGGCCTTTGTTCGGCTCCCAGCATGGCAATGGGACAGCACTTAGGTAAGTGCGGTGGCTTTCGTGTTCTCAAGATGAATTCACAGAGATGCTGGAACCCGCACAGATGACCGTCTTTCGGCAAAAGAAGCTGAGCTATAGAATTCCGTACGGCAATCCATGAACAGTTTGTGAAAAATGTTGGATATTTGGTTGGTGTCTTCCCCATGCACGAGCATTCTTCTCTAACCAGAAAGAGTAATTTGCCAGGATTCTGTTTTTCGTCTGTCTGCGGAATTCTGATCTGGAAAAGGAGCCACTTCTAAGGAAATATGTCACAAAAGAAACTTGCAAAGATAATTGCCAGTGGGATTCTAAAATATGTGAACCTTCGGAGAATGGCCACTGCAGCGGACTAGAGAGTAGTGACCAGAAGTTATGACCAAGGTTGTGGAAAGAATGGAGAGGAATCCTAGATGAGATTTCCTCCCTGTTCTGTAGTGCAGTGAGCCTTCAAAGGGAATGAGTGCAGAAATTGCTCTGAAGATGAAACTTTGAGGGCACAGTATATAAAAGAACACCAATAGTTTGCTGGGTAGGTGGCTCCCACATCAAGCAGAAGTCTGGAAATGAAGCAGGTGGCATCTTTGAAACTGGTCTTTTTTCAGCATAAAGAATTTCCTTATCAAGAGTAATACCTGATGCAAGTTCCTTTTCCTCCGAGCTCTTCCATAGCTTTTGAAGGACCAGAGGAACTTTGGGGACTCACGGTTGCCAAAAGTCTTAGGTTGGATAGTATCTCCCCAAAACTCACATCCTTCCCAGAACTGCAGAATGTGATCTTATTTGGAAATAGGGTCCTTGCAGTTATAATTAGTTAAGACAAGGTCATACTGGAGTTGGGTGGGCCCTTAATCCAATGTGACTAAGGTCCTTGTAAGAAGATGTGAAGAGATGCAAAACAGACAGAAGATCATGTGATGACAGAGGCAGAGACTGGGGCGATATGTCTATAAGCCACGGAATGCCAAGAACTGCCAAAGCTAAGAAAAAGTCATGGAACAGAGTCTCTCCTAGTATCTTCAGAGAGAGCAAGAGCTCAGCCTCCCTGACACCTTGATTTCAGACTTTTGGCCTCTAGAACTATGAGAACAAAGATATAAATGATAGACACGTCATCAAGCCACTGAAGATAGAAGTCAAGAGAATATATCTAAAGTGCCAGAAAAAAATAAATGTTGTCAAACAGAATATTTTGAATGTGAAATTTTTTTAAAAATGGAGATACTTTTTCTGACAAATAGAAGCCAAAAGAAATTATCATCAGTACAACTATATTACACACTAAAAAATGGTTCAAATAGAAGAAAAATAATTCTAATGGAAATTTAGACCTAAACAAATAAAAAACAGAAGAAAGAATATGCAGAGAAATACAAAAATTTCTTTAAATCTCTTTAAAACATAATTAATAGGGATGCCTCAGTGGCTCAGTTGGTTAAGCCACTATCTTCAGCTCAGTTTCTGATCTCAAGATCCTGGGATCGAGTCCCGCACCAGGCTCTTTGCTCAGCTGGGAGCCTGCTTCTCCCTCCGCCTGCTCTGCCTGCTACTCCCCCTGCTTGTGCTCTCTCTCTGACAAATAAAATCTTAAAAAAATAATAATAATAAAGTGCTTAAAATTTTAAAAAGTAGGATATTAAAGGATTTATAACATAGGTAGATGTAATATGAATGACAACAATAGTACAAAGGACAGGAGGGGGAAACTGAGGTATTACATATATGTAAAGTTCTTACACTACATATGATGTGGTAAAACATTATTTAAATGTAGAATGTGGTAAGTGTGACATGTATATTGCAAATCCTACAGGAATTACTAAGAAAAAAAAAAAAAGGTATAAACCAGGAATGGAGATAAAATAAAATCATATGAAGAAGATGGGGGAAGGAAGAAAAAAGGACAGATGGGATAAATAGAAAATAAATAGCAAGATGGTGGATTTAAACTCAAGCAAGTCCATAAATCATATTAAAGACAAATGGTCTAAACACTCAAGTTAAAAAGCAGAGATTGACACATTGTTAAAAAAAAAAAAAACACAAAAAACAAGATCTAACTCTATGGTATTTATGAGAAATCCAATTTATATATAAATACTAAAGACATAGAACTGTTAAAAGTAAAAGGTTGGAAAATCATGCCATGCACACATTAATCAAAAGAAAGCAGGACTGGCCATGTTGATTTGGGGTACAAGATGGCTTCACAATGAAGAATATGACCAGGGATTTAAAAAAAAAGACATTTCATAAATCCTAGAGCCCAGTTCATTAAGACATATAAAAATCCTAAATGTGTATTCTCAAATAATACAGGAAAAAAATGATAGAACTGAAAAGAGAAGTGGACAAATCCATAATTATTGCTGGAGAGTTCAACATCCGGTAACCAGCAGAACAAGTAAACAGAAAGCTGTAAAGATACAGAGGCTTGAACAACACCATCGACCAACTTGACCTAATTGCCATTTACTGAATGCTCCACCCAAGAGCAGACTGTATATTCTTTTTAAATGCACAGGAAACATTCACCAGGACAGATCATATAATGGTCCCCAAACAATATTCAAATTCGAAATTACTGAGGTCACACAGAGTGTTCTCTGATTACAGTGGAATTAAACTGGAAATCAGTAAATCCCCAAATATTTCAAAATTAAACAGCATACTTGTAAGTAATCAACAGGTCAGAGAAGAACTCACAAGGGGAATTTTAAAAAATATTTTGAAATGCATGCAAATGAAAACACAACATAACAAAAACTGGTGGTTAGAGGGAAATGTATACCATTTAATGCTTATTTAGAAAAGAAGAAAGGTCCACATAGCAGAGTGATTAGAGTACTTGCAACTCTGGCACTCAGAATAATCGTATTTTGTAGATTTGTAGGCAAGTTCTCCATGCCATGGGAAGTGTGACTTCTTTCCCCCACCTTATCTCCCTAAAAACAACTCAGGGTCTTCGTAAGTATGGGCATTTCTGAAACAAAAATAACTTTGCTGTGTCCCCTCTACGAAGAAGACTGTAAATGAAATCAGTGGCTCTCAAACTTGAATGGGTCTGTGAATCTCGTAGGGGTCCTATGAAAAATGAGATTCTGAATCAAAAGATAAAGGGTTGGGACTGAGATGATGCCTTTCTAATGGGTTCTTTGTGAGGCAAACCACACTTTCAGTAACAGGAAACAAGAACCATCTCCCCCAAATACATAAGTTAATTTTAATCAAGAACTATTTCTCCCAGGACATCTGCGAGTTTTCACCTTCTCTTGTGTGCTCTTCTTCTATGAGGAAAAACACCAAGAAAAGGCCAGTGGGTGATTAAGGCAAAAATCACTTAATATGGATGAGACGGAGCTTGCCAGTGACCATCTGATCAATTAAGTAGCAGGTGCATGACTGAGGTCAAGATTGGCTTAATAACCATTACTTAAAATGTTCTGAAACCTTTTATTTAATTACTTTGGACTCAGACCAGTATTTTTTTTTTAATAGCAGTACTCTTACCATATATAATGCAAAAATCTTTAAAATGAAGCAAGTTCTGGCCTTACTAGTACCTGTTTCTGCAGTGTGATAGACTCTGACTCCTGGCTGACCTTGACTCTTGATCCTTTGAGCTGTGGGTGTAGGTGTTTATTATGCCCAGCAGACACCACTCTAGCACTACCATGACCCGACAGGGGATGCTAATCAGAAAACCCAAAGGGCAAGAGGAAAAGGGAAAGGGGAAAAAAACCACGTGAGCAAGGCTTCATGTAGCTATCCTGTGAGTCCATCTGAACTATAATCCATAGCTCTTGAAGGATGATTGTATTCAGAACCTAAAAACATTCTGCACTTTAGAAGCAGAGACTTCCGTCCAGCTGCATCTTCCTCATCTCCACATGGCCAGCTCTCAACTGGAAAAGCTCAATGATCAAACACTCAAAGCACCTTCTCGAAGTTACTGCTTCCTGACATGAGAAATGACGGAGTATTAAAATCACCCCTTCTGGAAAATGAGAAAACTCTTAGAGTCCATAATAATACCAGGCACCCTTAGAACAGGAGATAATTCTACTTACAGATTCATATCTAGGACGTAAAGACTTTAGGTGGATGTTCCAATAATTCATCGAGCAGAACAGGTGGGAACCAGCTTGGAATGTAGAGTGTAAGTCACTCACACACGCAGTAATTCACCTGGATTCTGTACAGCTCTAGAACAGAAGCCAGAGAACTATGGCCCGCAAGCCAGCCACCTCGTTTGGTAAAAACAGTGAAGCTGGAATACAGCCACTTCCATTCGTTGTACTATGCAGAGCGGAGCAGGGCTGACAAAGACCACGTTTGCAACACCGAAAATATTTACTCTCTGATTCTTTCGGAAAAGTTTTCCAACCCCTGCTCTACAAGAGCAGATTTCTACAAGAATTAACAAGAATTTCTACAAGAATTAGCAAGGATTGAGAATTGTTCAGGAGGTGGAAAAACTATCATACCGAGGAGACAGCTATCGACTAGAACCGTACAAAGTTTAAATGAACTGTCTTTATGAAGTAGTGAGTTTCCCATAATTGGAAAGGTTTAAGACAGTCTTAGAGGATGCTCGCCATCTCAGAACTGTGGTTAAAGAGATGCGTGCACCATTCAAATGGTTTCTTAGATCACTTCTGAGATGTTGCATCGTTTTACGCCATCATTGCACAGAAGTCCGTGTTAGACTTCTTGAAAAATAGTCTCACTTGACTTGCAAAGAAAAACAGCTTACAGTATACCTAGGAGAATGTAAAGAAAACGTGCATCCTGCAAAGGAGAGCCCTGGGTATCTTCTGGTGGCCCGTTTGTCTGTAATAGGCCCACAGAAGTGACTCTGCTGGACAGAAGCCACGTCTAATTCTGTGGCCATTACAGCTCTTAACACGTGGGGATTGCTCCACAGAGATCTGTAAATATAATTTAATGATGTCTCCGTGTAATCCAGATTGCCAAATCTTTCCGCAGTCTTACTCTTGGGCAGAGAATGTATGCGTCAACACAATTATGTACTTTGAAATATCTGCCGCACTGTTAGGATCTCTTAGAACAACAGTGAGTACTGTTTCCTAGAAATCCAGGTGGGTGGGCTAACGGAGAAATAAGGTAAGGCTTAAAAGTCAAAGAGTCATCATTGTTTTTCATTTCTTAACCAAAGTGCTTTCATAATATAGCAAATTGAGAGTTTTTGGGTTTTTTTTAGATTTCCAAATTAATGAGTTTGACATGTCTACTACATTTTAGTTAGGGAGCCCCAGGAGATGGTTCTGGGCTCCATTCCTCTACCAGAGGAACACACTTTGCAATTCTCAAGCCAATTCCTTGACCAATTTGGCAGCACGACTGGCCAGGTTTGTAGGTAGTAGAACGAGTCCTCTCAGCAAAATGTTCATTTTTATGGTGTTGGCTTTCACCTAATTATCAGCGGGAGGCAATACCACTTGGTCAAGTTTGCCTCTAAGCTACATCAAAGGCACGGAGCTTAATGTGGCTGAGTGTGGAATAATCGAACAACGTTCAAGGCTTTGGGTTGTAGGCAAGGACAAGGAGGCTGTGCATTTTAGCTCTGGCTCTAAGTTAAGAGTAGATTAAGCAGCATCCTGAGATGGGCCCATCCCCCATCATCTTTGATGCAGTTCGAGAGGACATGCAAGGTGGAGAGAATTAGAGCTTGGACACGGCCGAGTTGGGGGCAGGAGTTGAGTAAGGTGGTTTCCTGACATTTAACCTCAATGGGTTTGATGACCACGGAAACCAGATTTATAAGAAAATAGCCACCAGGTTATTGAGAACCTTACTATTTATTAAATTTCTCTTTCCAATAAAGAATGTTCACTTTATTTTTAATAAATAGAGAATAGGGGTCCCCGGGTGGCTCAGTTAGTTAAGTGTCTGACTCTTGATTTCAGCTCAGTCTTGAGTTCAAGTCCTGCTTTAAAAAAAAAAAAAAAGGAAAATAGGGCACCTGGGTAGCTCAGTTGGTTAAGTGCCCAATTCTCGGTTTCAGCTCAGGGCATGGTCTCCCTTTCATGGGATCAAGCCCTGCGTTGGGCTCCGTGCTCAGTGTGGAGTCTGTTGGAGATTCTCTTTCTCCCTCTCCCTGACCTTCCCCCTACTGTGTTTTCTTTCTCTAAATAATATATGTGTGTGTGTATTACATATATGTGTACAAATCTGCAAATGTATGTATTATATATACATATATAATATGCATTATATATATATACACACACACACACTAAAAAATTGAAGAGATTTTGATTTTTTTTTTTTATTTCAAATTCCAGAACCACCTTGAAAAGTCTCAAGACACACCTAGGTCCCTATATTTATACAGTTCACTAGTTAAACCGCAAAAAGGCAGCTAAAACACAAGCAAACCACCCAATAAAAATCAAATGTTACTGCAAAAGTCATTGGGGGGAATCTGAAGGTATATCACTGCCTTGTAGAGTTTCAAAAACTTCAAAGACAAGTATGTGCATGACTTTGTTTTGGAATCCTTCTGCTTCCTCATCCTGCCCTTAACATTCCCTAATAGATATACTCCAAATACATTCCTATCGGAATACCAGCTACACTCCAGAAGTCCTGTGTGTCTACGCATCAGCCTCTCCCTTCTCAACAACTGGCTGCTGGAAGGACGTGGCCTCTGTATTTTAGCAGCCTCGGCGCTTTTGGCAAAGCAGCCACCACACAATAGAGACTCTGGTGTGTAAGTGTACGGATACACAGGTGGCAAGGGATTAGGAAAAATGCCCTCAACATACATGGTATCCACATGCTCGCCTCCCCGTCTGTCACCCATGCTGGCCCATTACCAGGTGTTGTGCCTTTCCTTCGGCTCTTTTTTTTTTTTTTTTTAAGATTTTATTTATTTATTTGAGAAAGAGAAACCAAGAGATAGCACAGGCAGAGGGGAGGGCAGAGGAAGAAGCAGACTCCCGGCTGAGCAGGGAGCCCGATGTGGGACTCGATCCCAGGACTCTGGGACCATGACCTGAGCCGAAGGCAGATGCTTAATCGACTGAGCCACCCAGGTGCCCCCCTTTGGCAAGTTCTATCTCTGAGGGGCACCACCTCTCGTATCTGTAAATCCAACCCACCCAGTGAGGCTGCTGCTCAAAGTCTTGTCCAAGAACCACTTGATTAAAAACAATTTAGGATGCTTCTTAAACAGGCAGATTCCTTGGCTCCACAGCAGACAGAGTAAATCAAAACCTCTGAGAGGGAAGTCCAGGATTGTGCATTTTGAGTGAGTTCCTCAAATGACCCTGAAGCCCATTACCCCCCTGCCACACTTAAAGTTTAATGTCAAGTTAAACCTGCTTTAAAAAGTTAATCAACCCATGGGGCACCTGGGTGGCTCAGTGGGTTAAGCCTCTGCCTTCGGCTCAGGTCATGATCTCAGGGTCCTGGGATGGAGCCCTGCATCGGGCTCTCTGCTCAGCAGGGAGCCTGCTTCCTCCTCTCTCTCTGCCTACCTCTCTGCCTACTTGAGATCTCTGTCAAATAAATAAAATCTTTAAAAAAAGCTAATCAGCCCGGCAGTGTCCCACTGTCCCACCTGCCTTGAGGACTGTGTGGGACACATTACCCCTTGGCAAAAGACTCCAGCCCTCCACTCACAGTGACATAATGAGGTGTCGGCCTTTAGGTGTCGTTTCTTTAGAGAAGAGTCCCAAAATCCTGTCCACAGAATAGTGCAGGACCTACTGGTTCCCGTGACAACAGGCCATGGTTTCCTGGACAATTTATTATTGAGCTCAAGCAGTAACTGGTTTCTCCCTAGTTCTTAAAAACAGACCTGAGACAATTTACAGAAAAACAAGTTTACAGAATCAACACGAAGCAGATATGGAAATAGAAATAAAAAGGGGAAAGGGCAAGACAATGAGGTTCAGATAGGAAAATAAATACCATAAAATAAATAAAAGTAGTTCTGAGTTTCCAAGCGACCAAAGAATATGCAAACATGATCATTTATAATACCTCTGTATTCACAAAACACAAGTCGCCTGAATTTCCCTGATACTGACAATCTGACCTAAGCACAGCTTCATGTTCTCAAAAGCACATCAATAACATGAAACCCCCATGCTCACCGCTCCCCAGGGGAGGCCCAGGGGCTCACTGGTGCTGGCCTCTGGTGAATGAAACACACAGTAGGCCCTGAGCATCTACAGGAAACTTACCAGCTCTTGTTACACCGAAGGACAGAAACCCAGTGGCATCGATGTGGAAATTCAAAGTGGTACTGGAGATTTTTCCTATCTCACTAGGATTCCTGATTCAGCTCAGTGAAAAAAATTGGAAATTCCCACATCAAAAGGTTTGTCCTCTGGCTACCAGCATTAGGTATGGCACCATCATAGGACACCATCATGTTATGGTGTTATCATGTTAGGACACCATCATAACACAGCAGCACACTCACAATCCTCGGGAGGAGGACCAGCAGTCGGTGCAAGAAAATAAGGCTATGGAAATTTGAGACTGTGGAATTTCAAAATCATAGGCCTACGGAACCGGAACGTTCCTCAGTCTGTGCTGATTATCCGGACATCGACAGGGAATCTTAATCATTCAGCTTGGGGAGACTTAATGACAGCAAACGTCTCCACCCACTCAGAAGCCGACCACAGGAACCAAGCTAATTCATAGGGCATCTGTGGTCCCCAGGGTCGGAATAGCCCCCAAACCTCCTGCTTTATTTTATCCTGCACTGGCATACTGCGTTACCTTCGCAAATATCTCTCAAACTTTACTTCAAGTTCCAGAAAGTACCTCATGGATACACTCATTCCAGAAGAATATTTACTGACTAAAGTTTCTCAGCTTGTTTTTATGGTTTCCTATCCTTAACGTAAGAGGATGTGCTAAGCTGTATGACAAGGAAAGATCATGAAGATTTCAGGTAAAGGTCCCTTATTGCAAACAAATCGATAGCTTACAAAAGCCCTTAAAATGAGCCGAGCACTATGCTAAGCTTGTTATACGTAGCATCTCAGTGAACCCTCACAACCACCCTAAGAACTAAATGCATTTATTAGGCCCTGTTTTTGCAGGTGACAATATGGGAACAGAGAAGGCACTGACCGCCCCACTAAGGGATAAAGCCCACACACCAAACGCAGGCAGTGCCCCTCCAGCAACCATTGGCACAACCAGAATCCAGCACGATGCAGTCACCGACAGAAGGGAATTCCAGGGGAACATAATGGTGTCACAGACCTCTATGTAAATGATACCACATTCTTTTTTTTTTTTTTTTTTTAAGATTTTATTTATTTATTTGACAGAGAGAGACATAGTGAGGGGGGGAACAGAAGTAGTGGGAGTGGGAGAGGGAGAAGCAGGCTTCCCGCCGGAGCAGGGAGCCAGATTCGGGGCTCGATCCCAGGACCCTGGGATCATGACCTGAGCCAAAGGCAGACGCTTAACAACTGAGCCACCCAGGAGCCCCACCATATTCATTTTTTACTGTTGCCTTAACAAATTGCTACAGACTTAGCAGCTTAGAGCCACCACTGTGCCATAGGTCGGAAGTCTGACACGGGTCTCACTGGGCTCAAACCAAGGTATTGGCAGAAGCCCTTTCCTTGCTGGAAGCGAAGGGGAGGATCTGTTTCTTTGCTCCTTTGAGTGGGCAGAATTCAGTTTCTTGAGGTCGCAGAACTGGTGTCCCCATCTCCTTGTGGCTTTCGGCTGAGGGCCCGGACCACTGCAGCCTTTGGCCTGAGGCTCCTTCCTCCACCTTCATGGCCGGCAACCGCGGGCTGAGTCCCTCCCGTACTCTGAACCTGCCTCTTCTTCCATGACATCTCTCTGCCTCTGCGGCCTCCCTCTTCGGTCTGGGACTCATCATCTGGACAATCTCCCTCGTTGAAGGTCAGCTACTCGGGAATCTTTATTCCCTTCTGCCACGTAAGGGAACGACATATCCGTAGGCTAACATCAAGGGGCAAATGCTATGGGGGCCAGAATCCCGCCTACCAGACACCAGCACAGGCCGTGGTCACATCTCTAACCCGTCTCTCATACCCGTGGTTGTCCCGAGTTTTGTGTACGGACGTAATGGCGTTTTGTGAACTGTGCACCATGAATAAAGATTCTTAGGAGCAGGTCCTCAGGCAATGGATTAGGGGAGTAGGAAGAAGAGCAGGTCTCCTACTTGAATTGACACGGACTAATTCCCAGCCCCAGAAGAGGTCACGTCTCTTTCACGCTACCTGTTACAGGTGTGGGCTGGCCAAGAGAACGGAGACAGACGAGGCGGGAAACCAGGCTGAATTTCAATCTGGTCAGTCCAGTGGGCTGAGGGGCCGTGAGCAAGGCGAGTTCACTGCTCCCCGGTCTCCTCGAGCCAATTAGTTTCAAAAATGGAAACATTCTCTGCAGCTTGACCACAATTCTAAGCTCACAAACTGCTGTTTTTAATTGTAAGGAGAAAGGAGGGAAAGAGTTCCAGGAAGACCAGGTTAAGTCGATTTAAATGTCTATTTAAATCCACACGTTTCAGATTTTAGTTACTGGAAGCACCACTTTTTCCACAAGTTATAATCTCTTAGGTGCTATTCATGAACTTGTCACCTAATTTCCCTTCTTTATTAAACATTCTAAACTTAACTGGAGGAAGGAAAAAATGCGGAATAGTTTTAAAATCTCAAAAAACCCCTCCGATGCTGCAGATACAGATTAAATGGGGAGAGGGGGGAAGGGGTTTACCCAGGCAACTTCGAAAATGTCCTAGCCGGTCTCCCCATTTCCAGCCTCTTCCACTGCTGCCAGAAATACCTTCCTAAGCACACACCAGCCATTCCAGAGCCTGCAAATTTGTAAATAACCCCTCGCTGCCTACAGAACAAAGTCCAAACTCCTCAGAATTGCTTCAGGAGTCCTCACAGTCAGGTCTAAGCTTACTTATTCGATCCCTTCCCCTGCCAAGTCCTGTACCACCTTCCGGGCTGACTTGACCTCGGGTCCAGCACCTCAGACCTCGCTGCACCCAGGACCCCGCCGCTGTTGCCCTCATAGCTTCCTCATCCACCAGCAGGAAGCCAACTCTTTTGTCTACACTCGCAGCCTGAATGTCATGACCCCCCATAAGTTAATCACGTCTTCCTTGGTATGCCCATTAATATTCTGCTTTTAGCTCTATCCCAGACACCACCATAAGCTGTTTGGGGTCAGGGTTAGGTGTGCATACATTGCCTCCTTCTCTGGAGGCAACAAGTGCACCTCTCCCTTTCCCTACCAGAGTCCGTGCTCAGCCCGGTGCCTTCAAAGAACTCTGTAAACACACCGCACCACCAAATGACATCTGTCCCTTCTACACTGCAGACACTCCCTGGGTTGAAGGAACTCCTTCGTCAGCGCAGGTTACCAGGGCCTCAGCTTCCGTTTGGTCAGAGGCATAGTGTCGCTGTTTCTTCTAGAATTCAAAAGGAGGTGACAACAAAACCTATATACTTTTGTCTTCGTGTGCTATGTGGGATCCTTTTAAAAGTAGATCTTTTTTGCATTCTGTGGGTGGTATACAGTCCCTATAAAATCTTTCAGTTCTTCTGCTTGAACTTTTTCACAAAATGTTGGCACAAGTTAAAAGAGGAACTGCAACTAGGAATTGGCTTCCTCAGAAATGGTGTAAAAGGAGATCGAAATCTTTGCCGAAATCAACATGGAGGAGGCCAAGAATTCGGTGAGGGAACTGTACGTGAAAAGCACTTAAGGTAAGAATTTGGTGAAACACGCTTGCTGCTTGGTAGGAAGAAGCACGTACCGTAGCTGACCTTCAAGGATCATGGAAATGAATCCCTCATCCCAGAGAAAGGGTCTGGCGACTTCTTTTGTTTCTGTAGTGGTCACAGGGCTATCCCGGTTGTCTCTGTGCTTTTAGTGATGCAAGGTGGCACTTCAGGAGAAGTTTCGATTCTGAGTTTGGCTTTCTATGAGCCAGGCCTTGAGCACCAGAAGGGTCACGAAAATATAACACCCAATGAGACAGATCAAGTGAATGAGAATGAGTTGGCATTTCTACTGTCCTGAAAACAGGTGGGGAAAAAAAAAGTCGAAGGGATGACCCCTTTGCTTCAGAAAAGGGCATCTCCTATCATCGCACACCGAGAGAAAACAAGTTAGATGAGGTATTACAAACAGAAGATGAATTGTGACTCCAACAAGAGCTAGCTGCATGGGAAAAAGTGAGAGGACAGATCCTACAATAGCCAAAATGCCTTAATCTTATAAGTCCTGAATAACGCAACATTACATACTATTACTTATTTCTAAATGGAGCCAAGGGGGGAAAAAAAAACCCTCAAGATACGGAAACAATCCAGGCATCCATGGAGAGATGAATGGTAAAAGGAATGTGATATACACAGTAAGGTATTATTCAGCCTTATAAAAGGAAACCCAGGCACACCCTAGATGAACCTGCAGGGCGTCATGCTCAGAGAAAGGAGTCAGACACAGAAAGACAAATGCTACAGACACCTCTTCTATACGGAATCTAAAATAGCCAGACTCAGGAGGGTGGGAGGATGAGGTCATTGGGTGATGGGCACTGGGTGTTACACGCAACTGATAACTTATTGAACACTACATCTGAAACTAATGCTGCACTTATTGTAAGGTGGCTAATTGAACTCAAATAAAAATAAAATTGTCAAACTCAAGCCAAGAGGTGAGTGGTGGTTGCAGAGGCTTGGCGGGGGGCGGGGGGGGGGGGCAGGGAAATGGACGATGTTGGTCAAAGGGTACAAAGTTTGTGACGCATGGTGAGTTCTAGAGTTGAATGGACAGCATAGGGACTACAGTTAATACTGGGCTGTGTACCTGAAATGTGCTAGGAGGGTAGATCTCAAGTGTTCTTACCACACACTGCCCCCTCTCGCCACACACACACACACACAAACACACACACACACACACAGAAAATGGCCACAATAGAACATGACGGATACGTTCGTTAGCTTGACTGTGGTGATCATTTCACAATTACTCGTGTCAAATCACCATGATTTGAAACCTTAAATACATACAATTTCTGTTTGTCAATATTACTTTAGTAAAGCTGAGAAAAAATAAAAACTGCCTAACTAGGTGGGAGTCAGGTGAAGGGAGTACATACTATATAGTATGTACTTCTTGTACATACATACTGTAGAGTATGTACTTCTTGTACATTTATACATATCTTATAATTATAAAATATACAAGCTCATTGCTTACAAAGAGAAACCTGAAGTTATCTCGCACTCCTCTTGGCTACTCTCTTGTAGTTCATCAAATCAAACAGCGGAGAACAGGATCTGCCATGTTTATGACCTGTTATCAACTCTGCCCCTCTCCCTCCAGCTGATATATCACCTCTCATCCTAAGGCTAATATATATCCTGGAAATGAAAGTGTTTATGTCTTGCATACTCCTGTAGGGAGAGCAAAAATTTAGGTGGGATGAGAGGGGGAAAAAAAGTTTCCTGTTCCAGGACCTACCTGTCTCATTACCCATAATTTAAGTACTGAGGAGCTGTTTAATTTTAAACAACTTTTATAACAGTCTATAAAAAGAGAAACATCACATCGTGCATGTGCTGACTCTAATTTGACATTTTTTCCAACCTATTTGGACATCCTTGTGCACACTTAAACAGTCTCCCTGGATCGGCTGCTCAGAGTTGAATTCTGCCTGATTCCTTTCACCAATGCTCTGGAAATACAGCGAGGCAATAATGCATGTCTGTTTGGGCAACCAACCAAGAGACCACCCTCCTCCTGGCCAGACCTCTCTGGTCCTGGGCAAGGATATCTCAACCCTGCCCATGGCTTTGATCTGTCTTTGGGTTTTAAATGCTCCCTGTTGCCTCGTGAGGAGCTAAGTGAGTTTGCTTCAATAGACATTATGTCACCCGCTCAGCCCTTACGTAAACAGAGTGTCTAACACCTTCGCGATGTAAACCGAGCCATCGAGCCTGGAGCAGAGGCTGACAAGATAAGTATTTTGTGTCGGCACCTGCGGGAATCGTGCCTCCCTGCATGCAAGCCTTCTGCATGGCACAACCAGGAAATTTAAATTTAGACTTGACAGCAATTCTCCTTGACTCCTTTTAATACTTACTAAAGTAGTAATGACATCAGATAGAGGGAAAAGAATATTTCTTCTTCCCGGGGGCTTTTTTTTTTTTCTAAACCATCTAGAAAATCACAGAACATAAACCCTGAAGGGAGAAGACAAGGTAAGATCCCTTTTTAGAACCACTTTTGTGAATAGAAGAGTTAGCGTTTCTCGTATCTGCACAGCGTTTCACAGTGTGTAATGCTCTCACTCAAAGGTTTGATGTTATCAGGGATGAGAGAAAGAAAAAAGACATGCATATGCTGATTTGGTTTTGGACCAACTGACCCTCGTTGACCCAGTGAGCGTGTACTCCGGATGAGTGAAGGATAAGGCAGCACGTTAGATACCTGGGAGTGGGAGGTGTCCCGGTAAATAAAATATTACACAATAAAGAATCAGAAAAGTTGGTGCTGAAGGTGATTTGCTCCAATCTGAGCCAGTCCTGGAATCTGAGGTTCCCAAGTCCTGCCTATAAGCCACACAGACTTATCTGCAAACACATACTTGAAGTTAGCAAGCTGCTCCGTGGCGATCGGCACAAAGAAAGGCTCCAAGAGTCACGGCATGTGGCTCAGCCATGTCAGAAAGGCCACCATGATGAGAAGGCATCCAAACCGGGGTTGGAAGGACAGAACAGAGAATGGGGAAATGGGCAGTTGTACAGTATGCACATTAAAAATCCGGAGAAAGGGCGCCTGGGTGGCTCAGTGGGTTAACCTCTGCCTTCGGCTCAGGTCATGATCCCAGGGTCCTGGGATCAAGCCCCACGTCAGGCTCTCTGCTCAGCAGGGAGCCTGCTTCCCTTCCTCTCTCTCCCTGCCTCTCTGCCTACTTGTGATCTCTGTCAAATAAATAAATAAAATCTTTAAAAAAAAAAAATCCAGAGAAAAAGGCCGGGAGGAGGAGGAAATCACACAGCAGTTGGTTAGCTTAAGGATAGATGAGCGCAGGAGGTAAAGCTGGAGGGCGTGGGAATCCGAGAGGCGTCCGGGCTTTATCCAGCATGCTGGAGACGAGAATCCAGAGCACAGAGGATCCAAAGAACAGAAAGTCGAGCTACAGACTGAAGAGCTGGCAGAAATGCAAGGGTGGGTTAGTCATCGAGGAGACGACACAGAAGTCTAGGTCAACAGCACAGTGACCTTGAGCAGGCAACTAGGGGGAAGTACAGAGAAAACCACTGGGGCTGAGATCGGAGCAGAAACAGCAAGCCTGGTGATCGGCTGGATGTGGGAGGAGGGTGGTTGGAGATGAAGCCTGCACCCTAGTGCCTTGCTCCCTGGTTAGCAGACCCTGCTGGATTTCCACACCAGATGCTGGGAGTCAGCAGGGTCCAAGAAGCTGCTCCCTAGAAACAGGATGGGTCTGGGACACCCGGGTGGCTCAGTCGGTTAAATGTCTTTCTTCGGCTCAGGTCAGGATCCCAGGGTTCTGGAATTGAGCCCCATATCTGGCTCCCTGTGCTTCTCCCTCTCCCTCCACTGTTCCCCCTGCTTGTCCAACCACTCTCTCAAACAAACAAAATCTTAACAAACAAAAAAAGAAGAAGAAGAAGAAGAAGAAGAAAGAAGAGAGAGAGAGAGAGAGAGAGACTCGCTAGGTCCATGCTGATCCACCAGCTGTCACCAGCCCACAACAAGTACAGAAGTGGAGCCTGTTCAGGTCAACAGCAATTTGATTACTTCATACCCACAGAATCCAATAACTGAAGACTGAGGTTTGATTCCATATGAATTTGGGTGTACTTTTTTAATTTCGCTTCTCTAATAACTCATTTTTGGTGAATTTTACAAAAGCATAGGTCTGCAGAAATTAAAAACAAAACTAAAACTGGTTCTTGTGCAAAGACAGCTTGAGAAGCATGGCACCAAACAGTTCCCGAGCCGCATCGTGCCTAGACCACAGGGCGCAGGAAGAGAAGGGAGCACACGCACAGGTGCTCGGCGCGGACAGACGTCCCCCGGGTTGACTTCTGGCCCTCTGAAGACACCAGCTGCTGGGCTCCCCAGCACCATGGCCCGCTCAAACGCCAGGCCACAGTCTCTGTGGTGGGGCACTTTTAAGCCAGGCACCTGCCTGTCATCGTGCCCTGTGGCCACATGTCGTCCGCTGAGTCCTGTGCCTGGGTGTGCTCCCGCCCCCTCACACCCCGTGGCTATCTCCAGCGCGTGTGTTGCTCTGCGTGCCACATCCCCACCCTTCTCAATCTTTTGCTGCTTTTCAGGAAATGTCCCCAAACGCAGCAGGAGTCTGCAGGATAGAAAACGAACCAAGAGGGAGAAAGCTGCATTACAGAAAGTAGAGAGAATTTTTTCACCTTTTGGCTGTATAGTCCTTTCAGAGGGAGGGGGGGAATAAAGGTCTCAAAGTGACAAAGCCTTGTGGAGAGCAGGATGAAGACCTGGGACAGCAGACTGACAGGTACACAAGTCAAGGGGAAAGGAGAAAGTGGGTGGAAAGGCAAGGCCAGCTTCCCCTGGTCCGGAGTTAGGGCGTGGTGAGGCAACTTCACGAAGCTGTTCCATTTCGTGACCTGCGCTATTAGGAACGTCAGTACAGCTCTCAGGACCTTTCTCCAGATTTTCCCTATCTTACCATCTAGGAGTTTACAGCTATAAAATTCTCAGTCTTTGCCTTGTTGAGATAATAGGATAATAAGTGACATCGGTCATTCTTCCAGGCAAAGGCCATAAAGAAATGCAATACTTATGTTTTCTTGCAAAAAAAAAAAAAAAAAAAGAAAGAAAGAAAATGCAGTTTCTACTTAAGCTTACAGAATACTTGGAGATGGATGAGCATGGGGGAGAAGTTGGGGGTAAACTGTAGTCTACTTTCATAAACTTCTTGGACTTGTGCCTTACCTAAATTGCCAGAATTTGAAACAGAAACACAGGAAAGCATCTTTGTGATGTTTTCCAGAAGGATCAGATCTTTTAAACTTGAGTATTTAGAAACAAGATGCCACTAGGATCACTACCAACCCAAAAGCACCCCTACATGCTGGCTCTCAAAATTAGGAAAGATAATTCACCTATTTTTACTATTATCTCCTAAAATAAATATGGGAGGTGAGATACAGGATACAAGCCGATCGCAGCTGCAGAGAGCAAGCTCGACCCCAGGAAGGCTTGGCCCCACGGTTCTCGGTTCCAAGATAACCATTCACAAACATCTTCAGCAAATTCCTTTCTTAAGGATGCTCAAGGCTTGTAGGAGGAAATGCATGAAGACCAACATCATCCATGAAAAATGGGAATTTTCACTGACGTTCCTTTTGTTAGGATGATTGCGTTCCCTGGAGTAATTGTTTAAAAGGATAGCTCAGGATAGTATGTTCACTATCTGAACTGTGGGGAAGGTTTCATAGGTGCAGGTCTATGTCAAGGCTCATCAAATTGTACACTTGAAATGAGCAGCTTATTCTGTCAATTATACATCAAGAAAGCTGTTTAAGAAAATAAAGAAGCAATGGGGCGCCTAGGTGGCTCAGTGGGTTAAAGCCTCTGCCTTCGGCTCAGGTCATGGTCCCAGGGTCCTGGGATCTAGCCCTGCATCAGGCTCTCTGTTTGGCAGAGAGCCTGCTTCTCCTCCCCCTCTCTCTCTCTGCCTACTTGCGATCTCTGTCAAATAAATAAATAAAATCTTTAAAAAAAAAAAAAAAAAGAAAGAAAAGAAAAGAATCAAAAAAAAAGAAGAAAGAAAAGGATCACTCCGAGAAACACACCAGGAGATAGCCCCAGCACGGAGTTCTGAGAGTCTCTAGTTCGGCATTTCTCTGCAGGCCACTGAATTAAGAGGTCATAGCAGTCAAAGAGTCCAAGCAGGGAAAGCAAAATCCCTGCGGGTGTTTACAACAGAGGGAACGTAAGGCAGGGAACTGGTGGTGTAGACAGCTGTGACAGAGCCAAGCAGCCAAACAGGTTATGAGGAGACGACCCATGGACTGGCAGGCGAAGGAAGCCATTTCTAGCCTCAGGAAGGAGAGCCCCCGGGGGCCCCAGCAGCAGGTGGACTACGGCAGCCCATCCAGAGAGAGCCGGGCTCACAGCAGAGCAAGTTGCAGCAAGAAAGGCCGCTGCCTGGTGTCCCACCCCAGCTCCACCGAGACGACCAGGGGAAGGGTCAAGTGTGGACCTGGGGGCAGAAGCACCTGAGGCAGATATAAAAAAGCGGTTACAGAGCAAAAGTAAATTCAAAACAAACTCTCTTAAAGCAAATCCGCAGACTTCCTCACTGCTGGGGGTTGACACTCCGATAGACTTGTAAGTCTCAGAGGGGAGGAGGATATAAATGACCTTCTCCATGATCATCTTCTGCAGAACGTTTTGGAAAAGTAGTGTTCCATGAAACACTACTTGGAAAAAGCTGATCTGGCCGATGGGCTCGCATTTTACAAATAAGGAAAGATATTTTACAAGGAAAGAGACCAAGAAATTCACTTAAGTGGCTTGACAAAGATATCATAAGGGGATGGGACTAAGGCACAAACTCAAGCTTCCTAAATCTTGATCATGCACCCTTTCCTGCATTCTATATGGAATTGGCCATAAGCACTTTCCAGCACCATCAAGAAAACAAGCAACTTAACCATTCTAGTGGCCAAGGAGTCATTCTGGTGGTGCAAACCCATTGGAGACCATGGAGATGGCGCACAGTCTGCTGCATCAGGCCAATGGCCAACCAAAGGCAACAACACTGTGAGACAAGAAAAGATGGGAAAGAGGAAGTAAATGCAGGGGAGTGGCTAAATTTACTAATGGGAAGAAAAGGGAGAAGCAAAAGAGAAGGAGGGAAACCAACCTCCACTGGGGACCACCTACATCCCCGAAGCCATGCCGGAGTCCACATCTTGTAATGAGGACAAAGGGTGCGCGCCTAACAACAGGGGTCAAACATCCTCTATTAAGCAAATGAAATAACTAAGGAGCCAGATTTGTGACAACAGTTCCCAAAGCTGGTGTGAGGGGATTCCATACTCCACAGACCCCATAAGAATGCAAAGGCCTGTTCTGTGGCCCCCTGGGAGAAATGGAACTCTCCAAAGGTCTTTGGCTGAGGCACTTATGTCCTCTTCACTATCACCTACCCTGAGTCTTAGTCCTACCTTGTGGTATGATTTTACTAGGGCTCAAGCAAGTGTCTATCTTACCAGCGGGTTACTTAAACCACAGCACATCCCAAGGCAGAAATTACACGCTCAAGATAAATTTCTCAAGCCCACTGATACCGCCATAGCCCCAAGATCTCCCCTCTTTTTGAGAGGTTTCATTGTGGGAGTGACAGATGAGGGGGGGGGCGGGGATTTAGATAGAATTCGGTGAGAAAACACTCTACTCAAATGGAGAGTTGCAGGAAGAGAACTGAGGAGAATTTATGAAGTGTGTCACCCGTACAATGCCTGTTTAAAAAAAAGGGGGGGGGGGAATGGCCACAAGTTCCCAAAACACCTCAAATGAATTGCTATTTGTTCAATGGCAATCTTTTAGCGTTATCATGTTATTTGCTTATTTACCATTAATCTGGGTAGCCCTATCTCCTAGAAAACCCTTCAAAGCAAATAAGCCTAATCTATATATCACTTTCAAAGACCTCTGGGTGGATGGAGTCTCTATTTAGCGTTAATCTGATCTAAACCGTCTCTCCTGAGGAAACCTTGTAATTTCCCCCGATCCTGTCTCTAGGGCCAATAAAACATATTTTTGTGAGCTTCTTGATCCAAAGGCGCACTAAGTTCTAGTAGGTTTTCAGAAAGGAAGGAAAACTATTTCATCCCTCCCCTAACCACCCCTCCCCCAAATTTCAATAATTTATAAGCACAGAATTCCTATAATTCTTGTTCATTCTTCAGGCTTCTTTGACCCCCCCCCCCCCCGCCCAAATCCTGCCGAGCATGGATCAAACAGGGCACAAGCCAGGCTCAGGGAGAAATTTAATCGCTCATATCTCTGCCTACAGGATTGTCTAGGTACTATGGTGACAGACACCTCAATGAAAGTATGTGGAGGAAAAAAGATTTTTAAACTCCCACACTTTAAAAAAAAATAAAAAGGTGGGGGAGGGACTTGTAATGGATTTGGGGTCAACGCACAGAAGCACAAAATCAGGTCCACAGAGTCCACTGAAATTATTTATACGCCAATGTGGTAAGACCACAGAGACAAAACATTCTCCAACAAAGGCATTTTCTTTTTCTCCCCACAAACTCTGCCGGTTTTGAATTTTCATATCCCCATTGATTTTTCTGGTTATTGTGTACAGCTTCTCCACAGAGGAGTTTTGGGGCAGTGAAAGGACTCTGTGTGATACTATAATGACAGATTTATGTCCTCAAACAGCAGTCCAAACCCAGGGAACACAGGACATCAAGAGTGAACCCTAAGGTGAACAATGAACTCAGGTAATCAAGGTAGGTTTTTCAAGTATAACAAATGTACCACTCAGGTGTGGAATGTTGACAGCAACCGGGGCTATTGCTATGGGGGCGGAGAGTATAGGGGAAATCTCTCAAACTTCCATTCAATTATGCTATGGACCTAAAACTGCTCTTAAAAAAAAAAAAAGTACTTTTTTTTAATGCACAACTTCTCTGTTAACTTACTCTGACATGCAGGGGTTCAAATAAAATCTGGAAAATAAAAATTAAAAAAAAAAGTCAAGTAAAACTCTTAGTCCCTGATTTTGTACTTTACAAAGCTCTGTCTTCAAAATATTGAAATGTAATTTATAGATTTGAAAGTGGGGAGAGAAAATAACTAGTCTCGGGGATTTAAGCAAGCCCACTTATAAAAAAATCTTCCAACCTAATCAGCGCATAAAACAGCTCACACCAATCATAGGGTTAGTTCACGCTTTGCTGATACACGAATCAGAATTTTTTTGCCAGCCCATGTTCACGTACAGGAAACCAACAAGACTGTAAACACAGGAACAACAATCAACACACACAGATGTCTAAGGCTAGAAGTCACATTCTGAACAAGGTGAAAAGGGTAAGTGGCAGGAGAGTCATAATAAGGATCGAGGCGGATATCAAAGTTCAGTGTGTAGAAGGCTTAGGGCTTGGCTCTGTCCTAGAGACACTGTTTTCTGCCTGCAGTCAAAGTCAAGTCCCGGCGCTCACCAACCCCACCCCCACGGAGCTCTCTGATGATGAGAAAACAATCTGAACATAAACTCAGCAATACACTGCAAGGACATTTCAGGCCTAGGACAATCCCAACCTACCCAGCAGGATCAGTCATCAAGGGCGTATGCCCAGGAAGCTGAAAGTCAGGAAGGCTCTCCCACTCGGAACCAGAACCTCATTCTGCAAAAATGTTTGAAGGGGAGTCTTCTATCCGGTCATCTGGGACTGGGTTAGAGATAACAAGACCGTGGGGACCCATCAAGGAATTACCTGATGTCATTTAGATATCACTTCTATTCTGGACCCAAGCATTTTAATAATGGACAGGGGAAGGGCAGGAAGAGAATCCATGCCTGCGGACCTCAGTGGAACAATGCCACTCACGGCAACCTGGTTTTCAACTCACTTTCAGAGCAGAGAACAATTCTTTGGGGTGCACACGGCTTCTGCATGCCAAACAAGGGGATATTTATAGATAGGCACAGCTTTTTCTTTTCCAAAAGCAGAGTTCTAGGAGCGAATGCTACCCACAAGGAGAAAACCCACAAAATTCCAGATCTGGGCTTCCCCACCTCTCGCCCAGGGCAGGGCTCTTGCAGGCTTTTGTAATTTCTCCTTAATTATCCACTCCTGCCCGACCAATGGCTCTGTGGCCCTATTCCTCTGATGCATGAGGACCTCTCTGTGGTTGTCCCTCAGCCTTAAGATATAACATCAATGAGGAGGAAATGGTCCTGAATAAATCAAACAAATTTAACTACAAACATAAATGATCAGACGATGTGCAAAAAACCTTTAAAGTTCTAAATTCTATGATCTATGGATAACAAATTTAATAGTAATCCTAAGCTTCCTATTAAGGGTGAAACCCTGCTTTAAAACGGGGTATCAGTGGCTTGGGCATGTTTTCCCACAGAAAACGATGTTATGGAAGGGAGCTGTGTCCCCAGCCAGCTCCAGAGTCTAACTTTACACATAGAGGAATGATATAGTACATATTTACAGTGGAAAAAAAAATAGAGAAAAGAATCTTTTTGGCTGAAGATTTTATTTACTTGTGAGAGAGAGATCACAAGCAGGGGGAGGGGTAGAGGGAGAAGCAGACTCCCCGCTGAGCGGGGAACCCAAGGACCCCAGGATCATGACCTGAGCCGAAGGCAGACGCTTAACCAACTGAGCCACCCAAATGCCCAAGAATGTTATTGTCAAAACACTAGTAACTGAACAAAATATGCAGTCAACTTCAGCGAACTACAGTTTCTTATTTCTAACGCTTCCTGTGGAAGACAAGCAGGTACAACGGAGTTCTGAGAATTTCTGGTACTCTGAAAAATTTCATAAGGGTGATGGCCCTGGCTCTTTAGTGAGTCTATAGTTTTCATGACTGTGAGAATGGTTTTCCTTCTCCTCAATGGTCACCACTTGCCTATGTTTCAGGTATGACGGGAGCCATTTTCTGGCTTACCAGTTTCCAAAGGGCAAGAGCTGGAAGGGAACATGGCCAGCCAAGGTGTTAGAAAGTAAGGGTGTTACAAGAGGAGAGAATGCACTTGAATAAAAGCAGCTGAGCCGTCATGATGAAAAGAGAGAAAGGAGGAGGCATCAGCTTTTTTGTGAGGCACACTATGCCCCACACTGGGCCCTGGGTGACACCCTGTGGCCAAGGCAGCCATGTTACCTGGCACTTGGCTGGGTTGGGCCATGGCCACGGCCACGAGGAGGGTGGGGACAGAAAGGTTAATGTGTAACACCTGTTCGCATACATGAGGACTCTCAATTGTTCATCTCTCAGGGAATTGCTACATTGATTTCTCCTTTTACTTGGGTATTTCTGGAAGCTTCTAGTCAGGAACACAGTTGTCTAACTAAACCCCCTATTGCCTGCTTTCCTTCCCACCACTGGAAGCGCCAAAGAATAGGAGGTGACTAAAATTCAAACAATTGGAGAGAGGGGGAAAGGCAGAATGAGGTTCAGGACAGAAAGCTGTACTGTCTTCATATGAAGGGGAAAAAAAGCATTCTATGGACTAATTCATTTTCACATAGAGAATGGGAGGCAGAGAGCGAAGGACAGTTGTGAAAAATTAGAGAACGCTGGTGAATAGTCCAAGAAATTTTATGCTCTTCGTGCTCCTTTTCTAACTCAGTTCCTTCAACAGAGGGTGTGCCAGGACGTCAGGGCGGTCATCTTTGAGAGTCTGCTAGCCACCTTTGACACCCAGCATGCACCCACCCACCCCCAGATTCAAGTAAAATATTACTTTGAAATCCAACATTCAAAGTCACTCAACTCTGAAAACAGCGAGGGCATATTGAGTAAAGTTCTGAACCTTGTTGTCCTGCTCCCTTCCCCCCAGCCACAGATTTTATTTTTCTATCAGTAAGAATCCTTCCTCCATGCTAATCAGAGGTAAGCTCTTAAGTAGAGGAACTAAGCATGATTCAGCACATTTAAAAAGGATTTATACCCATTCTTAGAAGGACAACCAGAGGAAACACCATCTCAAGTCTAAACAATGATATCTGCTTGCCCTTTGATCCGAGTTTAAGGACACTTTGTACAACTTTTTTTTGTCGTTGAAATACCACTGAATTTCACATTTACTACTCGAAACTTTAGAACATCCACTGTTCCTTTGCACCACACTCTTGCAATCAAATTCTCCAAATTATATTTGCTGTGAGTAGCCTGCAGGCAGGGATTTATTTTCTGCTAACAAAAATCTTCGTTAAGTAGAGGCAACCTCCATGAAAAATAGTACCACTGATCCCTATGTTTATGAGAAAAAGACAGTATAGTGTATCTGGTTACAAATACAAGTAGGGAGGATTCCATTTTTCTTCTAATTTGTTTCCCAAGGGTAATTTTGTTCAGAAGATTGCCAGTATTTTTAGTACAATAAGTTTCTTGTTACTTATACTAATACATACTGATTCCCTTTTCTGAGCATATTTTGAGTTATTTCATTTTTACCCTAGCATCTAGAGATCAACACTTCATTAATTCAAAATAAATGAAGTCTGAAATGCAGAGATTTAAAGAAACCTTTGCACTACTCTCAAGTGTGATGCACATTAGAAATATACATATGGGTAATTAAAAAACAGGTATATTAATAAAGTATTATGGTATACATCAGATACCATTAACCAAAATGTCCTAAAGGTCTTCTCTTCAAATGTCTTTGACTTCATAGAAATCGGGTATGCCATTTCTAAGTGATCAGACCTTCCAGACGAGTGAAATATGAATTTTAAGTGAAGGATAGGTCTTTTTCATCAATTCAATCTTTATTACACATCTTTCCACGTGCTCAGCATGATATTAAGATGTAGGCTTCAATGGTGGATAAAGCCTGGTTGCCTTTTGAGACTGCCACCCAGAGAGGGATGACAAGTGAGTAAGCAAATTTTAAAGAAAAAAAAAATACACATTCTTTTTGTGATCTGTGCACCCAGGAAAAGCAGCAGCATTCTGTGACAGTAAAGAATGGATAGGGACAGTCGAAAAGGCTTCTCTAAGAAGGTGAATTTTAAGACCTAAACGATATTTCAGGATACTTCTCCAAGGTCCCCAAATTGGCAGGCCTGCATAATTATTAGACTGTCAAGACATTTGCAGTATTAGCAAACAAGTAGAAAATGGCATCTTGGGCCCCGACTGAATGCACCCCGCACACCAGCCTGTCAGCACTAAGAAGGTTACACATGTCCAGCCTATTCACACAGTGAGAGTTTCAAACCGTCAACATCAAACAGCCAGCATTTGGGATATGTTGAAGAAACTTAATTCTGTTGATTCTACTTCCTGAAATCAAGCTGAGAAGGCTCAGTATGTTTCAGATGTATTTCATGAATAAATTATTCTCCCTTGTGTGTGGGGGGGTGGGGGGGTTACAACTATGTATCACTTTCTCTTACCCTTTCAGTTTATTTATGTAACTACCAGGTGTAAAAGTAGTTGAAAACATGTGTCTTTTTGCAGGTTCTTTAATGAGTCAGGTAATACAGCCTGCTAACATGCCATGGAGGTAGAAATCAGCAGAATGCTCCCAACATCCTAAGCAATTACTTTCTTCAAATCAACTGTCCTTGGGTTCAGAGCCATGATAATCAGATTTTATCACATTTTAGCCTCTCGTTCTGAAATCCTCTTTCCTACTGCTAAATGTGTTAAGATTAAATAGAACTGTGGGACTGGCAGGCGGCATGGCTTGTGACTTGGATTCTACTTACCTGAAGGTTCCCCCCCTAACTGCCCATGTGGAGTCCTGGGCTGGATCTATAGACAGCGACAACACATAGTCAGAAAGCCCAGGGCTATGACAGGAGGGGCTTGGGGCAGAGTTTCCCACCCAGGAATCTCTTCCAGTTCCACATCAGCCCGTCCCAGGCCTGAGATGACATGCCTGTTGAATTCTCTTGGAAATTTTTCGGTGTTTGTTTTTTGGACCTTGAAGTTTCCCTTATGAGAAATGTAAGTTAGATCATCACCTTAACGGGATTAGTTGACAACCAGCTTCAAGCAGTGTGACTCAGAACCACTGTGTACCTGTAGACCAAAAAGGTCAGACAAGCAAGGAACAAGGAGAATGTAGAGGTCATTAAACACAGTAAATGTCACCATCCTTTACAAATTTTGCCTCAAGCCAACTCTAACAATTTCAAATACCACCTCAGGCAGTGGCTCCCGAACACTGAATCCACATGAGCAATCCTTAGAACTATGGACACCTGGCTTCCACCCCACACATTCTGGTTTCACTGATACAGGGTACCGCCTCAGCATCTGGGTTTTTAAACGCCCCCCTCCCCCAGGGGGGTGATTGTAATGTGCAGCAACGTTTGGGAGCCACTGACATAAGGAAGCATTGCTCCTGATCTCTTACTGGGATGATCTGATTTCCTTCAGCCGTTAGCATGTCAGTGTTTCTTGACCGTGGTGGCACATTAGAAAAACTAAAGACACTTAAAAGATGCCAGAGCCCACTCTCAAAGACTCTGACTTAATTGCTCCAGGGAGCAGCCCCAGCATCCCTTAGTTCTTTAAGTGTCCCCAGGTGATGTTAATGGACAGCCAAGGTCG
Organism: Enhydra lutris kenyoni; assembly: GCF_002288905.1. Taxonomy (NCBI): domain Eukaryota; kingdom Metazoa; phylum Chordata; class Mammalia; order Carnivora; family Mustelidae; genus Enhydra; species Enhydra lutris. The sequence goes on along the minus strand of NW_019154132.1, from coordinate 7,757,769 downwards.
GAACCATGGACTAAGCCCAGGCACCGTTCTCTGGAGACTGTAAATGATTCTCAGTGAAAGAGCCAGAAGGACCCTGTGTCCTCCACTTTGTCCAGGTTGGGAATGCCCCAAGAGCCAATAAAACGTTTCCCCAAGGCTGTCAGGAAACAGGGGAGGCGGATGGAATAGGTGGAATTCACTAAGCCGGAAGCAACAGAAAAGAGGAAGAGCGCTGGCCCTCTGCGCTGCCCCTCCCCTCCCCCAGGCAGACTGTATTGACAGCTATGAGAGTCCTTAGAATGCTTCCTGGAGGTGCCTCAGCCTTGGATTTGGTTCCAATCAATGATGAAAATTCTTACCCATCAGAACTCCTGGCACTGTAGTAGCAAGACTGGCAGGCCTTGAGCCTCCGCTCCCTGTGGGATTCTGTTTCATGAATTTCCCAGGAGGATTTCCGTACCAGTTGGATGCAATCGGACCTCCCTCTTGAGCCCCCGCTCCTTCCTTCCCCCAAATCCCAGCAGAGTTGAGAATCATCTCATAGATGTATTTGTAAGGAACTCGCTGAACTATCTTACATAGTAATCATTCAAGCAAATAATGTCCAATGACAGACATCTTTGACGTGGCTTTGACAAGTGTCTGGTAACCCACTTTGGGGCCTGGGCAGGGCCACACGTCTCACACGGGAAAGGAAGTCCGCGGAGACCCACCCCTGACGTGGCTATGGCGCCCCCATTTCTGCCCGGGGAGAACGTGTCCCCTACATCCTTTTGTCTACGCTAAGCAGAGTCAGTTTATGAATGAAGAGTAGCACAGATCAGAGGCACTGAAAAAAAAAAAAAAAAAAAAAGTCTTGCCTACACCATTCTCATTTACAAATGAGAAAACTCGGGGAAAAAGGGCTATGTGACTCCGTCCGGGTTTGCCACAGAACATTTGTGGCGGAGCCCGATTTAGCCGCCCTTGAATTTCCATTCTGTTGCCTGGCAACCAGTTCAGACCAGCTCAGCGCCCAACCCCGGCCCCTAACCCGCACCCTTTCTCTGCCCGTGCAGCTTGGGCAGCAGTGATCGGGAGTTCAGCCTTTGGGGGCACCCGCCAAAGGCATGTGAACTAAGATCCTGGATGGGTTACCCCAACTGGGCTGGGGGTCCGGTCGCAAACCCATGCGAACCCCGTCTGGTATGCCTTACGAGGTTCTTTTGGCACCTTCCTCTGCTACCCTCCTCCCCCGATTCCATGGATACCACTTAACACAATCGCGTCAAGTTTCCAAAGTTCTCAGTTGCTATCAGATTCCCTAAAAATCCCGGTGGAGGAACTGGCACTCAGAGCGTTAAGGGTCCAAAAGAAATCAGGCGGGGAAAGAGTGCTGAAGACTTCTTCCCAGATGGCTACACTCGGGCGGGACTTTTCTGCTCAAATCCAGTTAACCTGGCCCCCGCATTATTGGAAAAAGCGCGGAGTACGCCCGGACGCTGCAGTCCGAGAGCCCCAAGGCCTGGCGCGCCGCATCCCGCCCGCGGCGTCCCGCAGCCCCAGCGCGCAGCCCCGCGGGAGGCGCGGGGAAGCGCACGTGCAGCCCACCCCGCCGCAGGTGGCGGGAGCGCAGCCCGCCTGCCCTGGTGTCCCCGCCTCGTCTGCCGCGCCCCGCGTGCCAGGGTCTCCTCCACCCTCTCGCCTCCCTCCCCGGGCCCGAGAGACCGTTAGGGGGAGAGTGTTTTCGCCGTTACGCTACCCCAGATCCTTACCCAGGTTTACAAAGCTCATGACCATGTCCGCGTCGTTGAGGAAGGCGCTGTCCTGCGCGCTAGTCAGTGGGGACGCGCCGCCGCCCGGTCCCGCGGCCAGAAGGCTCTTGCCGTTGACCCGGGGCGGCGCGCCTGGGGGCGGCTGCCGGCGCTGGGACAAGCCTACCCCTCCGCGGGGCCCGTGCTGCCGCCTCTCCTCCCCCGACACCCAGTCCTCGTCGTCGTCCGCGGCCAGGGCGTTGTACAGATCCAGCATGAAGAGGGGCGCAGACTTTAGCCGCCCGGGAGGGGGGTCCCCGCGAGGCTGCTGCTGAGGGAGCGCAGCGGGCTGCGGCTGCTGGAGGCCGTGCAGGGGTCGGGGCCGGTGCGGGAGCCCCAGCACCGAGAGGATCTCCTTCTGCATCTCGCGCTTCTCGTGCGTCTTGAGCCGCCGGTAGAGAAAGCCGGAGGAGGAGGACTGAGGCGGCTGCGGCGGCTGCTGCTCCGCGTGGCCCGGGCTCCCGCCGTCCCCCAGCAGCGCCCCCCCGCCGGCGGCGGAGGCGGAGGCGGCGGCGGCAGCGGCGGGCAGGGGCAGCCGAAGCGGCGGGGGCCCGCAGCAACTGCACAGCAGCCCCCACCACCAGCACAGCCACTGCGCCCTCCGCCCCAGCATCCCCGCCCGGCCGGACTGGCCCCGCGGGCCCCGCGAGGCGTGGAGCGGCGGAGCGAGGCCGGAGCGCGGCCGCTGTGGCCCTTGGCGTGAGCAGCCCCCGCCACCTCTCGGCGGGCTCGCTTCCCCTTCCTGGCTCTCAGTCCTTATCTCTCATCGTCCTCGGGGACGCCCCCAGTTGCCCAGGCTGGAGGGGAGGTGAGGGGGTTGATCACGCGGAGAACTACTCGGAGGGGAGCCCCACACTCCGGCGCAGGTCTCGAGAGGCGTAAGGTCTAGGCCAGGTGCGTCCGAGTCCCGGCTGCGCTGCAGCCGGCGCCCTCGCCCCTGGGCGGGTCACGGCGCGGTCACTCCCGGGCCTCGCTGCCCGCGCACGTGCGTTGTCCCGCTCCCTCCCGGGCGGCTGAGTGGGAGCCGGGGCGGCTCACCAGCTGGGGGAGATGCCCGGCATCATCCCCGCGCACGCCTCTCCTTGGCTCGCACAGCCGCCGAGAAGTTTACTCCGCCGTGGGGCCCAGGCTGCGGCGACACGGCGTCCCGAGATGCCAATCTTCTCCGCAAGGCTTAACTTCCTTTCCGCTCACAAACTCCGCGCCCCTCCGCCCTCGGGCACTGTCGCTGCCCCCCCAGAATCTCCGCGCGCCGCTCGAACCCCCAAGGGGAGGCAGCAAGGATCTTGCTTTCCGTTTAGAGCTCTCCCGGCTGCCCCGCAAACACCACTCGCAGGCAGGACCGGAGGGAACAGGACCGCGCGCGGACCAGTGACCGCGGCAACGGCGCGGGAATTCGGAGTCTCCCGCCTCTCCGCGCTGCGCTCCCCGCAGCGGCCAACGTGGGCTTTCTGGTGCGCGTCTAGCTCAGGTACCGCACTCCAGCCCCCGAAAGTCCCTGCCCTCTTGGGTAACAGACAGCTTAGCAGCCAATGAAGAGGCACCCCTCGCCTGCATTTAAATAGGCCCGCCCCCTTCTTTCACCCTCCCTCTTCAGGGAGGCGTGCCTCGGCCGCGCGTAGGTTTCAAGAGCAGAGAATTCTTGGAGGCACCAAAAGTAGGCGCGAGGTAGCAAAGGCGAAGAGGTCATCGCTAGTAAGGACGATCTAATCAACACCCCAATGTAAGCTGTCTCTTTTACAATCACGTAAAAGGCCCGAATTGATGATTTAACTAAATAAAAGCAAAATCAATGCCACCTGTATTCACAGAGGAACAGCAGGAGTAGTTTCTAGTACTTGGTGTCTCTTGACAGTTGTAATAGAGGCACACTCCTGACTCTCAAAGGCAGCTGCGCGGAGTTGGGACACACCCTCCGAGAAACTGCTCACAAACAGGCCACAAAGAGGGCCAAATGTAAACCGGAGCCGGCGTCCTGGGGATTTTGGGCCAAATACCTTGATTTATCTTTTCAGATCAGCTTTGGCTTGGCTTCTTAAGCTAGCACCTTAAAGAAAAGCGGTAATTAGGTAATATAGTAGCCACCCGCTACTTTTTTTTGGAAATATTTCAGTGCTTCTCCAGGTTTTCTGTTAACTTTTCATTTTAATGTGTTGAAATACAATAGAGCTTTCATGATGCTAGATAGATAAAACTTGGGGAGAGGTGGTATAGAAAATTCCTACTCAGGTAGGGGCTTGGCATGTTCCCATTCAGGGTAATAGGGGTGCCGAAAAGTTGCCACCAGCGTTAGACAAGATCAAGCGTAGAAGACACAGTTTACATGACAGGCACACTTCTCAGTCACAGATAGGGACGCCTCTACCCAGACACCATCACCATCAGCCATTCAGGATGCAAAGCCACCTGCTCTCATACTATCCAAGAATGCCCAGGAATCTACAGAGCCTACAAACAAATTCACTTAAAACACTAGGATCTTTTACTTGGTGAAAAATGTATGGGTTAGAAAATAAAACCTTCACTGACCTCCTTAGTTCACATAGTCCAAGGCATTTCTGAGCCAGTCTGGAAAGATATAAACTGTGGGATTCATGGACTTATGAGATCATGGGGTTTCTGCTGATCGAAATCTGATAAGCATTTCTCTTATTTCAAAGGATCTATTTTTCACGCTGAAGGGTCTTCATCCCCCCCCCCCCCATTGGACTGCTCTTTCTGGCTCTCTCTCAGCTCAGACACAGTGATCCTTTAGTCTTTAATTCTACAGATTTAATTTCTTAACTCAGATTTACTTCTACGAGTGAAGTCCTTCGTCCTACAAAGGTCTGAAGCCACGGACCTTGGGTAACACAGCTTCAGCAACACAGAAGATGGGTCTTGAGCAGGGATTCTTTCCTTGTGAAAAGAAAATACATCACTCTCGGTCTGGCATGCCAGGATCCTTAGAATTCAAAAGCCTCCATCACTTCTTTCTTCTCTATGGGACTTGTTTGGGTATAAAAAATCACTGCAGTGCATAAAATCACAGCAGCCAAGAGTCCTGATCAAAAGATCTGAAATCTTTGCAAGTAAGTATAGGTAGGCTTCCTGCCAAGATCCTTCTCCCTTCGCAAACGCAGTCACACCTCCATCTTAAGACCTCTAGTGATACAGACGCAGAGTAAAAGCATCTCCAACCTTTTAGGGCAGGGGGAACGTTCTGAAAAACGGTAAAACCCTGAGCATAGACAAGGGCACCTGGGTAGGATTGTGCTGTTGAAAACACAAAAATAAGTTGTGACCCATCTATTAGATATGCACGTATTGTCTGTGCACATAGGAACAAGTGGAGAACACACACAGGCGTACACACATACTATCTTCCCCTTTTCTTAAATACTTGTTTAGAAGTAGATGGACCTTGTGACATGGGTCGAAAATGGCACTTAATGAGTCTTTATCAAGCATCTGAGCAACAGCCCTGATACAGGTTGACCATGAGCCTCCCATCCCCATCAAGAGGGCCTCTCAGTTCCTGGGGAGGAATAGTGCTGGAGAAAGGAGGTGTTGATGGTGCCCCCAGAAGACGAACACAACAGCACGCAAGTCTCGTAAGAGCCAGAGGGAAAATATGTGAAATGCCACATGACAGTGATCATAAGGGACATTCAACTGAGGGCCACAAAAGAGGGTGTGCTCTCCTCGTGTCCCCACCACTCCCAACAGGGGCACATGTTGGCTGGAAAACATTGGGAGACCCCCTTGGCCTGGGTATTGGGGCAAAGGGGGATAAAGAGATGCAGTTCTCAAGTTTTTATAACCTCATAATTGGGACCTCTGCTTTTCCAAGACAGCTGGAATCCTGGGTGGCTAAGAACCTCTAACCCAAGCACCTCCCCCTCTCCCCGCTTCTCTGACCCCTCCCCAGCACCCCCTGAGAAGTCTCAGAGAGTTGGACAAAGTCCAGATGTAATTCCGGAGGGATGGGGTGAAGCAGGTTTGGCTTTGGAGTCTGCTGGAAATGTGGGACCAGACTGGAGAAAAATCAGAGGTAACTTCGCCCCCTGCAGGACGCGAAAATATTACCACCCCTTCCTCCGCACCCGGAACAAGCTTCATTAAGTTCCCTGTATGTGTCTCCAAAGCATCTGGGTGGAAAGAGGAGGAATTCGGTCAAGAAGCCGGATGTGGGAGCCAATCCACATCAAACATCTGGTTGCTTGGCTGACATCTCATGCAGATGGCCTTCATTTCTGGAAATGGGTTGCCTGTCCCACTCCCGCCCATTTAATGAAGGAATGAGGAATCCCTCACCATAAAGCACAGGTTTATCCCCTGACTTCAGTGATGCTGAGGGGAGGGTGAGAAGCCCGTCCCTAGGTGTTATTAATGCACAGGGTAATTCACAAAACAAATTCTTTAAAACAGCAGTTCTTCTTGTTTCTTTTATGAGGAGTTCTGTTACACATTTAAAATACACATGGTCAATTGATTTCTATTTTTAAAAGATGCTGTTTATTAATTTAAATATCCTATACTCCATGCTTCCTTTGGAATTACATTGTTACCAATAAACTGCAATTACCGCCTTTGGTTTTGTCCTAAATCACACATTGTCCCCTCTCAACGGTCTTGCAAATGTAAGCAGGCTGCTTTTAGAATGAATGTAAGTGTCACAACCCATGTTGTTCTTGTGTCAAAAAAGCCTGAGGTCCAGTCACCTTGAATTCTTGGAAAACTCCACTTCAGATACATTTTAATCTCTAATATTTGTGTGAGGATTTGATTATTTCTTAATATTAATTTCGAAATAGAATAATATGCTCTGATTTCAAAAATACCGATTTGGAGTTGAGTGAAAAGGAAATACGGTGAGTAAATGTTTGCAGAGTGCGAGAGATGAAAATTTGAGAGTTAAATATTGCTTCTGGAAGCTACACCTATAGGGCAGCCTTCAAAACACGTGTCTCATCCAAAAGTCTGTGCTAGCAGTTACATTCACTCACACTTTCCTTTCTCTGTCAACTATTCAAAAATGCTGGGCATTCCCACTTCAAAATATCATTCAAGCCATCATATTTTCCTACTCGTGAAGGACATCTGGTGGCAAAGTGAAAAACTAATACATAAATCTGTTTCCAGAGATTTTTTTTTCCACACTGTAACCCAAATGGCAAATCTGTTACTTGTGTGTACTTTCCAATTTTTGGCCAAGCTCAGATCTTTATCGTCTTAGAATTTAGCCTGTCTACATAATATTAAGCAACAGAGTCTTCAGAAACATCCGAATGATTAAATGGTTTTTAAATGGTTCATTGGATAAAGGACATGTGCAGACTGAGTCTTAATTTTTTTTTCAACTGAGCAAAACAATGCTTAAGACATTTCCATGACTAGTTCTACTGTCCCTGAAGAGTTCTGTTCCAAGAAATCATTGGACACTTGGCTCTGCTGGGGAGGCTCCACAGCCCGTGCTGGCCTCAGAGTTTCACTCCATTCTGTGGTCCTCTTTGTACCTCATGTCCTGGATGTGTCTCTTGTGGCAACTGGGAGGCCCCATGAAAATATGACATTATCGTGCTGCACTGTAAGCAATGGTGTTGGGGACAGGGGAAAACCACACTGCCTGGGTAAAATCAGATAGAAATAAAAGCCAAGACCATCTCTAAAAGAAGAAGAGAGAGTCTAAGAAGATGTGCACCAATGGGAAGGCTGATGTTGACACTAATCACCCATACTTCATTCATTCATTCTTTCTTTCAACAAATATTTGCATGCCTAGTATGTGTCAGGTAGTCCGAGATCCCTGCCCTCATAGATTCTAGAAGAGGGGAGATGAACAATCAATGAGACAACTAATAAAATATACTATGGTAGGCAGGATGCTGTCTCCATGATTCTTACCTGTAGGGTTACACCTGCGAATATGTGACCTTATGTGGCAGGTGGGATTAAGATTGCGAAACAGGTGGTGATAAATTGGGAAGATTATCCTGGATTATCCAAGTGGGCCTAATGTAATCACTAGGATCCTTAAAAGCAGAAAAGAAAGGCAGAAGAGATGTAGCAGCCTGAAAGGGACTCAGTCTGTCTTTCCTGGCTTTGACGGTGCAAGGGCACAAGCCCAGGGATGCAGGTGGCCTCTAGAAGCTGAGTGAGAACCTTAGCCAACAGCTGGCTAGAGGAGTGACCTCGGTCTTGACTCTGAATTCTGTCTAAAATGTGAACAAGCCTGGAAGTGGATTCTCATCCGGAGATTCCCAGACAAGAGCCCCTAGGCAGTGGACAGCTTGATTTTGGCGGTGGGACCAAGGGCAGAGAAAGTAGCCAAGCCTAATAGGCTTTCAACCTACGCAACTATGGAATAAGTTTGATTGTTTTAAACCACTATGTTTGTGGTATTTTGTTTCCCAACAATGGAAACTAATATGTATATAGTATGTTGGTAAGTGCTGTGGAAAAAAAAATCAAACCAAGAAGAGGGATAGGAAGTATGTGGGTGGTCACCTGACAAGTCTTCACTGAGAAGGTAGCACTTGCATAAAGGCGTGTCACAATAAAGAGAGCCAGTCATGATGATACCTAGAGAAAGTGCTTCCCCAGCAGTGAAAACAGTAAGTGCAAAGGCACTGAGGTAGGAACACATATGGTTAATATGAGGAAGAAAAAGGAGCCAACAAGGCTAGGGTGGAGGAAATGAGAGGGGATACTAATAGGAACTTGTGACAGAATGTGAAGAAGGGTGGGAATTAGAGGCCAAGGTGGCATAGGGCCCTGGGCATCCTTGTCAAGGATTCAGATTTCAAAAAAACAGAAGATGGACAAATCTCACAAAGCTGAGAGGATTCCAGATGCAAAAGAATACATACTGTAATTCTACTTATGTGAAATTCAGAAATAGACTATACTGACTAAACTAATATAGATGACAAGTTAGTGGTTACCTTTGGGGAGAAGAGTAGGAATAACTTTTGAATGAAACCAAAGGGGGGTTCCCAAGAGTTGGCTTATCTCTTTCCTTGGATGGTGGTTACCCAGGAGTGGTCAATTATGACAATTCATTGAGTGGCAAACATATGATTTGTACACTTCTCTGTATATATTTTGTTATACTACAATAAAAGGTTTGACTAAAAAACAATCAAGGGCCACTACCACCACCAACAACAACATCAACAAGGACAAGCTCGAGAAGGAGGGTCATTGGATGGTTTGGAGCAGAGTGACATGAACCCCCCAAGCCACTGTGTTGAAAATGTACTACAGAGTGGCCAGGCCAGAATCAGGAGGACTAGGAAAGAAATTTTCATTAATGGTCAGGCAGGAGATAATGGTAGCTCATAGGGGACTTCAGATGGAAACAATGGAGAGAGAAAAGTGGTTGGATTCTGGACATATTTTGGAGGTAGACCCCCAATGCCACTTGCATGGAGAAACAAGTCATGCCAACAGTTTCTTCCCATGTATGGTGCCAGCAAAGCATGGCTTCCCCTATTGCACAAGGCCTGGGGCAGCAGTGGGAATTTGCTGTGGGTGGAGGAGAAGAGCATTCGTGTTCTGGTGACTGTGGGTTAATACACTGATTGATAAGGAGTGGCCTGAGGGATCTTAAATAAGCCATCTCCATCAGTATCCATGTTACAAAAGATGATCAGAATGAACAGTATGTTCCCAAGAACAGCTTCAAGACAAGTCCCCTAACAGGCTTGCAGCAAGATTCCCTATTTAGTAATAGAACAGCTCCACCTCTGAGGATAAAAATCTCTTCTAAGATGAGAAGTCTGGCCACTGACACTGATATTATAAGGACTCCTATAAATGCTGTTACCTGGGTGGAATATGGGAGCACACACACACAAAAAGGATACTAAGTAAAAGCTAATGGAATCTGAATAAAATATGCAGTTCAGTGAATAGTAATAGATCAACATTGGTTTTTCAGTTGGGACAAATGCACCATAATGATGTAAGATGTTAATAACCAGATGCACTGGGTGTGGGACTTATAGAAACTCCCTGTACTAACTCGGCAACTTTTCTGTACATTTTAAATTATACTAAAAGGGTTTATTTTAAAAATTATTCCTATAGCTTTAATCTTAGGGTGAAAGAATTAAGGCTGTCCTTTACTATAGAAAGTAAAGTGTCCTTTGCTATAGAAAGTAAAGTGTGTCTTTATTCCAATCCAAACTAAAGAGAAGTGTTAGAACTGAAGGAATGCACTTACAGATGTAAAATGCTCACTGGATTGGAATAAAGACACACTTTACTTTCTATAGCAAAGGACACTTCTCTTTAGTTTTTTTTTTTAGTAACTTCTGTTTCTTTGCTGAGACTTTCTGCTCTTTCATTTGTTTTCAGAGAACTTGTAATTGATTATTAAAGCTTTTTTTTTTTTTTACAACAGCTGCTTTTAAATCCTTGATGATTTGCATAAGGATAATCCAACAACTGATTGATCTCAATGTTGGGATCAGCTCATTGTCCTTTGTCATGTAAGTCATGATTTTCTTGCTTCTTCATGTGATGCCTGATTTAAAAAAAAAAAAAAACTGAATGGGAAGTCATCGAAGAGGGAGAAGAACCATGAGACACTCATAAGTATAGGAACCAAACTGAGTGTTGCTGGAGGGGAGGTGGGTGTGGGGACTGACTAACTGGGTGATGGACATTAAAGATGGCACGTGATGGAATGAGCACTGGGTATCACATGCGACTGATGCATCACTGATCTCTACCTCTGAAACTAATGGTGTACTCTGTGTTGGCCAATTAAATTTAAATTTAAAAAAAATTTAAAAATTGTATCCTGGACATTTGTTCTGTTACATTAGGAGTCTCTGGGTCCCATTTAAATCTTTTATTTTGTTTGCCCTGTTTGGGTTCAGCGTTAAGGTCCTGGCCTACTTTTGTAGCCATGGTTCCAATGGCAATTTAATTGTCAGATTGGTGGTGTTATTTTTATCTGCATAGTTTATCTGGTGCTGCTGGGTTTTCCATTGGCCCTGCTGGTACTGCCTGAAGGGATGGGTGAGCCTTCCCCAGTCCAGGCTATCAGGTGTCTCTCGGTGGGGAAGGGAGGCCTTCAAGATGAGGAGGCTATCTTGGAGCCAACCTCTAAACACCCACATATTGGTTACCGACCATAAAATGCTGGTTCCTGGATCTCTTCCTCCAACGACGACTTAATAAGTATGTTCACTCCTTCTCCCTGTGGATGAGTACACGTTCATTTGCCCTTTTAGCTGAATAAGCCAAGTCTCCTCCAGTATGGGTCGAGTGGTATATTCCAGAAATAAGTAAAAACTGCTGCTTGGGGGAGGCCTGGGTGGCTCAGTCGGTTAAGAGTCTGCCTTCAGCTCAGGTCACGATCCCAGAGTACTGGGATCGAGTCCCACATTGGGCTCTCTGCTCAGCAGCGTCTGCTTCTCCCTCTCCCTCTGTCTCTTCTCCAGCTTCTGCACTCGCTTTCTCGCGCTCTCTCTCTCTCTCTCAAATAAATAAATAAAATCCTTAAAAAGAGAGAGGGAAATCTAGACTATAAGCCCTGTTGTATCTCAGCACTTAGCACAGTGCTTGGAACATAGTAATACGAATGAGTTTAATGACAGAATTTTATTGGTTAGGGCCTTGGCTGGGGGAAGAGAACACATAGGACCCCTTCCTGACTACTTTCTCTACCATGAGAAGACCCCATAACACAGAAATGTGTGTGCATTTATAATAGTTAAACTAACTTGTAGCCAATATGTGTTAAAATATTCACTAAATATAACTAAAATGTAAGGGCTTTCAAACTACGTATATTATTCTCTTCCTACACAGACATTAAGCTGGGATAACAGAAACTAATTTTAGCAGTCACCTCTACTCCTTTAATCACACCCATAAAAATGAGACTTTCATACAGAAATAAAACTAAAATTTGCCAATACACCTCAGAGTAAAATGTTATTTAAGGATTAGTAAAACATTTATTTTCCTAGCATGTGAATAGGACACTTGTTCTCATAATTTTCCTTCACGTCTCTCACCAGAACTGAATCTTCTGGCATCTGGAATAGATTCTTTCAAACGCATACATCCACCTGTTTCAAATTCAGACTCCCCAGGATCAGTACGAGGAAGCTCTTCCAGATGACATCAGTAGGATGGGGCTCCAGTCAGCTCAGCACTTTGCAAGGAAAGAATGGGCTCTGTCCCTGTCATTGGAAATGAGCTGAAAGGAAATAGAAGTGCTACTTATAAACTAAGAAAATGGTATTATTATCACTTCCCAAGTTTACAGAGGTGTGTGTGCCGTCTAAAGCATTTTACCATAACAACTTTGGCTCCATGTCATTTCTCTAGCTTTTTAGCAGAGCAAATCACACATTTTCTCTAAGACTATTGTGTTCTAGTTATGCAAGATGAGTGAGTTCTAGAGGTGCGCTGTACAATATCGTGTCCATGGTTAAACATACTCTGCTGTGCCCTTTAAAATTTGCTGAGGGTCGATCTTCTGTTAAATGTGACTCCATGGCCTGGGAAAGTTGTTAAGAACATAATTTTTCAGTTGAGACTGGAGCACAACAAGGAGATTGTTCATTTGTGGACATTTACTAAGTACTTCCAAAGTGCTTGGTGTTGGATAGACCAGTGTGAACAAAGCAGACATGGGCTTTGTCCATATGGGCTTGACAAAATAGGCAATCAATAAAGAAATGTCTAAATCTGAAATTACTACTTTTGACAAATGCACGAGCCCACCAGGAGGGAGTGGGGAGAAAGTGAAGGAAGGCATGACAGGCTGAAGGAACAGTCTGTGCAAAGACCTGGAAACAGAGAACTCAGTGTGCTTAAGAAATTATGAGGGCCAAAGCCACTGGCAAACAGTACATGCAGGGTGAATGCAATGATCTGAGGTTGAAAAGATAAGCAAAAGACATACCATAAAATATTTTGAGAAATTTAGATGTTACAAAAGATAAGGGAGCAGCACCAAAGGGTTTTATCCAAGAGAAACACAGCCTGAGAAAGTATTTCTAAATGATTTTATCTGTTCCTTTGCAGGGCAGGAAGCCCAGCGGGGGACGACAGTAGTAAACCAGGTGACAAGATGGCGGCTTAGGTTAGGGTAGAGACAGTGGAGGAGAAAGAGTTGGAGTAGTCCTATATTTGAAAGCAGACAAAGTAGTGGACTTGGTGATAGACTGGAACGGCGGATGGAAGAAGAAGAGGAATCAAGGATTTATACTCGAGCAAACAGAGGGTCTGGTGGCTCCATTTACTGAGGTGGGGAACTCAGGAGAGAAATAGGGAGACAGAAGTTGGAAAACAGAAGATCTGTTTGAGGTCCCCTTGAGATTTCTAAGTGGAATTACCAAGTAAGCAGTTAGAGAAACCTTTCCAAAGTTCAGAGGGAGCATTGGCTGAACAAATCCATTTCAGGTTCATCTGCATATCAATAATATTTAAAACCCCAGGAGTGGGTGAGGTCACTTATGGAGAGAGGGAGAGAAGGAAGACACAGAACTGAGCCCTGGGAAACACCACCAGTTAGGGTGCAGATCCAAGAGAAACCAACAAAAGAGATCGAAAAGGAGTGACCAGAATGATTAGAAAAAAATACATCATGATGAAAATGTAGTGTTGTGGAAATCCAGAAAGGAGAGTAGGAATGGTTAGATGCCCTGTTGGATACCTTGGTGACTAAGTCGGTTAAGCATCTGCCTTCAATTCAGATCATTATCCCAGGGTCCTGGGATCAAGTCCCACACCAGGCTCCCTTCTGCCTCTGCCTGACTCTCTCTCTGTCAAATGAATAAATAAAATCTTTTTTAAAAATTATAAAAAATTAGAAAAACACATGTTGAATGCAATCAAAAATAGGGGAGTGCTTCTTGGACATAGCAATATGGAAATCATGGGTGACTGTGATGAAAATAATGTCAGTGAAGTGATGGGACAGAAGCGTGGTGGATTAGGGCCAAGGAGTGAATGGGAATTGAGGTGTAGAGGGACCATGCAAAGGCAACTTATTCAAAAAGTTTTTTGTAAATGGAAGTTGAGCAGTAAGGTGATAGCTTGAGGAGAACAAGGAACCCAGGGACATTTGTATGTATGTGTGTGTGTGAGACAAAGGAGGGAGGAGGAAGGACATTTTGTCAGTGATAACAAGAGGAAAGATGGGGAAAATAGCTAAAAATGAAGAAGGTGTGAGATTTGGTTGCAAGAAGATAAAAAATGACTTATCTATTTTCTTAAAGAACAGGAGGCCAGGTTGTCAGGTAAGAGTGGGAGTTCTCAAAGGCAGACAGTAGAGATATCTCGTGGTGTGAGGAGAAATTGGTAGGAAGCCACTAAGATGGCCCCCAATAAGTCTCACTTCCTGCTTTCTGTGAATTTGTGTAATCTCTTCCCCTTGAGTGTGATCTGTACTTACTAAACTTTAATGAATACAAAATGGCAGTGATGGGATGGGAAGTATTGGAATGTTCCTTCCGAGATTAGGTTATGACAAGAATATGGTTTCTTCTTGGACACTCTATCTCACTCACTCGTTCTGAAGGAAGTCAACTGCCATGTTGTGAACTGTCCTATGGGGAGGCCCACCTGCCAAGCAACAGCCAGCATGGAACTGTGGCTCTTAGTCCAAAGGCCTATGAGGATCTGAATCCTGCCAATAACTACACGAGTGAGCTTGCAAGGGCTCCTCCTTCACTTGATCCTTCAGATGAGACTGAAGCCCAGGCTGGCAGTTGGCCTGCAAACGCATGAGAGACCCTCGAGTCTGAGACTCCCAGCTAAGCTGCACCCAAATTCCTAACCTACAGAAACTGTGAGACAGTAGATGTTTCAAGGTGCTAGATTTTGGGGTGATTTGTTACATAGCAATAAAAAACTAATACAGAGAAGAAAATAAGGAACAGAAATCTTGAACAATGAGAAATTCAGTTAACTAGAGAATCATGCTTAGGATTGAAAGCATTAAATAACCCATTTATTAAGAAGTCTTAGCTCAGGGGGTGCCTGGGTGGCTCACTTGGTTAGGTGTCCGACTCTTCACTTTGACCCAGGTCATGATATCGAGCCCCACCTTGGGTCTCATGCTTAGCATGGAGTCTGCTTTGGATTCTCTCTCTTTCTCTCTGCCCTGCCCCTGCTCTCTTGCACTCTCTCTTTCTCTCTCTAAAAATAAAAAAAAATCGTAAAGAAAAATAAAAGAGGGTGCCCGGCTGCCTCAGTCAGTAGAGCATGCAAACCTTGATCTTGGGATTATGAGTTCCAGCCCCGTGTTGGGTGTAGAGATTACTCAAAAATAAAATCTTGAGGGGAAAAAATAGTAGTCTCAACTCTGTGGGGTCAAAATTTAAAATATTTTATATTTCTTTTCCAATTTATGTATTCAGATTTGCTCTCTCAAGCCCTCATTGCCCATTCCTCCATGCAGCTTGGGGAGATGTCATAACTTGCCACTCACTTGCAATCTCTTAATTAAAATGTCCGACTAAGATTTTGAGGAGCACCCCAAAACCGTCTGTGTGGCTTACAGGTTGGACAACCAGTGCTCTAAACCTTATAATGACACGTCACCAAGGGTATCCTGCAGAATACAATGGCTCCTCAGCCAATTCTCCAGAATTTTGCCGAAACAAAACTAAAAGCATGTGCAGTTTTTTATTTGTTCTAGAATTCATTTAAAGTACAACCATAAGAAAAATGTCTAACTGCATTGTAGAGTTGTGTTTCTTCATTCTTGATAATCTGTCTTTTAAAAATGGTCTCTCCGATCAGTAAGTGCTGAGAATTTCTCGGTGGGCTCACTTTGTGTATGACTGCATGGCTTTAATCTTCTGACTGATGGATGGGAACATTTCTAAATTTATTATTGCCTTGATGTCTGTCCTGATTTGATGACCATTGATATATATTAGATTTCTTGTTTATCATTCAATGTCTTGGACTTTTTATCTTTAGTATCTCTGATGTTTTAACTAATATGAATACATTTGGAATGATTTTTTGGAGGGATTAATTTAGCAGTGAGACAATACTTGTTCACAGCTTTCCTCCAAGTTTGCAAACTATCTCATGTACTCCTGCTAGCACTGTAACAATTTTATAATTTAAATGTATTCAGTGTCTAAGAAGGCCTGAGATATGCTGACCTACAGAAATCGCAAGCACTGGAACTAATGTCTTTATTTCCAAATATATTTTCTTGACTACTGAAATTGTGTGTGTGCACAAGGACACATGCGTGTGTGCATGTATGTGTGTGTGTGCAATTTAAAGCTATTCTCCCCCAACCTCCTCCCATGCCAGCTTGAACTGGACAGAAGGATGTGACCTAGTTCTGCGACACAGCTTTCCCTTCTCTCTCTCTGAATGTACCTCCTCCAGGGATGAAGACTGGAAGAAACAAGAAAGCAGAGGTTATTCTAAGCAACTGATGTCTTTCTGGTGGTGGTGATGGGGACAACCTCTGATCCACTTTGTCTCCTACGATGCTGGTACCCTCTGCTAATATGGTGTCTTATAAACACCCAGTATGTGTGGTTGGCGGTTGATGTCAGGTTTACCCCTATCTTCTCTATTAATGAGGAACCCTTCAGAGAGGGGCACCATATGTCTCTTTGTCTACACCCTCAATCACCTTCCCAAGTTGGGCATCCCCTCCTGGCCCAGAGGCTTCCTGGACTGTCCTCCTTCCTGCCTCTCATCTGACTTCTGGCTTCCTTTATGTTGAGCCAGGGAGCCTTGGAAATTCTTTCCCACATTCCCTGGAGGCCAAAGGAACTAACTACGCTGAGGATCTCTAATGTCTATCTTTTTCACACAAAGCAGGTTAAACCACAGTCCTTACTTACCCTGCTGGCAAGGGTTAGAAAGCCTCTCACCTTAGAAATGTCAGGCAAAGGAGACACTGTTCCTCCAGGCATGTATGCTCCTGAACTCCAGGGGACACATGTCAAGCTCTCCTGCAGATCCCTTCACCATGTTCCTCTCTGGTTCTATGGCAGGCATCCAAGTGGAACAACAGGTTTCTACTCCAGAAGCATGAAGCCAACGAGTGAGACACCAGCCTTCTCTTTTTGCAATTCACTCACCTCTGCAAGTGATTCTCTGGGTGTTCCCTGCACACACTCAATGTTGTGGGAAACAGCCCCCCTACTGCACCTCCATGGAGAGGAAATAGAGAAGGCACACATTCCCCCCTCTCCCAGGCCAGTGACTCCTGACTCCAGAGATTCCTCCTCTCTGCCCTGCTTAGGAATATGCGGGCAGGATAGGAATCATGGCTGAGGACTGTAGGGAAGCTTCTGTAACCTCTTTAATAATCTATGATGGAGTGTCTGGCTCTCTATGTGGGCAGCTGTTGGCACTTACTGCTCCTCTATCCTCTACTTTGGAACCCCAGCTTCCGAGCCAGGAAAATAGTAAATGTCTCACTTTGTGTGGCAATCATTGGAAGATATTCCAGGGAAAGAGAATAGCATATACAAAAGCCAAGAGGCCTTTCAATAGCATGAGAGACCACAGGTACAGATAAGTAGATCCATATGCTTGATTTGGAGGGACTGTGAGACCTGAGTCAAAAGATGAGGCTGAAGACACAAAAGGAAAGCCACCTGTAATGAGACCTATGTGCCTTCCTAAAGAGTTAAACTTAAGTAATAGAAGTGATACAGAGTCACTGAAGAATCTTCTGCCAAAGAATTGACAAGACCCGATTTGCCTGTTAGGAAGGTGAGTCTGTGGCACCGTGTCAGGGAGGTCATGGAGATGCATCTAGCATCAGGACAACCATCTCAGGTGAAGGGGAGAAGGGCTTGCATGGATGGCTGTGATATGCAGCATGAATGGAGATGAAAGGCTTGTAGGATATAGACTATACCCGTCTTTGTGAGTAATTCAATGCATGGGGAGAGGGAGGAAGGAACATTTACAATGGTCTATTGGTTTCTGAATTGAGGAAGCTGGCAGATGATATTTGCAAGACAGAGAACTCCACAGCAGACAGTCAAGTTCTATTCTGGACATAATGAGTTTGAGATCTTTCTGAGACATTCACATGGAGCTGCTTAGCTGGGATGGAACATCTCTCAGTGTCACCCTGGCTGGAGATGTCGATTTGGAAGTTGGAGCCATGAGTTTGAGTGGGGTAAGTATACAGTGGTAAGAGGACTTGGGATAGAATTCTAGGGACCACTGACATTTTAGGAGTGGGAAGAGGAGGAAGAAACTACACACACACACACACACACACACACACACTCCCATACACACACTACCAAGAATTTACCCCTGAGGTAGGTGGGAAAGTAGGAGAGAATAGTACCATAGAATTTGCCAAAGAAGAGTTTACATAAAACACTATAGGAGAGGTCAAGTGAGACACCATTTGAAGAGTTTCCACTGAATACAACCACCAGAATGTCATTCCACATCTTGGGGAGTAAAGAACAGAGGGGTGGAAGCTGGTGTAGAAGGCACTGAAGAATTAATGAGATGTGAAGAAGGAACGAGGGCAGAAGGAGAAGAAGGTCTCCTGGAAAGGAAAGAAGAGAAAGAGACAATAAAAGCTGGAGGGGGACATGGGGTCAAGAGAGGATGGTGTGTGTGGGCAAGAGTGTGTGCTGGAGGGTCCACTTCATTTCAGAGAAGGGGCAGGAGAGTGACTTGAGGGCTTCCTACAGTTCCATATGTTGAGATGACCTTGAATTCTGGAGGTGCATACTTCTAAACCAGTCTGGAACTTGCTAAATTTTACTTACCCATCTCAAGAAGTATGTAATACTTCAGTAGAATTTAGTAGCCATAAATTTCCAACATTTGAATTGAAATTATTTACAGTAACCAAATTATGTAAGTAGCCCAACAGCCCATCAAGAATAGTACTCAACCAAAGAAAAAACAAAAAACAAGAATGAGATTTTGCCATTTGCAATGACATGGATGGAACTAGAGAGTATAATGCTAAGTGAAATAAAGTCAGACAGAGAAAGGCAGATACAATACGATTTAAGTCATATGTGAAATCTGAGAAACAAAACAAATGAACAAAGAGAAAGACAAACAAACAAACAAACAAACAACAGCCTCCTAACTATAGAGAACAAACTGATGGTTACCAGTGGAGAGGTGAGTAGGAGGGATGGGTGAATTAGGTGATAATTAATTAATTAATTAATTAATTTTGATCCTTTGCCTTAATCTCTGCTTTTCCTCCCAACAAAAGAAATAGAGAAACCAGGAATCCTGTTGCCAGTGCCACTGGAGACCTGTGAATTTGGTTACTTCTGTGGCATAATATTCACACCTGGAGTTTTGGTAAAAACCATGAGCATCTTTGAAAGCATACCTAACTGTAAGTGATCAGTCATCTGAAATAACCAATAACTATCCCAATATCCTCCCAAACCTATATGAGCCTCAGACAGTGCTGGAGAAAAATACCTGGTGTGGAGGAGGGGCCATCAGGACTGTGCTCAGCTGTTTCCCTCAGACACTGCCTGCGGAGCCTTCCCTCCACCTCCACACGATGCCAGGGTCCTACCTCGTCAACCTGCTGTGAATCCAGCTCCCCTTTTGCTCTTCACTATGACCTTGCTTCATACCTTATAGAGGGTCGGGAGGGGGAACCTATTGGGGAAAAAAATGTCATCACCTTCCCACATCAAATCTTTGAACTCATTTTCTACTTCTTCCTTCATGGTCACAATGACGGAGGGGGCTCTCCTCTTATTCCAGGAGTGCTGTGAGATAGAGCAGAATGCTCCGTGTGCCCTTGGCCGTATCCTCTTGTGACCCCCTGAAAACTTCATGCCTTTGATTAGCCACCAGCATGGGTCTGTCTGACATCCTGTTCCTCATCCATATACCATCATCACCATCAATCTCCCCTCCAAGGCAGAGGACTTTCCTTATTGGGCCCAAATGCTTTAGTATGCTCCATGTGCAAGACCTTTGCTTCAATCCCCACCCAACACACACCCCCTCTAGTTCTCTCCCCAACTTTCCCCTTCCCTAGATGGCTAAGTTCCTATAAAGTGGGGTCTGATTATGCTGCCTCCACTTCAATGACCCCAATCTGGCTTCCACCCCCACAATGCAGGGTCACTACCTGCCTCTGCGTTGTCAAAGGCAGGAGAAATTGGAAATGTCTCAAAGCCATTAATTTGACCTCTACCTTATTCCTGAGATCCTTTCGTCTCTTGGCTTTTTTGAAACCCTCCTCCTTTGGCTTTGCCTTTTCCTTTCCTCCAGTGCATTCTCCTACAGCCATGATGGTCTCCCGTGTAAACTATATCCCTGCTCAGATCTTCCAAAGGCCTCTAAAAATCTGCTGAGCTCTCCAGCCTCAAAACTGTGCCCCTCTCTCTGAGGCTCACTGCCCTCCTGTCATTATTTCTTCCATCTCCGAGAATGTGGCAGTCTCCTGCCTCAAAGTTTTGCCACATTTTGTTCCCTCTTTCTGGAATATTCTTTTTTTCCTGCACCCCGACTGTTCACCTAGGTGAATCCTACTTTAATGCATACACGTCACTTTCTCAAAAAGGCCCTCCCAGTCTGTAGTTAGCTCCCTACAATGATCTCTCATGGCCCTCTTTAGATTTTCTTTGTAATATTTATCATAGTTTTAGCTATTTATCTGTTTGTGCAGGATTGCCTAATGTGAGTCTTGCCAACAACTCTATCTCCTCCAGGAGATCAGGGCCTGTGTTTCTTTTCTTCCCAGAAGCCTGGGTGGTTGTGGCTCCCAGGAGGGGCTCAACAAATATCTGTTGAATAAAATAAATTAGTATGTTGAAATAACTTTGTACAATTTGAAAATTACATCCTTGGTATATTCATTGTATCATACAATTTGGAAAAAAAAAATTAAGAAACAGGTCCTTGCCTCTCTGGTCACAAGGTGGTATGGTATCATGGAAAGGATGTAACCCAGCTAGGGACACAGGGAGACAGCCCTGGCTCTACCCTCTTGGGTTTTCAGATTCCTCCTTTGTAAAATAGGGGTAACAATCATACCTAACTAGTATTAATAGAATTATCGTGAGGATGGAATAAAGAAAAAAATAGGAAAAGTGCTTTGTAAGCTGCAAAGTACTATACTATGATGCTGCTGCCAGATTTAATTCTGTTGAGAAGGTTTATTTCCTTACAAAGAAACAGACCAGTTAGTTGTTTAAATATTGGAAAAATACAGATGTGTCCCCTGGCTCTAGTACACACCTATTTTTTGAATCACCAGTAATACACCCTGCACCTGCTGTTGAGGAGAAATTGTGGAAAGTCTCTATTTTTTTTAAAAAATGTATTTTTTGATGCATCAGTTGGAATAACTTATTGAGACAACATGTTGGAGTGGAAAGTCACCTACAATGTAACATGTGTTGATAAATGAAAGGAACTGAACCATTCAAAGTTGAAGGAACAAACGTCTTAAACAAAAGGATTCTTCTGCTATGGCCAAACTGAAAAGCTATCTAACTCAAAGCATGGTGTATTGGTAAAAGCAGGTGGGCTGTATTTTTGCAGGAGTCTTGACATTGTATACTTCTTCTATTCTGAAAGATGGCCACAGGGATACACATCAGCCTGTCTTGGAAAAGAACGGGTAAAAAATCCTAAGCAAATGAGATTTTTAGTTCAGCCACTGATAACTTCAAGAAAGTTTCCCGTGAGACAGCCATGCACGCCCTTTATCCATGATTCCCTGCTTCCTTTCCCTCCGATGCATCACGGGACATCCTTGCTTCAACCAAAGGGGGGCATTTGGAAGTCAGAACCGTGATTTCTACTCTCATGTCAACTTTAAGGCGCATCAACTGTTTCTTTTCAAAATTCCGTTCAATACACATTAACATGTCTAACATATCCTTTCCTAAGGTGATATTTATTTAAATGGGACTTTTCCAAAACTGATTTACTAATTTAGAAGGATCATCCTTCAACACTCTGTATTTAGTCAATTATGTTAAAAGTGCTTTCTCATAAAGCTGACAAAATAGTTCTGTAGACCAGAACAGTGCTTTCTGTCAGCTGCAGATGTCTTCAGTTTTGCAAGATCATGGATGTATAAGCTCTACAAATATCTGCACGAATTGCAAGAATCTGCAAGTTTAGACATCATCCTGATGTCTAAAAGATGCTTCGTAATTGCCCCATATGTGATAAAACTGTCAAAAGTACATGGAGGCAGCTGCCTACACTTTGAAAGCAAACTCAAGGTTCTATTTATTCTGTGACAGTGTAAGAGTTGCAAATTTTACAGCATTATGGAAACTAAAACCCTCATCCCAACTTCTGTTTGTTTTTTTAACTCATGCTATGGGGATTTCTCCCAAGTGGTAAGCATTTATTAAGCTGCTCTGTTTCTAAGATGTGATACTACACATATTTTTAAACTTTTTTTTTGAATATACATTCCTATAGACATACACTACATTCAGAAAGGTGCATAGACACTCAGAAAACATATGTTCAGAAAGGTGCTTATGTTGTACTACACAATTTGATGAATTTTTGCAATCACATGTATATAACTAGCCCCAGATCAAAGAAACATGACCAGACTTTTGAACCCCCTTCCAGCAACTACTCTTCCTGAGGATAACCACCATCTTGACTTATAACAGTCTAAGTAATTTTTTAAAAGATTTTATTTACTTATTTGATGAAGAGAGAGACAGTGAGAGAGGGAACACGAGCAGGGGATGTGGGAGAAGCAGGCTTCCTGCTGAGCAGGGAACCCAATGTGGGGCTCAATCCCAAGACCTGGGATTATGACCTGAGCTGAAGGCAGACGCTTAACTGACTGAGCCACCCAGGAGCATCCCAGTCTAAGTAATTTTGCCTATTTTTATACTTCATATAACGGAATCAGGCAGTATGCCGATTTGTATCTGGTTTGTTCTGTTCAACACTGTGTTCTATACACCTCATTCACGTGTCTACAGTCAAATGTTAACCATCACAACACTGTCGTTCTTATTCGATCATTCAATAAATATTTGTTGACCTCCTAATGTTGGCTGGGAACCAATGAATCATCATTTCTAGCGATAACATTTCAAGGTTCTTTTGTTTCTAGAAAGTCAGTAAATGAAACTTTTACTAGCACATCTTTCAAAGTTAATTGCTTTGCCAAACTGAATTCAACTGAAAAAATAATTTAAAAGTAACTAATAAATCATTGAACACTACATCCAAAACTAATGATGGATATAATATTGTATTATATTGTATTGTATTATAATAATACAGTGGCTTACTGAACATTAAAAATAGTAATAATAATAATTTAATAATAATAATAAATTTTAAAAATAAAAATAAGTAAATAAATTATTTTACACATAAGAATACTGGAAACACTTCCTTTTTCTTTAAATAGCCACAACTTCCATTGATATTGGCAGTCTGAATGTTTACTCAATAATCAGTGCTTTCTCTCATGACATTTGTGATACAAATGATTTATTCTGTCCTGAGATTTGTAAATCCAGATTCTTTGAAGCAGTCAGTTCCTTGCACAAATCTGTACTCTAAAGCAGGTGTTGCAACTCAAGGACACACTGAACCTGGGCTGCAAAACCCAATTTTGCTCCACATTAGCTATGTCACTTTAGGCAAGTTTCTCAACCTCTCTGAGCTGCTTTTTGTATTCTATAAATAAGGTGGGAAGCCGACATGATTTCTGCAGTCTCTCCCAGATCAAAAATCCATTTATGTTTGTTAGAAATAAGGCCTAGTTCCCAAACCAGTTGCATTTTTCTAGTTTTCAGGTATAGGCAAGAATTTGCTAGAAACAGGAGGACCAGGTCAAAGGAAACGGACGCTCCATTGGTTTGACTTAGAGAGGACTAGCTGCTACCAGGTCTTGAACTGGTCCTGCATCAGTCGAAGATGAAACATTCCCTCCGTAGCGCGTCTGGTTTCCCCCCTGCAGCGCCGGGAGGACCCCTGGAGACGGTGCCTGCGCGGTTTACATTCTGGCCTCGTAGAGCTGGCTCCCTACCACATCCAAAGGGTAGCCCAGAAATGTAATCTCTTTCAGGCAGACACCCCTGCGAATGGAAGGAAAGCTCCAAAATTGCATTTCCACATCTCAAACTTACATTTAACTACCCAACTGAAGAGCAGAATCTGGTCTCCGTGACAGCATTTGCTACAGTGTTTTCTTTCTTTCTTTTTAAATTTCATTTATTTATTTGAGAGAGAGAGAGAGAGAGAGAGAGAGAGAATATGAGTGGGGAGGAGAGGCAGAGGGAGAGGGAGAAGCAGACTCCCTGCTGACCAGGGAGCCTGATGTGAGACGCGATCCCAGGACCTGGGGATCATGACCTGAGCAGAAGGCAGCCGCTCAACCGACTGAGCCGCCCAGGCGCCCTACGGACAGCATTGCCTAAGTGGCAAACCTGAGCAACGAGACTAACAATACAACACAGAATCTGGATCTATTTTCTCAAAGAGAAAAGTGATCAGAGGTACTGTCTTTTTCCTTGGCTCTAAGAAACAGTTGATTAATGACCTAATCTAGGAAGTAACAACAAAAAATAACACTACTTCAATATTTCCTTTAGTCCTTAGAATGCTTAAGTCTAACTACAAAGCTTAAAAATTGTAGTTAGTAGATAAGGGACAAGTTCTTCTGTGTCCCCTTTCCTATGTGCCCTCCAATGGAAGACAGGTATATGCCTCAAGTTTAAGGAGTAATTAACACAAGGAAGTCCAAACTCTAAAGGACGTTGAAAAATATACGAATAAACCGTCTACTGAAGTTCATGCCTGCTTTCCAATTGGGAAGCTCCGAGCTCATGGCTTCATTGAATTCCTATAAATTGAGGAAAATCCCAAAACAGAACCCGTTGATAGGAGCTTTCTGTCCTCTTCCAATGGGGAATTACAAACATTTAAATCAAACCCCAATCCTATTTTTGGTTTATTTGAGGCAGAAATACATCAACATAGATTTTTTTTTTTAACCTCTGAAAAGTAAGTCACTACTTACGTAAAACAAACATCCCAGAAAGGAAAGCTTCATCATTCCCAGCCTGCAGTGGGATTTGGGGAAGCGTGCTGACGCAACTCAGGATTTCATTTGCCAAACAACAACTGAGCTCATCTGTACGGGAGTTGGTAAATTTGAAAAGGTAAACTACTAGAAATGTTGCATAATGACACCAGAAGAAGAAAAAAGTCATTTCTGAGTTTGCTGTTCTTTAAACTCTTTGAATTCTTGCTTCAGTGGCTCTGTTGAGTCACAGCTGTGATCCATGTTGGCATGAACCAAAAATAACATGGCTAGCTACAAAGGTTACAGGGTTTGGGCCAGATTTTTATGGCCACACAGCAGTACCTTTCTGTTGAGTGGAAATGTAACATTTAGCTTGTAAGGGAAACCTTTCTCAAGCAGGTTCTTATTCAAAGTTGTCTGAGGTCTGCCCCAAGTGTTTGTTTCTGCTCTGCTGAGAGCCAGAAGGAGCGGACTGCTAGGGTATAAAACCTACGGCATGAAAAGAACCCTCTTATCTTCAGGGGACTTTCTCTGAACATCCTATGTTGAACCAGACCACTAATGGAGAAAATGAAGTTTGTTACTCAAGCAACATAAAATCAGCTCTACATCTGACTTTGATTAGAAAACATAAGCCCTTTTCAGGACCTTTTCCCCTTCTTTTTCCCCTCCTCCCCCCAACATGGCACTACAGACTGCTTCACTTTTTCCAATCATACAGTGATATTTGGAAAGTTCCATTTGCTCCCTTTAAGAAAAATACAGAGAAGGAAAAAAAACATAATAGCCATCTATCATTTTGTATGTGAGGTTTAGTTATGGGATTCTCAAAAAAAAGGCCAGAAAGCCTGTGTGTTATATGAATAATGTAGGTATCGTAGCTATAAGCCTATTCTCCTTTAAAGAAGTGATTTGTAGATTTTAGTAATGTTTTGCCCTGATCTCTTTTGCATTCATCTTCATCACTTATTCAATATAGAGTCATTAACTACCTGTTGTACTCCAGGCATTGAGTGAGATACAAAAGTGAGTGACATCAGCCCTTGGGATGGGGAATCTAGTTGGAAAGACTGACGTGAATCACCAAACAAGTTGGGACTCCTCAGGAGAACATTGCATTTGGTAGAGCACAATGTTGAGAGCATTGGATCGCATCACAGAGGTCAAGAAAGACATCTAGAAGTAATGGGGTGTCTGGGTGGCACAGTTGGTTGCTTTGGCTCAGGTCGTGATCTCAGGGTCGTGAGATTGAAGTCCGGCATCCAGCTCCATGCTCAGGGCAGAGTCGGCTTAAGATTTCTCTCCCTCTGCCCCTCCCCCACTTGTGCTCACACTCTCTCTCTAAATAAGTTAATTAATAAATTAATTCATTTCTTAAAAAAGCATCTTGATGTAAGCAGTAGCTGAGCAGAGATTGAAAGGGTGAGACAGAGTCCACAGGGAGTAAAGCGTGAGGGAAGAACAATCCAGGAGCGATGTTCCTTCCTGGTGCAAATGCATCTGAGGAGCTTGAAGCAGGTCTGGGTCACCCAAGGGCACAACAGAGCCCCAAAGGGACTTGGGGGTCAGGGACTGACCGGGGGTCAGTCTCAAGCGGGACTTGGGGGTCAGGGAGGAGGCTAGTGAGCTGGGTGGCACAGAGATCGGGAAGGGGCTTGTAGCCACTAAATAAACATTTTAGTCTTTCTCCCCAGAACAGCAGGAAGCCACTAAGGTACAGTAATGAGTAAGTAGTGGATGACTTCATCGGATTTCAATTTTATTCTTGTCACGCAAGCAAATGGTTGAGTAAATGAAAAAACAAAACTCCAGGAGATCCAAAAATGAATTATTGCCTTAATTATTAATTATTGTTGGGAATACCCCTAGCAACGCATATTAAGGATAAACTGGGCACACGCCAGTTTCCTAGCAAGGACAGACAATGATTCTTCTCTTCATGGTCATAGAAAGTTGACCCAAACCCTCGTAACCTTTGCCATTAGTCATGTCGGTTTGGGCCAACCCAACTCACCTATTTCCAAAACACTGGGAGGTACTCTGGCTAGACAGGTCCCATGCCCTCACTAGGCCAGTGAATCCAAGTAGCCTCCTTGGGTATCTCCAGACAGAACCCTCGCTTATCTCAAGAGCCGAAGCAAAGGCTGTCTGTCAGGATGGTAGGGTGTTGTTAGCTGGCGTTATCCTTCCAGAAGTGGTTTTGTGTTCTGGTTTACTTTGTGTGAAAGAGAGCCTCAGACTTTGTAATGCTTAAGAGCAGTATCACTGTGGTATACCTCTAAGTTCTACCTTCCCGGGTGGACTTCCTCAGGGACCCCCACAAGTACACCATTGTGCATTCCACACCTGGGAAGTCAGCTTCCGGCGCCTCCCTCTCTTTCTTGCCTACTTCCTCCTAGGAAAGGCCTAACCAGATTCTACCCTTAAGACATCCTGCCTCAAGAGAAAAAAACATAAGCAAAGTTCTTAAAAGGGAAAAAAGTGCTTTTTAAGGTTTTTAAAAATATTTCCAAGAAGAGGAGGATGGGATGAAAATGTGTTGGCAAGGCCTCCCTCCCCAGACCCCTGACATTAGCAGCTGGTCCCTGCTGAGTAGCCCAGTTCAGCTATGGACATCAGCTAACCACACAAACCTGGGTTACGCCCTCAGTAGATAATGAACAGACCGCTCTTAGCAGACCTGGAGGTTGGGCTGAAGGGCACACGTCACATGTCACATAGCTCATGTGGAACCTGGTC
This sequence comes from Enhydra lutris kenyoni, assembly GCF_002288905.1. Lineage (NCBI taxonomy): Eukaryota > Metazoa > Chordata > Mammalia > Carnivora > Mustelidae > Enhydra > Enhydra lutris. Next base: position 7,730,268 of record NW_019154132.1, on the reverse strand, counting down.
CAAGACCCCGGCAAGGGCTTTACCTTACAATGCATTCATCTAAGCAGGGACATACTATAACTTGTTGGGCTAGGCCTTTCTGGCCCCTTCTCCATTCTATATATAATATATTTACATGCAATCATTATTTATATTATATATTACATGTCTATATACTGCATTAGTGTAAAGATGAACATTATATATTAAGACGAAATCTTCAACCTGAAAGTGATTTTTTTTCTTTTGACTTAAAAAACATTCAGATGTCTTCATGAACTCCTAAAAGTACTGTAGGCTCTCAGGCCTGAGCCTGCTGTGCCCAGTGGCTCAGCAAGAAAAATCTTCATACACATTGATGCTTCTCAGGCTTGGTAGGCGGGTGGTCCTGTGTCCACACCCCTCACAGCACTGACCGTAGCGTAGCATGAGAATCACTGTCCCGCTGTCCCATGGCCTGTGAGTTCTCTGAGCACAGACACGGATTTTGTGCAAGTTTTCTTCCTTATCACTTTGCAGAGAAACTAGCACTTCATATGGATGCCCTAGATATTTGTGAGCTGAGTAAATTGAATGAGCTGGGTTTGGGCGTGGTGAAGAAGATCATGCAGTACACTTGTTGGGCTTGGAAGGCGGGTAAGCCTACACTCGAGGCCCGGCCATGACCCTGCGTGGACGCCCTTGGCAGATTGCCGAAGGAGGCCGGGTTGGAGTAGGTCTTCCCTCCTGGGCACTCAGGCCTTAGCACCTCCTGGCTGTGAGGCTTGGGGTACGTTTCCCAGCCTCTCGAAGCTTCTGATTCCCCACTTTTAAACTAGAGGACCCTGGAATTGGGTTGAATGTGAAGGGGTATAATAGTGTGGGGAACTTAGCGCAGAGCCAGACACACAATATGGAGTCGGCTCATGTCAACATATGAATCTCTTCCTGTGCATTGTAGAAATGAATATATCTGTGTTCCCCGGGCGGTTGTGAAAATAAAGGGAGATGATAAAGACCTAAGAAGTGAGAGAGTACAAGACAGACCAAGTAAGGCATCAGAAGACCGAATCTATCCCAGCTCCAAAGCTTACTGGCAGGACACCCCTGAGCCTCGCACTCTTCATTCACAAAATGGGGATACTGCCTACCTCAGAATGTAGCTTTGGGATGAAATGTATCATGAATGTAAAAAAAAAAAAAAAAAAAAAAAAAATCCCCGCCCAGCCCATGCTGTGGGTCGCAAGTATCCAAAGCAATCAGTTCACGGCTGAGGCTTACAAAGGCAGCCATCCTTCTCTCCTGTTTCTGATCTCCTTCCCTCCTCTGCCATCAGCCTCCTTCGGCTTTTAGCATTCCTTCCTTAAAGAGGGTAGCTTGCAGTTTGTTTGTGTTCTTAACCCCTCAGACTTTGGTGAACCTCAGCCTCCTCTCCCCCCACCCTGCACATGCCCACCGCTAGGCTGAGGTCCCTAAAATCATCTCAGGTTCCTCCTCGGAGCTTGACTTCAGTGGGCGTGAAAGCCTCTTGGGATTTCTCAGTCTGCAGACTGAACAACCGGGCCGGTATTCAGTGAGATAACATAAAAGGCACCAACCCGTCTATTTACTTCCCCTTCCCTGCAATAGACACACGTAAGATTTCCTGCCCGTTTATAAGGCTATTGTTCTAGGTTTAGGAGGAAGTTGTAAAACAGTAAAACAGAACACACACAAAAAAAAAAAACAAAAAAAAAACAAGAAAAAAACCCCTCTCTGATAGCCTTCTCCTCTACGGTGAGGTCAAAACGACCCCTCACTGCAATCGACAGTTTCAAGCCCCCACAAGAGGCGTGTCTGACTCTGCTCTCAGACCTCAGACACCGCCACCCCAGCCGGTGACTCACCCTCCCAGAGGAAAGGGTGGGGCTGCCGAAAGCAAACACTGCAGGACACCTAAGTCTGAGAACCCCGGGGAAGGCACTATCTGGGGAGGAGGCTCCCCGGCTCCAGCGGGGACCAGCAGTTCAGAGATCTGGGGTTTGGACGAGATCTGTGGGTGAGCGGTCAGCCACACAGCCAGCCTAAGCGTCGCACGCTACAGCAATTCGCCCATGATGCAGCAAATACCTCTTTTCGGGTTCATGGTGGTAAAGCAGAATTTCCCCAAATTTCTGAAATTATTCAGAAGCAAGGATTCTCCTTTCTCACCCCTGCCATCTGCCTCTTCCCTCTCACTTCCCCCTCCCACTCCGCATTGTCTCTTTCTCTGTACTCCAGACCTGAGAACTCCAGCCCAGTGGAGATACGGCAACGGGTGAGAGAAGTCTGCCTTGTGCGGGCACTTCCCCATCCACCGTTCCCCAGGACCACGCACTCCTTAAAGGTCAACCATCAACCAGGGCCTAAAATCCCTCCACTAGTGGGGCCTTCTGGGGTGCCCTCTTGGCTTGGCTTCTCTAAAGAGCCACCAGCCCCGCCCTGTACCCCATCCTGCCCCACACCACCCAGGTGGGTCCTGGCAGCCTTCTCTAGACCAATCTATGTCCTGCCTAGGTCAGGGCAGATGCCCACCCGAGCTTGCCAGAACAGATTCTCCCAGGAATGAGGAAATGGGAATCAGAGACCGCCACCCAGTCTCTGTTTATGTGACTGAAGGCAGAGTCAGGAGGTGAGAGCTAGCCATCTTCTGCACTGAGACGCAGGATCTGATGGTCTACACATAAACACTAAAATTCCTGTGATAAGTGGCATCTGGGTGGCTCAGTCGGTTAAGTGTCTGCCTTTGGCTCAGGTCATGCTCTCTGGGTCCTGTGATCCATGATCTCTAGGTCCTGAGATCAAGCTCCTCGTTGGGCTTCCTGCTCGACAGGGAGTCTGCTTCTCTCTCTCTCTCTCTCTCTCTCCCTCTGCCCCTGCCCACCACTCATTCTCTCCCTGTCTCTCTCTCTCAAATAAATGAATAAGATCTTGGGAAAAAACAAAAAAACAAAAGCTTCCTGTGATGAGATAAAGCCAGAGAGAAAGAGGAGAGGGAGAAGAGTGGAGCGGGGAGGGGGGAGAGGGAAGGAGAGAAAGAGAGAAGTCACAACTTGGTGTCTGATGGCTCTTGGGTTCTTCAGTCCTGACCCTTCCCCCAACCACACTCTTCCCCATCCTCGGGTTCCATGAGACACACCTGTGTCCGCCTAATTCCTTCCCACCCTGTACTTAAGCTAGTTCTGGTTGATTTCTGGTATTTACAACCTTAGTAAGCATTGGGCCTGCCCCCTTACCCGCATTTCCCTTTCTTGACAACTACCTCCATTCCACTGTCTGCATTTCCCCCAAAGCTATAGGCCATGTTTTAGAGGAATGTGACTTCAGAACAATACATATGATCCGGGGTCAAGTTAGTCAGCATAACCTGGTCCCCTGACCACTGCTGCAGGTCCAGGAATGACCCATCAGCCCCTGAGACCATTGGGATGTGAGGAGCTCTTTGGTGAGGTCTCTGGGGAGCTTCCAGAATGACCCATCACTCATGCCTTGGATCCTGACGAAGAGTCATGAACACCAAGGGGCTAATGGCAACCATTTTATGACCATGAAGAAATGACACCATGGAAGGCTACATGGGAAAATGGAAAAATGGGGGAAAATGCCTCGTCTTGGAAGACATCACTGAGCTGTGAAATTAAATCATGTCTAAAGTCCACCCTCTCTCAGACTAGCCAGTTATGTGGTCCAATAAATCCCTTTAAATATCTTAACTAAAATTCCAAGACACTACCCCAATGTACATGTGCCCATAGCAGTAATCCGAACATACCTGTATATTCTGGGAGAATAAAAAGTAAAACAGGAAAGGAGTGCTTGACTAGAAACTTGAATGCTTCCTAGATACTATCCTTCCTCTGCTACGAATTAACAATGGGACCTTCAGCAAGCCAAGAATCTTCTTGAACACAATAACTCATATGCTGAATGAAAAGAAGTAGACTTCCAACACCAGCATTTCCTAATTGTAACTATAGACCCTTAGCTCTAGCTTTTATGGAGTCCCATGGGATGGTTTAAATTATATGTGTGAACTCTGCCATGTTCTCCAACTCAGAAAATAACAACAACAACAAAACATTTTATATGTAAGGCAAGAAACCCAGGGTTAGAAGTCTAACACAAAAAGGTGGGAGAGGGGAAATGAGGGAACACAATGGAACAGTCTTCTGGCTGAGCACTGTTCACAAAAGCCAGTCCTTGGAGCATTTTTGAGCTATAATGACCAAGGAATCCATGGTTTTGGTGGCCCTGCTGGTCACACCCAGCCAGGGGACACCCTTGACTTTAGCTGTGTGGTTGTGGTTGACTCCAACAATGGAAAAAGCAGCTGGTCCATCAGGCTTTGTGAAAAAAGATCTAAGCGTGTAATATTTAGCTTAGGCTTTGAGTTAGAGAACACACTGAACCCTTAAAAGTTATATTTGCTATTGATATTATTTTGCAAGACATTTTTTAATTGTCAGAGATTGTTTTGTTTTTCCCTTTTGTGGCTTGGTTACTGCTAAGAAAATAAAACCTGTCCCAACCCAGAAACTCAGAACTGATACTCCAGGTTCTCTCACTGGAAAGAATAACAAAAACAAAGACTGGCATAGTTGACTTACACCACAAAGAGCACCTACAAGATCGTGCACACGTGCGCACATGCACACACACATACATAAACTTAAACCAATTCATAAAGGATCTTGGACCCAACCATGCAGAAATCAAGCTGAGGCTTGACCTGCCATATGGATTTACTTTTACTGGAGGTTTCCAAATTCTCAAGTTTAGAGCAGACTTCAGTACCATGTTTTCAAGAAGTCTCTCCTCTCCACAGCTTTAAATATAGCTGAGTGAAAGTCAAGCATGATCTCAAAAGAACAAAGCAGGAAAAATTCATAGATCATCATGTGGTGAAGTACCAAGGATGTATCACATGACAGGATCAGTATATCAGGCCAACTTTAAGACTAATGTCTACGTATACCAGGGAATATAATACTGGAGAAAAATATAATTCTGGAGACTCTAAAAAACCAGTATGGTGTTCATTTCCAAATGCCTATAGATGAGCTTTAAAAAAAAAAAGGATGGTTCATTTGGTTGGCCAAAAACATATTTCAAACAAAAAATATTACACAATTTTCTAGACTCACGGACTCCAAATTTGAGAACTAGAAGAAATCATAGTGATTATCTAGTCCAGTCTCCTTATTGTTATGTGGCATATTTATACTTAGTTATATAGAAAATTAGTTTGAAATATAACTAAGCCTAGTAAGAGTGCAAAATTCAACGCTGCCTGATTTTATTTACATGAAATTAAAAAAACAGAGAAAACTAGTCTATGGTGTTAGAAATTAGAATATTGGCTCCTTCTGGGAAAGAAGGAAGGAGACAGAAGAGGGGTCTCTGATGAAGTTCTATCTCTTGATCCAGGTGATGGTAAGTTTGGTGCACGACTATTGTGACATTTATAATCAAACTGCACATTTATAATCTGTGCCCTTTTATATGTATGTTATGCATCAATCTAGAAGTTTAATTCTCCCAAAAAAGAGCATAGATAACCAAATCTAAGAAAAGAGAAAAAAGACGTTATTTTGTTCTCAATCCAATATTTAATTTAGAAACCCATCAGCTTTTCATTCGCCTTTTAAGTTCATATACAGTCAAAGTCACTGTTTTTGGTGTCTTCTGCTGTGAGTCAGACAAATGCACATGATTGGGCCGCCATGACGAAGATGCAGAACAGCGCTCTCATCCCCAAAGATTTTCTTGAACTGCCTGCCCCTTTGCTGTTGACCCCTCCCATACATTCACCCCTAGCAACCGCTGATCTGTTCCTATAATTTTGCACTTTCCAGAATGTCATATAATTAGAATCATACAAAAATGCAGGCTTCTGAGTCTGGCTTCTCTCACTTTGCGCAAGGCTTCATCCATGTTGCTACGCGAACGAGTCATTTGCTCCCTTCTATCCCGTTCTGAATTGTATCCCAGTATGTGGAGGTGCCTCACTTTGTTTATCCATTCCCCAGTTGCAGGACATTTGCATTGATTCCAGTTTTTGGCATTCGTGTACAAGTTTATGTATGAACAAAAGTTGCCAATTCTCTTGGGTAAAAACCTGAATTACATGGTTGGTATATGTTTAACTTTATATTAAAAAAAAACCAAAAACTGCCAACTTTTTTTTTTCCAGAGTGGCTGTGCATTTCATTTCCATCAGCAATGACTAAGAATTCCAATTGCCCCACATCCTTATAAGCACTAAATAGTGTCTCTCTCTCTCTCTCTCTCTCTTTTTTTTTTTTTTTAAACCATTCCCAGGGCACCTGGGTGGCTCAGTCGTTAAGCATTTGCCTTCGGCTTAGGTCATGATCCCAGTATCTTAGGATCAAGTCCCACATTGCGGTGGGGGGGGGGTCCTTGTTCAGTGGGGAGCCTGCTTCTCCCTCTGCCTGCTGCTCCCCCTGCTTGTGGCTTGTCTCTGTCTCTGTCAAATAAATAAATAAAATCTTTTTTAAAAAAATCTTTAAAAATTAAAAAATTTAAAAAAAATGAAAGCCACTCTCATTGGTGAAGAGGTCAGGTTCACAGAGAACATTTATTCATCCAAAATTCTGCTAAGGATACACATACTAAGGTTAAAATTAAGGAAGAAATATCTACATTAATATAGTTCTGTAGGGTGACTGAAAAGATTATACTCCCTTCAAAATGACAATCTTTCTTTCCAATTTGAATCTCTTTCATAATTGATATTGAATATGTTACATTCATTGGCCATTTGTGTTCCTTTCTATGTGAATTGCCTGTTTTGACACTTTGCTCCTTTTCTATTAGTATTTTAAAAAATAATTTGAGAGAGCTCTTTACGGGATGTCTTGGGTGGCTCAGTCGGTTAAGCGTCTGACTCTTGATTTCAGCTCAAGCCACGGTCTCTAGGTCATGATATCGAGCGCTGCCTCAAACCTCCAGGCTGGCTCTGCCCTTAGTGGGGAGTCTGCTTCATTCTCTCCTCCCTCTGTCTCTCCCCTCAGCCATGTGTGCTCCTCTCTCTCTCTCTCTCAATCTCTCTCTCTCTCTCATTCAAAAATAAATAAATATTTAAAAAAGAAGAAGGAGCTCTTTGTGTCTTACGGAAATCTGGCTGTTGATTGTCATTATGTTGTTAAGTTGGTGCTTCTAGTTTAGGAAGTTTGTTGCCAGAGATTTTCTTAAATTTATACTCAAATTTATGATTATTTTTCTTTGTGGTTCCTGAGTTTAGCATTAAAATCAGAAAGACCCTTTCCACTCAAAAATTATAAAAACTTCTCACCAATGTTCTCTATTTTTTTTTACTTCATTTTCTTCTGTTTTAAACACTGATCTACTTAGAATTAATTTGAGGGGCACAACTAAGGAAAAGATCCTAACCTACCAAGATTAAAATTCAAGAAAAGAAATTAAAATCTGCAGATAAAAGTGGAAAAATTTTTCTTAAGATTAATAAACTTCTTTCCCCAAATAATTTTTAAAATATAGGGGTTTTTAGTCACTTTCGTTTGCTACCACATTCCAGCTTTATAACCTTTTGAGATTTTCTCCTTTCTTCAGCTTTATTTAAAATTGAATGTTACAGGGACTTCTTGGGGAAATGTGGTATTGAGTTCTTCTCTTAAATTAAATATTTGGAATATAAATGCACATTTAAGTGACACAATTTGATCTTGAGTAGCTAAACAGTAGACCCAATACCATTCATTATAAAAACCCCATTGGGAAAAATGTGGATTCCAATGCAATAGTTTGAGCCCAGTAAATGTAAATTCAAATGCATAGTTTATCCTAAATATATAAGAATAGTCCCATCACCATCTGTTAAGCAATTCATAGTTCCCCTCCACTAACTTGAACTGCTACTTTTCTTATAGAATAAATTCCCATTGGTTGTTGGGTTTATTTTTAGACTCTCCGTGATTTTTCCTTAATCAGTCTATGAAATGGATACTTTACGGTTTCATCACATTATGCCTTTAAACGTGAAAGAGACTGATCTTCATTTTTTTGTATTTTATTCCAAAAGTTAACATAGATACAGAAAAGTGCATAGAATATATAAGAACATTTAAACAGTTGTAAAGGGAGTCCCTGGGTAAACACCACCCAGATCAAGAAATGGGTCTGAAATTTATTTTTTTAAATAAATAAAAATAATATATATATAATAAATAAAAGTTTCAATAAATGTCTTGTTTAAAATAAGAATTATCACGGGACGGCTGGGTGGCTCAGTTGGTTAAGCAGCTGCCTTCGGCTCAGGTCATGATCCCAGCGTCCTGGGATCGAGTCCCGCATCGGGCTCCTTGCTCGGCAGGGAGCCTGCTTCTCCCTCTGCCTCTGCCTGCCACTCTGTCTGCCTGTGCTTGCTCTCTCTCTCTCTCCCTCTCTCTGACAAATAAATAAACAAAATCTTTTAAAAAAAATAAAATAAAATAAAATAAGAATTATCAGTTAGTTCTGATGGTTAGCCAATCACATTCAGTCATTTACTAAAAATTGGGATATAAATTAATAGTGGAACTACCAAAGCTCCAGAAGATAGAAAGTACTTGGTTAATTTTTACTTATTTTTATAAATAAATGGGGTTTAAACTTCCTTATAATTCCATAGTCTACAAATACAGTACAATAATTTTTCCTTATTATACAAAAAGATTTTTCCAAGTTAATCAATCATGTAAAAAAAAAGAACATTTAATCTTGAGAAGGACCCCTTTTCAGATGTTCAGAAGGATTTGTTTACTTATAAATGGCTAGGCCTGTGTTGTCCAATATGGCAGCTACTAGCCACAGGCGGTTAGTTAACCTTCAACTTGAGTTAATTAAAATTACATAAAATTAAAAATTCAGTTCTTCGATTGCACTAGGTAGCTAATGGCTACCACCAGTGTTCAGCACAGACGCCAACCATTTCTGTCATGGACAACATTCTGTTGAATGGTGCTGGTTTAGACCCTCTTTGGCTTCCACAAATGATTTGGGGTGTTTTAAAACACACTAATTTGAGATGTCTTTAAAACATACACAATCTATAATTAAAATAAATATAAGAAAGAGAGATCAGAAATTATAGAAAGACAGAGCAAGGCACTAGGAACTAGAGATATTATACAATGGAGCACTAAATCTTGTTCTAATCTTGTTCAGCCAAAGCTAAACAAACAAAACATCTGGTGAATCATAGAGTTCTCATTAGGCAGAAGGAGGCTTACACTTTTATCTGGCAAGACCTACTATTTCCTACCAATATCATCTGGCAAGAAAATACCATGGAGAAACTTCTATCAGTGTAACCCATGGGTGGCTGGACCATTTATGTGGCCTCTGCTCACTTGGCAACCTTGAAATGGCCCCATCACTCCTCCTCATCATCAAAACAGTAGCAAATATCATTAGCAAGACTTTCTTGAGGGTTTTGTGAGATGGAAGAGAAGACTGTCACCAACATTACCTAATCCAACTTGTATTAGCCATAATCTGTCCTTGTCCATTCCAAGGCCTCTTCTTCACTCCCCCTTCAGCAAAGTTTTCTTTTCTTTCCTTCCTGCTATTCCCCAACTCCTCATCTACATCTTCTCAAAACCCTCTTTACTGGTCCCAGCAATTCAGTTCATGCCCTTCCGCCATCCCTCCCTCAGCAAAGCTCAGATGCCAGTTGGTCCCCAGGAGTACCATCTGCAGCCTCCTTCACAGAAGGTGCCCCTGTATCTTCCCACATAAGAAACACTGAGAAACCATTTGACTCGGGCCTTCAACAGCAATTTTGAAGACAATTTTTTTTAAAAAGGTGCAAATATGACATTAACTTCTAATTTAGTCAAAGCCAATTCTTTGAACGGTTAAGCTCATTTGATCTAGGTATTTTGCTTTCTGGTAAACTTTGTAGCACTCAAGGCAAAACAAAAAACAAATAGACACACATACAAGGGATGATGTGTTTCTCTTCTGGCAGAGAGAAGCATAAAATATTTATGGGAGGACATTCTTTTTTTTCCCCCAGCTCTACAGCTGGGGACATCTGGGATGGAAGGGAAATGACTTTCCCAGTCACAGAGATCATGAAGAAACAGGTCTGGAATTCCAGTCTGTGTCCGTCTAGACAATTCCATTACACCTGCTTCCCTTGTTGACTACAGCATGGGAGAGAGCAAGAGGTACAAAGTTCATCAAGGTAGCTTCCAAAGCTGGCCTCTTCTTAGAATCCAGGTAGTCAACACTGGGCACCATAATGAATGCCCCCAGAGTGGCAGCCCTCTGGCAACACTACACATTTCAGAGGAAGGAACATAAAAGATATGGTCCCTGTGTTTCCCAGCCTTCCTTGCAGACAAAAATTCATTAGAAGTCTATTTAGACATTGAAATCATGGACTTATAGATGAGGTCACTGGGATCCAGAGAAGTTACACAACTCATTTAAGATCACCTGTGGATTAGGGCCAGAACCACAACCAGAACCCAAGGTTGCCTATAGCTCTAGTTATTTAAATCCAAGTTGACAAATCATTGGCCCATGCTGTGCTTTTAATTTTTTATTCGCTTGCTTAAAAATCTTCAAGTTGGGGGTGGCTCAGTTGGTTAGGCGACTGCCTTCAGCTCGGGTCGTGATCCCAGAGTCCTGGGATCGAGTCCCACATCAAGCTCCCTGCTCCATGGGGAGTCTGCTTCTCCCTCTGACCTTCTCCCCTCTCCTGCTCTCTCTCACTCTCTTTCTCTCAAATAAATAAATAAAATCTTAAAAAAAAAATCTTCAAGTTGGGAAATCGTACCCTCCATAAATCTGCATTTCTGACTTTAGAAAGAAAACCAGAAGATTTGCTAACATGGAGTAGTGGCCGCCTCTTGTAGGGAAGCTAGGTGTACCTTGGTTCACTGCCGTCGCCAAATATTCTCTACTTACTAACCTGCTGATGTCACCATTCACATGGCCAGCCTGCCCGCCGAAGTCCTGTGAGTTGGCAAACCCTGCCTGAGATAACGGGTAGGTGTTTCCCCTCCCCAGCCAGGCAGTCAGCTGCCCAAGCTCAGAGCCAGGCCCCACGTATTTTGGGAACTCCAGTAGCAGTGGCTGGCCTATGACTGGTACTTAAGGTACTTTTATTTTTTGAATGAGTGCTGCCTGTATGATGGATTGACATTTCATTCTAGAAAGCAAGGAGAAGAGGCATATCTTGCTCTGACTGATAGTTCTGCTCTCTCCTGAGTTAGCTTCAGTGGGACATTTGCATCTGTGAAGACCACCTGGTAAGCTTGTCCCCACCTCCACCACCACCCCCACCCCGCCACCTCCCTCACCCCCCAGCCACTGGTCCCTGAGCACCTCAGCTCCAGCAACTTCCTCTCTACTTTATTCACAGCCCACAGTTACACACAGAACCATGGGATTCCCCTTAAAACACTAGATGGCTGACATCTCCTCTCTCCAACCAAAGCTGCCATCTTGTTAGCCCTGTCACGTTCTTGCTTCCCCCACAGCCAGTCTCAAAACCATGCAGCAACAGACCTTCGGTCTGTCCACCATCTTGTCCAGACCACTATCTTGTCCGCCAGCCTGTCACAGCACTCCTGATCACCGCCTCCCTGGCCAGCCCAGACTCCACGTTCCACATCACAGAACCTCAAAATGTTTTTCAGACTCAAAAGAAGTATTGTGGTCTAATAATTTCAGAGCGCTTTTCACCAACCATTTTTTGGGTCCAAAATGTGTAATTTAGCAACTTTAAACAAATGTCCAACTTTGAGGAGGTTTTTGCTCTGCCTTTTATCTTTGTTTTTCTTGCTTTTTTCCTTGTGCTCCATAATTTTTTCTTTGTCAACCATAAGGTTTGCATTGTGGTGTGTGTGTGTGTGTGTGTGTGTGTTTTAGTTATCCACCAGAAAAAGCCATGCACTAACCTTACTGAAAACTTGGAGTGTATCATTTCTAGAGCAACTGTTTGGAAGAAATAACTACCATGAGCTGGCCTTTCCTGCCCACCAGAGAAGCATCAGATTGGAACATGCTGAAAACTTTGGGTTTAGAGACACAGCTATCAACCACAAAGGGATAATATATAATTTAGCTATGTGACAAATATTATATTTCCAAGTAAGTAAAAGGCCACGACGGGAAAGAGAGGAGGAGCTGAAAAATATTCCAAATTTCATTAAAAGAGTAGTTGCAAACCAAGCTGAATAAGAGAGTCCCATTTGCATGAAACATCTGCTATGACATGTGTATCAAGACAAGCAAACATCTGAGACTGTAGTATGAATGACCCATTGTTTCATAGGCAGGAGGGCAAGATCATGTAAATGAAAACTCTGATAGGAAAAGTGTACAAAAAAGAAAGATTCCAGTGGAAATTTTCTGACAAAAACTCAAACATATACACAGAAACTTTGCCAAAAATAAACAAAGACAGATAAAAGTCCAGACCAAGAAAGCAGCAGAATGAGGAAAGGCCATTCAATGGCTCAATTGCCTAAAACAAAAATTGAAAGGAAAGGTCAGTTAAGCCCACCAGTGGGGGTGGGGTGGGGGGGAGGGGACAGCACACTCTGGAGATCAGGGCAGTTCAGCTTTCTATGGTCCCCTCAGCTTCCTCACTGAGCCACTCCCAAATAAACATCCTGGGAGAGGCAATGCCAGTCCTCCAGTCCTTTACCCAGGATTATTCTCTATGCCCTTGCTGTATGAAATTTCTCAGGCTGCCACTTGAAGGAGGCATAAAAAAATGCTAGGAGTTCCTTAAACAAACAACCAAACAGACAGAAATGAGCAGGCGGGCTACAAATAAGCAATGAAAACAGAGGCGGGGTGTCTTGTTGCATTATTTTCCTGGTAGAATAGCAGTGGTCATTTTTAATTATTTTATATTTTATTTTATTATTTTATTTATTTATTCATTTTTATATATTTATTATATTTTATTAATATTTTATATTTATAATTATTTAATTATAATTATTATGATTACGGTGAATAGCTAAGAATATATATTTTGACCTCATCTGGATTGCTCTCTATGTTAGCCAAAAAATAAATAAATAAATAAAGGCAGTAAAGTCAACGATTAAAGCTGAGGCCACTTATGATTCTCCCATTTCCAACATCGCCTTATGAGGTGGTCAGGTCCTTGTGGGATTGGGGGGTGGGGGTGGGGGAGGAAGGATCACCTACAGCCACTCCCTTCAGAGCAATTTCACCCAGACATGTACCAAACCACTGCTGAACAGCCAAAAAAAAAAAAAAAAAAAAGCAACAGGAGATCAGCCTAGAGGAAAAGCCAAATTCCCCCACCATGGGCTAGGGCAATAGCAGGCTCTGGAAGCTACTTCCGGGGGACACCCTTGCAAAACAAGCAATCAGCCTCAGAGTCTCAATACCAGAGACTTCCCTCAGCCATTCATATACCACGTGTTGTCTTTACAGTGTGTTCTAGTAACTAACCAGGCAGAGCAGAAGGAAGCTGTCCCATCACCTGCCATTGCCAACGTCTTCCTGGATGGATATGTCCCTCTACCTCTCCTCTCTGCTTTCTGGCTTCTCTGTCACACACATCCTCTCTTGTCCTTCCACAGAAGTGTTTAGAGTCATTTGGGTTCAGTCCTGTGTTCGGCCTTTGAAGCCCTCCAGGTTACCTCCCCTGCCCCTCTAGACATACACGGTCATCCTGCCTAAGAGGAACACCCTGAGTTTCTGCCCTCATAAAGCTCTTCTCCATTTCCAGAGAGACGTGAACTCACTACCCTGTGCACCTCCCTTCTGCTCCCCTCCATTCAGCACACCACCCCTTCCTTAGTCCTAAAATGTCACTATCCCGGTGTGAAGGAGACAATACTTTCCCTGAGGAGTTCCGGAACTTCCTGGAATGCACCTCATGTCACAACTTCCACCCTTCCCGTGGGTCTGCTCCTTGACACTCACAAATTCACAGACCTCAAGCAGCTAATGCAGTATTTCCCCTGTATTTTTGGATATTTATGATTGGACATTTATGATTGTTTGGATATTTATGACTGAACTGGATTGATTGTAAAATAAAATGTAAAGTACAATGAATTATAAAATATAATAAAAACCTAAGCTTTGGGTACCCTGAAGCAACTTTCACAGAATCAGAATTTTGATGCCAGAGAGAATCTAAAGACCATACAGACGAGGAAACTGAGGCCTGAGGAGAGGACTGACTTGCCCAAAGACATATAATCAGAAACAAAAGTTGAAGATCAAGAACAAGTTCCCCAGGACTTAATTCTGATGACCATATAACACAGTAAGGTAAAATACGGATATGTTCATTTTAGAGTATCTCGTGAGGAAATTGTCTGATTTTTTTCAGCCATATGTGGAAGCCTGCTGAGTCCCAGGCACTGTGCTAAGTGCTCAGGGCAGGGGCCCACCACCTTGCAAGTATGTAAATTAAAATAGTTTTTGCTATCTTGAGAAACGCAGAGAGTTAACTGTCATTCCACCAAGACCCCCCATGGGAAGGTTACATGGAAGCAACAGCTCCTTATTCTCTAGTTCGGTGCTCCTCTTTAACAAACCATTTTCCTCTATATGTGCAAATGTCCTTTCTGTTCCCCCATCTGTTCTCACCTGCCTTCTGTAATAAAAAGCCGTGGTTTAAGTCCACATCTATATTGCTGTCTGCTTTCATTTTTGGCTCCTCTATTATCACTCCTAGCTACAGCTGCATGGCTTTTGTCTTTAATAGGGATGATAAACAAGACTCCGATTTTTGACATTCTGAGGGTTATGATGGGTCCTTTCACTCTAGGAGATACACACTACCTCACCAGCTTCCTAAGGAGGGAAAGAAAAAAAAAGCATGTAAGAATGATTTGAATGGTTTTCACTCCTAACTTGGCCCTTCTTTTTCCCCCCTCTCTTTTTAATCCTGCCCTTCCTCTTTAATCTTTTCAAACTCATCATCTTCTAACATAATGTGGAAAGGAACAGGATGCTTCTTAAAATGTAGCCTATATCAGACATCTGTAAATGGACCTCTGTTCTATGTGATTATTCACGGCTTCTCATTTTGTTTTATTTTAAGTCTGACAGCAGACACGAATGCTCTCTGACGTGCCCCAAGGACCACAGGACCCGACTTCTTTACTGGATATGGTTCCTTCTTTGTGCATCGTGTGTAACCTCACACAGTACAAATCACCTTCCTAAAGCTGATACTTTATTCTTTGTGACCCTTCTTGTTCAAATATCCAACCATCTTGCAAACACGGCACACCACACAGAGCGTCAGAACTCCAGCCAAGCCTGGGTGGAGAGGGCTAGGTCAGGGGAGTCTCAGTCATATTGTAAATTTTCATTTCTTCCATTGGCTTGTGTCCTAAATGCTATTTAATAGCAGTTAGTGCCAATTCCCTTTGTTTCTGGGAATGTATTGAATGTGTACCTAACGTGAATTTAATTTCTTATCAGAGCCACAATAAGAGTTTGCAAGAAATATGAGCAATCTTCTCCATAGACGTAAGAGTGAACGGTCTCGGATTTATTGCTGGATTATGGGTTCTCTTACCTAAGAGTGATTTGGCTGCTCTGCCTTCAAGCACAGAAGGCAGAAGTGGGACACATCATAAAGGACTTCTAGAACATAGGAGAAACCCTGAAGACAGCTGAAGATAAATCAGTAAGAAACAGCAGATTCCTGGGGCACCTGGATGGCTCAGTCAGTTAAGTATCGAACTCTTGATTTCAGCACAGGTCATGATGTCAGAGTCCTGAGATTGAGCCCCACATCAAGCCCAGCATTAGGCTCTGTGCTGAGCATGAAGCCTGCTTAGGAGTCCCTCTCTCCCTGTCCCCCCTCCCTGCTCTCTCTGCCTCTCTAAAAAAAGAAAAGAAAGGAAAAGAAAACAGCAGATTCCTTAATCAACTGAGTCAGTATCTCTCAAGGAATATTTTGTAGGTGTATAATTTCAAGTATTTTAGATGCAAATAAAGATTGTCTATATTCTTTTGCTCAGAAAATATCTCTATTAGTCATCATTCTCCAGAGAAATAGAACCAATAGGATACGTGGTTTTACACACAGACACACACACACACACAGAAATTTTAAGGAATTGCTTCATACAATTGTGAGGGATGGCAAGTCTGATATTTGTAAGGCCAACAGGCTAGAGACCCAGGGAAAAACTGATTTGGCAGTCTGAGTCCAAAGGCAGCCTGGAGGCAGAATTTCTTCTTCCTCAGGGGACCACAGTTCTTTTCTCTTAATGTCGTCAAGTGATTAGATGAGGCCCACACACATTATGGAGGACAATCTGCTTTAGTCAAAGTCTACTGATTTACATGTTCGTCTCATCTAAAAATACCTTCATGGTGACATGTAGGCTGACAGGTGTCTGACCAAATATCTGGGCACCATGGCCCAGCCAAGTTGAAACATAGAATGAACCATCGCATGGCCATATGCTCATATTGTCATATAGACAATCTCTGTAAGAAATTAAAACATTATGCTATTTGATGTAAGATCTTATAGTTTTCAAAGCACTTTATCACTTACACCATTAAAGACATTCTGACTTGAAAATTTTACAATCAGGATCCCCTGAAAATTGGAAAGAATAAGCCCTTTTTGAAAAGCTGAAGTCCTTTGTCTGGGACTTACGATATAGCAATGGCAACAACTAATGTAATATGTGGTTCAACTTGCCTACTTAATCCATCATATGCCAGCAAAGTGTGAAACTGGTGGTTCTCTTTCAGGTGATCTAGTCACCATTTTTAAGACTGTCTGTGGGGAAATACGATCAAACCTATACATCAAATTACCAGTATTTTGGCATCCTGCCTATGCTGGGCTCCCATAAATTAGGGATGACTGTGGGGACTCCAGATGAACAGAAATGGGAAGATAGATATGCTCCTGGCTGCCAGCCACTTTTCTTCTCCGTGCATTTGCACAATCATGAGAAGTAATCACTCTCCATTTTTGTTAGCTGATACTCTCTGACCCAAACCATCCCTGGTACAAGGTGTTTATGTCCGGAAACAAAGGAAAAATCTCCTGGAGAGAGTCCTTTCTTACTAAAACTCTTTCCATATAAAGGTTGTTTATTAAGCAAGGATCAGCTTGTCTAGATAAAAGCAGAGTAGTCGTTTTAAGTGTTAGAATAACAGCCCTCAATTGTGATGTGAACATTGGACTTAATTTTTGTTTGTCTGAATATACAAAAACATGGAAGCAAGAATAGTGAATCTAACCCATGTGATGGAAAAAAAAAAAAAACAAAAAACAAAAAACAAAAACCCCAACTATGGACTAACAGTTACATGGTTACTACCATTGAGTTGTAAATAACAGCTCCCAAACTGAGAAGGGTCATAGATAGAGCGTTATGCATTTGCCAGATCCCATTTTATTTCTCTCCTACCCTCCCCCATGTTCCCAGCTTCCTAGACATTGGGGAGGCAGGACTGGGTGCTTCAGTCGGAAGTTATGCAAGCCACTCCCCCCACCAGCAACCCACCCTGGCCCCCCAGCGGCATTGTCCTCAAGCTCTCCTCTCCCTACAATCTTACAAACCACACTTTGAAGATTGCAGGGTCACGAGATAAAAGGAGCCTGAAACCCCTAGACACTGCTTGATAAAGAGCCACCAAAGAAAGCATGACAGGAGCAAGAAAAACCCTTTGAGGTGTTACGCCACCGAAATCTGCCATTTATTTATTAGACAGCATAACCTGTCCTATCCTCTGTCCTCTGACAGAGGAAAACACCATTTCTTAAAGCAAGTAGTATATTCTAAAGATGTGTCATTTAGAACATTATTCAGAGAACAACAAATAGCTAACAGATCACATAAACTGTTCACAGCTTTCCCACACATTTAGACTCTTCCTTCAGGGTTTCTCATTGGGGCCACACATCTAGCGTGGCATTCAGTTCACTCCCTGGCCTAGGCATTTCCACCCTTTCTGGTCCCACCTCCCTCTCTCTGCATCTCATGTGATTTCTGGAAACTCCGACATTTCATGACTCTGCTCATTCTATGCCTCCTGCTGGCACCATTTTCTTCCCAGCCATATGTAACTGGTCTACCCATCAAGGTCGACCCAAGAAGTTTAATTAACTAGAGTGATCTAGAACAATTACTAGAGTGATCTAGAACAAGGGTTGCATTACGGGGAATTGACCTGTGTATTACGGGGAATCGACTGCGGATGCTAGTCAAACAGCTTATGCATAGCTTTTTTTTCTGCATCTGGCACTGAGCCTGGAGTGAGCGGGGCTGTGTTCAAGTCTGGGGAGGAAACTTGGATGTGAAGGAGGGAGAGCCAAGGGCAAACCAGAACCCACCTGGGTAAGCTGGGAGCCCAGAAGGATGAATGGAGCCCTCGCTGGTCTCTCTGGCCTCAAACCTCAATGATGCTCTAGGGGAAGCCGGCATACTCATCACACAGCCAAACACACAGCCGGCCTAGCAGTCAGAGAAGTTGAAGGAGGAAGTTAGGTGGGAGCAGAAAGAGGTGCAGGCCTGGTCTCTTGACTCACCCCGAACAGGACAGGTCAACAGATCTGCAACCACAAGTATGAGTTACCGCAACGTCTGGCCCTACATTGACATCCGGGCATAAATATGGCTGCCGCCTCGTCCGTCACCTTCCAGACCTCATGCACTTTTTCCTTGTGGTTACCCAGAACCATATAGGGAAGGGAATTCTGGGAAATGTAGTTTCAGCTTAGCCAAGTGCACAAGTACAAGGTCACCACACCGGCTAACTGGCTCTTCTTTTAAGACTCGGTGAAGGCCCCCTGGGGCTAATAATACATTATATGTTTATTAAAAAAAATAAAAAATAAAAAAAAAAAGACTCGGTGAAGGCAATACCTTCCTCAGGGAGTTGTCCTCAGCTTCCAGATGAAGTTCATCTACCTTTCTCTGGGCTTTCTTAGCATTCTGTGTGTACCATGGTCATCGGCTTTAACATAATATTTAACCCACTTACCTGTCTGTCTCTTCAGCTGAAATATAAGGTCCCTGAAGGCAGGGGCCACCTGTTGTTCATTTGTCCTTCCAGAGCACGGGGTCTGAGACGGGACTGGTCTCGAGTAAAGGTGAAGCACGACTGTGGCCAGCCATGCCGTCAGTAACCCATTATTACCACTTGTCAAACTAGGATCTGATTTAGAAATGTGGGGAAAGAAAGGAAAAGCTCCCCTTCTTGCTAGTGTTCGAGCCTGAATGAAGTCGTACCCCGCCTCGAGCTGACTCCAGTGGGTGACATTGTGGACCCATCTTCCTAAGTGGTAGGCCGAGGATGGGCAAATGTAGGAGAGAAACAACCGTCGGAAATTTCTCGGGGGCGGGGCATTACCCGACATACGTCACATGCTCGGACTCCTATTTCCCTTCTCACCCGAGTGGTGCAAGGTGAGTGTTATTATTACGCCCACGGAGGGCTCGGGGTTGTTAAGTGAGCTGCGGACAGCTGCCCGACTCCAAAGCGCACCCTCATTCTGCAGCACCGCATTTCCTTGCGGGGCCCAAGTTTGGGGACGGCAGGTGGCTGGGATGGCGCGTGACTCGGAGGACCCTCAAGTAGAAGGGAAGGAAGTGGCGCCTTCCACTGATACAGTCAAAAGGTCTGGGGTGCTTATGAACAATCCCCTGGCAGGCCCACGCTCCTCCCCGCGGAGGCCTGGAGGCCAGGACAGGCAGCGCTGGAGGCCAAGTCCCCGCCTCTCTCCCTCCGTCCCACCCCCACCTCCGTTCTCAGCACCCTGTCGGTGGGGCATCCGCTCTCCTTCAGCTTCAGTGCTGAGCTGCCACGCTCTTCCTAAGGCCAGCGTCCTTGGTGGTCCTGTGGAAGGCTGCCTGCATATCCATGTGTTAAATAGAGGCCCCCAGCAGAACGAGGGAGTGGGTCCTAGGCTGGGACAAACCCACCACCCCAACCACCCCGCAGGTTGGCTAACTGCTCTTCTCCAGGACTAGATGGTCCTGAGGATTGCTTGGCTTTGGGGACAAAGCATGATCCCTTTGTGAAAATCCTGGAGGACAGCAGGGAGAGGCGGCCTTGAAACTCAGACCAGCCCAAGTGTGGGTCCTCGTAGTGCCAGATACTGCATGCTCAGGCTGCTTACCCTCTCTCCTCTTCGAAACAGAGACAGTGCCCACTGTTGTCGGGTGGTTGGGAGCGTGAATGGGACCGAGGCATGGGACACATTCAACACCAACCCCACACACTGCGGTTGCCCTTGTGGGGATATTGTGGCAGCTGCTAATAGCACGACCTGATTTGGGAAGTGTGAAAAGAGGCGCCCCCGGTTGATGGCAAGTTCACGGTTCCTGTAGCCCTTAATTGCTCCACACCGAGGACTCAACTATGCTATGAAAATAAAAACACTCCCATTTCTTTTTCTTTCTCTCTCTCTCTTTTTTTTAAAGATTTCATTAATTTATTTGACAGATAGAGAGCACAAGAGGGTGGAGAGGCAGGCAGACAGAGAGAGGGAGAAGCAGGTTCTCCACTGAGCAGGGAGCCAGATGAGGGTCTTGATCCCACAACCCTGGGATCACTGGAGCCAAACGCAGCTGATTAACCAACTGAGCCACCCAGGTGCCCCAAACCACTCCCATTTCTTGAGGCAAAAGTCAAACCCTGCCACTCTCTTTAGGCCTGGGATTCACACCTTTCAATGAATCCCTCCCGTGTGCCAACCACCGTGTCTGCACCACATGTGGGGAGATATCTAAGGACCTGGAAGCCGTATTTCCTGGCTTCAGGGAGATTTCAATCTCCATGCTTCTTACAAGGACGGCATTTGGACCATGGGAAGAAGGGGTTAACAGCAGCTCTTTCTCCTGTTAGGCAGTTGCTGGTTAACAGCAGTAAATTCTCATCTGAACTGCAGTTGACCCTGTGCACACAATCATGTTATTCATATTCTTATAAACAGAGGGTACAGTATGTATAATTTCCTAGATGTCTGGGAGGGGATGTATCATAACTAAACTCCAGCTTTTCCTTTGGAGAAACAGAGCCATTTGTTCCTGGTTAGCTTCAAAGCAAAAACTAATTTTTTCCTTTTATGTGTCAGTAACTTGAGTGAAATTTGTCACTTGTTTTTATGAAAAATTCTTTGCCATTGCCTTCATTGCTTTAAAAAAAAAAACAAAAACACCCACAACACTCACACTTCCTACATGGTACCAGGGACTTGAAAAGCAGTGACAGAATGGTGGTGTCATTTCTAGTCATGGAAACTCACAGGAGTCCCACAGAATGGCCTGAACACCGTCCATCCATCCACGAGAATCTATTTTCAAGAGCCTACTATGGGAGTGAGACCACTGGTGACATCTTGTTCCAATTTAAGCAAGGTTGAGCTGTGGGCCAGCTCCTTCAAATCATAACCAGCACAGAAATTACCTCCTACCAAAAAACCACAAGGGTTAGACTCTGTAAAGAATGAATCCCGGAAAAGTTGGAACTCTCGGGTCTGGGCATATTTCTGAAGCGATCCAGTCAAGAACAGCATTTTCATTTTCTTTGGTTGGGGCATTTCTTGTTTGTCCTGGGATGCAGGACAAGGGTGGTTGGGGTTGATGAAGAGCTGCTTTATTTTTCCTTAAAAAGAACTAACAGCTCCTTCACCGCTTTGCTTAGAGCCAGAGCTATTTAGAAAATGCTCAACCTATTTTTACCTTTCTATATACATACTTAATTGATACCATGTCATTAGCAAATTACCAGAAAACATGAGCTGACACACTCTCAGAAATGACTCAGAGTAAACAGGAGGTCTCTCTAGGAGCAGGCTTCTCTCTGGGGACGGTTTCCTCTGGGCCCCATCTTCTCTCCATGGGCATGCCTCGGTTCCCCCACAGGATCAGGAAGATTGTGATACTTTAGGGAGGTGCCTTGTCTACATCGCCAACCCCAAACATCACTATATACACTGTGGCTTTGAACTCACAGTTTGCTTAACCTCTTTAAGTTCAAGTGACCAGTGAGCAAGGAAAGAAATAGGAGTGGCCCACAGATGATTCACATATGTTGGGTACACCCAGGATAAATGAGGAGCAGTCGATTCACATTAAGGATTCAGGAGTGTAATGTGTGTGTCACTACGGGAGGTGACGTAAGGGGCTGAGGAGGGAAGGAGGGAGCACTGAGGTTGGCAGTCCGAGGCAGCCATCTTGACTGCTCTTTGCAGGGGGCGGACAGGTAATGTTGGTTGTAGGGAACCACCTAGCTCTGCGTCCCATCTGAAATGGTCACTGGTGGTATGGCCTAAATTGTGTCTCCCTGCTCCAGAAATTCATATGCTGAAGTTCTAACGCCCAGTACTTCAGAAGGAGACTGTATTTGAAGGTAAGACCTTGAAAGAGGTAATTCAGTTAAAATAAGGTTATTAGAATGGGACCCTAATCTCTTCTGACAGGTGTCCTTACACAAAGAGATTAGCACCCAGACACATACAGAGGGTGGACACAGGACAATCCTGGGTGAGGACACAGGGAGAAGGAGGCATTCACAAGCCAAGGACAGAAGCCTCGGAAGGAACCAGATAGCTGACTCCTTGATCTCTGACTTCCAACCTCTAGAACCATGAGGTAAATTTCCGTTAAATCCCCCAGGCTGGTGTTTTGTTCCAGAAAGAATGGCAGCCCTAGTCAACTGATACTAGGGGGGACTAGCATTTGCAATGTCAAATTATTCTGGAATTCCCGGCAAACTTTGTTTGTATTTTCAGAATTTCTTCAAAAGAAGCAAATTGAGAGAAGCCTTTCTTTGGGATTTTAAAATTGGGAAAAGGGGTAGCATTTGAGAAGTTTTACAACCACAATCCCTAATATATCTCTATTTTCTTCATGCCTCTGGTGATTTGTTGGAAACCCCCATGGTTTGTTGGACATGCTGAGCCTCTCCTTCCTTCCTCCTCAAGCCTTATTTTATCCTCAGTCACCTGGCCTCACCCTCCCACTGTGCGTGAACATCACCAACAGCATCTCCAAGCCACTTCTAAATACGTCCCCAGTGATGGTCTTCATCTGTGGAACGTCTGATGTTTGACCTCATCATCACCCCTGACTCCCACCCCTCCCCCGTCGATTTCTTCTGACAGAAGGAATACTCACTTTCTGTGAAAATTCTACATGCTACAAAAGCATATGGAATTAAAAGTAAAGACTCGTCCCTCTTCCCCACCCTCAGCCTCCTTAAAACAGTGAGCTGTCCATCCACTGATGAAGGGATAAAAAACAGGTGGCAAATCTATGCAATGGAATTTGGCAGTAAAAGGAAATGAGGTATTGACCCAGGTCACAACACAGATGAACCTTGAAAACATTATGCTAAATTAAAGAAGCTAATCCCAAAGGACCACATACGATATGATCCCACTTACAAAAAAATATCCAGAATAGGCACATCTATAGGGTGGAAAGTAGTGAGGGATTGTCAGGAAATAGGGGAAAGGCAAATGGAGAGTGACTGCTAGTGAGTTTGAGATTTCTTTCAGGGGCGGGGGCGGGGGTGGTGATGAAAATATTCTAAAATTAGACTGTCATGATGGTTGCACAACCCTGCAAATATATTTTTTAAATGTACATTTTATACTTAAAAAATTTAAATTTCATACTGAGTTGTGTGGTTTGTGAATTATCTCACAATAAAGCTATTAAAGGGGGGGGGGGACAACACAGCTAAATGTGGAAGCCAGAGGGCCCCTGGGTAACATACAGAGATCCTCATATCCTGCAGTGAGAGGGCAGAGAAGGCTGAGGACAGGCTCAAGGTTTTAAATCCTAAGAGTAATTTTTTTTAAAGATTTTTATTTGTTTATTTGCTAGAGATCACAAGTAGGCAGAGAGGCAGGCAGAGAGAGAGAGGAAAGAGGCTCCCTGCTGAGCAGAAAGTCTGATGTGGGGCTCCATCCCAGGACCTGGGATCATGACCTGAGCCAAAGGCAGAGGATTTAACCACTGAGCCACCCAGGTGAGTAAATTTAAGTCCTAAGAGTAGCTGAGCTCAAAAGAAGGTAAAGCCAACCAAGATATGTCATCTTTACCAAGACTACGTCCCTTTTTGAGAAGCAACAGGACCCTGATACATGGAATGAGGACATCTGAGTGGATGTGTCCAAAAATCTGGAATTCCCAGATTTCCATAATCCTCCTGAGCCCACCGAAGTGACCCACTCCTTGCTATTACACAGTCTCAGAATGTGTAATTGGTGCTTAGTAATCTCTCTCCCACCACTCTCGTGGTAGTGAAACCAGCTTCAATGGTAAGAGCCCACTAATTTCCATCTTCAGAGTTTCCCTGGAAAAGAGGACCATTGGAATCCCAGAGACACTGTTCTCAGACCTGTTTCAAAACAACACAAAGGCCTGTTTCCGCGAAATCACAAACTTCCCCTCCCCACTCAGAATCTGCCTTTCCCTCCACCTCCTCACCTTACCTGGAGGCCAATAACAAGGGTTAGGTCACTTCATCACACACCTGGGGATATGCTGGTCCAACTAAGTGATAATAGGAGGGTCTGCAGCGCCTGTCTTTTCTCCACTCTCAGGAGCTGGAAGAACACACAGAGCACTGGTTATGTGGGTGCTTTAGCAAAGGAGCCAGGATAGAAGGTTGGGTGAGAGAGGTTTTAGTGCTTTGGGAGCACCCTCCTGGGATACAGGATTTAATAGCTTGTCAAGGCCCCAGGGGATGGTGCAATTGTACTTAGAGCATGGAGAGAGCAATGGGCCACACGAAGCAAAGTAGAAATGCAAATGGTAAATGGAGGGACTGAAAGTCTCAGAGAAATGGGCACACTGGAGTGGACAGTGTTACAGGGAAAGCCTAGAGGATGCCCTGCCCCCCAAAGCGCTAAGGAAGGTGCAGAAGAGATGGGCTCCAGCTTCTCTCAGGGGTTCAGCGGTGGTTCTGTGGGGGATATTGCCAACAGAACTGGGCTCACCCACAGGAAAGGGCACAGCAAATCCCCCCAAACAATCGAAGCCAGGTGATGGTAATCACCGTCAGGAGCCAGGTGGAGGAAATTATCACATGACTGCCCAGATCAGAGGGGCAGCCAGGGAGCCTGACCCAGGGGGAGCTCCGGAAATAGTTAACAGAACATGCCCCCCCCCACAAGGGACAGAATAGATGGACAGCCAGGGAGGCTACTATTGCATCTGTGCAATTACAAAATAAAGGATGGTGGAGCTAGAAGCTGAGAATGGTGGTTCCAATAATCATCACTACTTTCTCCGTTTCTAGACCTGTGGCAGTTTGTAGACCCAGAATCCATTTATTAAAGGAGAAGCTGAGCCCCAGGAAGGAGACCGTGATATTCCACAGGAAGTGTGTCTGGTAATGAGTCTCTTAGCTCTTCCCTGGAAGGACCTATAGCCATCAACTCAGCTAGCTGGTCACTAGAGAAAGGAAACGTTCAACCATTTCAAGACTGTTGGTTATGGTGTCCAACTTGACACTGCTACCTGATGACCCCAAGTGGCTTCATGCCCCGCCCCCACTACAGGGAGACACCTATGGGGGCGAGAGGTCCTGGCCATGGCCCAGATCACTGCAGGTCCACTGGCTCCATAGATCGGCCCAGCGTTCATTGCCCCCATCTCAGAATGGGTCATTGGTGCTTAATAATCTCTCCCACCAGTTTGTTGGACTGTGGGGTAAGGGGTCTCTGGTAGTGAGACCAGCTTCAATGGTGAGAGCTGCAGGTTAGCCCAGTAATTTCCATCTTCGGAGTTTCTCTGGAAAAGAGACCCATTGGAATCCCAGAGACACTGCTCTCAGACCTGACACGAGGTAATGGATTCAAGTAACTCAGGAATGGACTGTGGTGGGTCCTCTCAGCCCCTACAGGGATTACTTTGTTTAAAGAGAGGTCCTCACTCAGGACCACAGCCACGTCCTAGAAGGGCCGGAATCCAATGCTTGATTGTTGTGGGCGTATGAAGACCTGGCGCCATTATCCCAACTTGGCGCAATGCGACGGGCTCAGCTCATCTCCCAACGACCTGTAGCACCACTGAGGCCCCACCGAGACTGCACTGAAGCTCATCTTCACCCTCTGCCCAATCCTGGTTCCTTCGCTGCCGGTGTACTGACTCCCAAGATCATCCCTATGAACCTCCAGCTCCCTAACCTCCTTCCCAGAACCTGCTTCCCAGAGAACCCAGCCTGTGATAAGACAGGCCTGGCTCTTCATTTTCTCATCCACGTAACACCTCTGTAATAGTCATTATTCCCCACTCCATGCCCTCTCTCAAGAAACTATAGGAGAGTGCTCTGCCAAAACATGGAAGCAAACCAGGAAAGAGTCCTGGAATCCAGGCAACCAGGGATTTAGCAAAACAAGGAGGTGAAAGGAAGCTCTAGAGGACATCTGTGGAGTAGCCAGTCCATTCTGGAACTGGAGGATAGCAATATCCAGGAGGGACTTCTCCAGAAAAGAAGAACATAAAGGAATCAAACACCTGATGTGTCTGAGTATGTTCAGAACACTCTGGACTTCCGTGGCCTCAGTACGGGTCTGGAGCCATAGGTCCCCAGGTTATGAAGCAAATGAAGAAATGACCACATGAGACAGTTATTAACATCTGAAAGACCAAAATATTTCATGAGAAAGAAAATAGACTCTGAGCTCACCACTTGGCTGGGCTGTGACCAGTATTTACCTGGTTCTCACAGTGCAAACACCGAATATTGATTTAACCAAAAAAAAAAAAATGATGTGATTGGGAAAATAGGAAAGGCAAGTTTGTATGTGTGGAGGGTGACATAAGAGCTAAATCCTCATTCTCTTCAGTGGGAAGCCATAGGGTCATATCTAAAATCGGAAAATAAGAGAGAAAGAGGGTAAACAGACATTCTGACCTATGGAAATAAATATCATGAAAGAACTACAAGAAGTAGAAGTTACAGCTCTGGCCAGAGAAAATCCAAGCTCGGGAGAGTCAAGCCAAGAGCTACTTGCTCTTTTTTGTTGTAAATTGTGTAGAACTCTTTGACTTCTTGAAACTACGTGTCATGTGTTTTAAAGTGGGTGGGGGATGGGCTGGATGGGGGTTGGGCATGAAGGGGAGCACTTGTGTTGAGCACTGGGTGTTAGATGTAAGCGATGAATCACTAAATTCTACTCATGAAACCAATATTGCACTATACAATAACTGACTAGAATTTTAAAATTTGGATAAAATAAAGTAGCCTGTGTTTACAATAATAAATATTAACTTTTTTAAAGTAAGGGAGCCCCATAAATACTTGATTGATGGATGGATTGATTGACTGCTTTGTCTAACATAAACCAATGGATTATTTGATTTTGGATAAAAAGTGCCAGGAGTTAAGGAGTGGATCCTCGTTATCAGGTAAACTCACAGCCTGTCTCTTCCTGCTTCAACCACGGTCCCCACCCACCTGACCCAGAGGAGGGCCCTGAGTCACTGCTGGGATGACTGGCAATGCTGTCCCATGGTGCTGGCCCTTCATTTATTTACTTAGGAAAATCCCTTCATTCAGAAATGATGCTCTTCTAACTTGTATTATGCAAATGTTCAAACATGCACAAAAGTGGAAAGAACCTGAGTTTACCCATTTGCTACCTTCAACAGTTACCAACATATTACCCATTTATTTTATTTGCCCCACCAAAACTGCCCCATTTCTTCTGTCTGGAATATTTTAAAGCAAATCCCAGACATTAGGATATTTAACCAATAAATAGTTTAATATGCATTGCTATCTGACAGGACCTTTGGATTGAATCAGGATTCAAGTAAGGTCCACACATTGCATTTGATTGCTATGCCTTTTCTCTCTCTGTCTCTTTTTAATTAGTTTCAGAGGTAGAGTTCAGTGATTCATCAGTCGCATACAACACCCAGTGCTCATCCATCACGTGCCCTCCTTCATGCCCATCACCCAGCTAACCCATCTCCCCACCCAAATCCCCTCCAGCAACCCTCAGTTTGTTTCCTAGACTTAAGAGTCTCTTATGGTTTGCCTCCCTCTCAATGTTCATCTTATTTTATTTTTCCTTCCCCTTTCTCTATGTTCATCTGTTTTGGTATCTTAAATTCCACATGAGTGAAATCATATGGTATTTGTCTCGCTCTGACTGACTTATTCTGCTTAGCATAATACCCTCTAGTTCCACCCACATTGTTGCAGATAGTAAGATTTCATTCTTTTCAGTGGCTAAGCATTATTCCATTGTATATATAGACAGAATCTTCTTTATGCATTCATCTGTTGATGGACATCTGGACTCTTCTGATGTTTTGGCTATTCTGGACATTGATGCTATAAACACTGGAGTGGGGAGTGCCTGGGTGGCTCAGTCAGTTAAACTTCCACCTTTGGCTCAGGTCATGATCCCAACATCCTTGGATAAAGCCTCACCTCAGGCTCCCTGCTCAGAGGGGAGTCTGCTTCTCCCTTTGCTCCTCCCCACTTGTGCCCTTGCTCTCTCTCTGAAATAAATAAAATCCTTAAAAAAAATTTTTGAATTAAGAAAATAAACACTGGGGTGCACATGGCCCCTCAGATCACTGTGTTTGTGTCCTTTGGTAGCAACCTGTTTGACCTCAGCTGCAGCAACTTCTTGCTAGACACATCTATAAAGGCAAGAGAAACAAAAGCCAAAATGAACTATTGGGACTTCATCAAGATGCCTTTTCTCTCTTACTCTTTAATAGCCCCTCCCTTTTTTTCTTGCCACTGATTTGTTAAGGAAACTAAGTCATTGATACTGTAGAATGTTGAGTATTTTTACTTTGGCTCATTGCTTTTTTGGGTCATTTATGTTGTTCCTCTAGCTCTAGATATATTGTCAGGTGTAGGAGTTTGAAGAGATCCAGATCAATGTTGGGACAGAATGGAATGATGCCATGGGCTTCCTCTCGTACTACATCACAAGGCTCATAATTCTGCTTGCCCTACTTTGACTACTGCCGAGACTGGTTATTAGGTTCAGCGTCAGTCCCATCTCTATAGTGTGAAGTTCTCCACAAACTTTTCACCTAAAGATTTTAGAATCTGTGATATATTGTTTCCAAAGACCACCAGCAGCAAAACTTGCCCCATTTTGCCCCAAAATTATGAGAAATGGTGAGATGTGGAAGAATGGTTGCCATGTGTTTCCTGTTCTTTCTTCTTGTGACCAGCTATGCCCTACTGCAGCCTCCCTGTTGTCTCATGTTGTCTCTCATGTGTGGAGGGGGGATAATTTGTCTTCCTAGTCCAGAGGTCTCAGATCAACAGGAGTTACAGCTGAGGAACCAGTTTAGCTAACAAGATCGTGAACTTTCAAAAGATGCCAACATGGAGACATGTGGGGAGAGCTAAAGGCATTTTGCATGTGGAAGGGATATAAACTATTGTGGTTAAGGGACAGACACTGATAAGTTTCTCCTGGGATGCCCATGCCTCCCATCAGCCCATGTCCCCTTCTTCTGAATCTGGACTGACTTTGTAATTTGCTTTAACCAAGAAGGTAGCAGAGATGACACGGTGTCCCTTGAAGGTTTAGTCCTTAAGAGATCAGTCAGCTTTGATAGCTTCTTCCTCCACCCTGGTGGAAACCAACCAACATATGACAAGAGGTCACCTGTAGGAGAACCAAGGCTCCTTGGTGACAGTCAGCACCAAGGCCTGCCATGTGAGTGGGGCCATATTAGTACAGTCCTGACTGAGCCCCACAAAGAATATAGCCACATTAGTGACTCCAGCTGACCCACATGATGGTGGATTGTCAGGTATCAACAGATAACAGAGATATCTGATAGATAGATACACAGATGGATACTAGATAGATAGATAGACAGATACATCCATCCATTGATGACTATTACCTGGACTCATTATGGGTTTCAAAACATGTTTTTTCTAATTTCCTCCTCATTGATTAACTGGAAATCTGCTTTAAAAAAAAAAAAAAAGGACAGCATCCTGTAACAATGATTTGTTTACCCTGAAAGGTAAATATAAGAAAGGGAGGGCAAACACTTGATGTTACTTTTTGAATTTTCATAGTGCCTTATAATTCCAATTCACCAATGAGATTTGGGGTTTTTGTTTTTTGTTTTTTGGGGTTTGGGGGAAGGGGTCTTTTGCTTTTATTGTTTTCATGTTTTAGCATCATTATGAGGATATTTGGATATTTATATGTTTAATTTGTTTCAACCTGTTGCATTATTATCCTTACTGATACTCAAGTAGCCCCCTCTTTGGCCCAGGGGAGGCTCTGCTCCTCAAGTTGGATCTGTGTTCTTGTGATAAGACCCCATTAGTCTTAATAGCTTCCTTGTTCGATCGCATAGCAAGATACCCTAGGTTCATCACATACGGTTCCTGCCCCAGATCTGGAGTCAGCCATTCCTCTAAGGAGTCCTAGTTCCTTTAGTGGGAAGTAGAACCTATTTATTCTCAATTTATATTCAATTCCAACAAACTTAGAAATTAGATTTCCTATCCCCAGACACTTAGCATTATTACATTAGAAATGGGCTGCTATTGACATGTACTCGCAGCTCTAAGATGGACAGCTAATAGCCAATTAATAGGAGAGAGAACTGGAAACAAATGATGAAGGGCAGATATATGAACTCCAAAATTTCAGCCATCCGGCCCCATTCCACATTCACATTCTCCAAGAAAAGATCTTCATTATTCCCATGTGAAATTAATCTCCTTTTCCTTAAATTTTATTTATACCTCTATTATAATATTTATCAAACTGTTGTTGTTTTGGTCTGTTGTCCAGACCTCATCTGTCCATTAGAATCATCCAAAAGGTTGCTTATTAACAAGATAATAATGAAAAATAAAAATTTTTTAAATGGATGTAATTGATGTGTAATACTATATAACAGCATTAGATGCAGGACATAATAATTTGCTACATGTATAAGTTGCAAAATGATTGCCTAAATAAGTTTAGTTAACATCCATCACTGCACATAGCTACAGTTTTTTTTTTTCAAGATCTATTCTCTTAGCAGCTTTCAAATATACAATATGGTATTAACTATATTCACGATGTTGTATATTATATCTCCACAACTTCCTTATCCTATAACTGCAAGTTTGTACATTTCGGCCACCTTCACCCATTTTCGCTTCCCATATCCCATACCTATGGCAACTGCCAGTTTGAGCTATGAATTCAGGGTGGTTTTAGATGCCAAATATAATTGAGATCATACAGTAAAAAAAAAAAAATTAATTGGGGTGCCTGGGTGGCTCAGTTGGTTATGCATCTGCCTTGGGCTCAGGTCATGATCTCAGGGTCCTGGGATCAAGTCTCACATCAGGCTCCTTGTTCAGCAGGGAGTCTGCTTCATCCTCTGCTCCTATCCACTCTCATGCTCTCTATCAAATAATTAAATAAAATCTTTTAAAAAATTAATTAATTGAATAAAATAAAATGATGTCTGGGTCCTACAGTCAGAGAATCATATTAAGCAGGTCTGGATATTTTTGAAACTTGTCAGATGTTTCTGATAGATGGTCATGATTGAGAATCACTAGTCTATGACCCTGGGAGGGTAGAGCTTCACTCAGTAGTTCTTGTACCCCACTTAGCCGTGTTACCCAGAACTGCCATTCAATAAATGTTTGCTGATTTGAAATGGGACTGGAGTTGACTGGAAAGCCTGAATCAAAAGTGGTTAGCCATTTTCAAGATAACAAAGTGGACAGAGTGTCCCACTCCATCTTCTCGAAGGACCAGACCCATAGCTATCTAGGAAATTTGACTGTTCAGAAGGACATATCTCCAGAGGTGTTCAGAAAGTTCAAGTTTGCATTTATTTGGAAAAAAAAATCACTATCTTGCAGAAGCTTTTATCACAAAACATTAAATCTCACTAGACGTGCAGGTTGGAAAGACTCCTAAGGATGCAGAGTTGAAATCCAAAACATGCAGATAATACGAACGTGGGCGGTATGGTCATGGGGCCTGGAGATAAAGTGACTGTGATATGGCCAACAGACGGTTTTCTGAACAATGCCACAGTGACCGCCTTGGTGGCACAAAGCCCAAATGGCCTTTGATTCTTTACTGTCCCTAGTGTGTATGTACCTCATGCGTACTCCTGGGGGGAAGGAAATAAATGTATCTTATGTAACATACTTTTGTATTCCTTCCACACTTATCAGTGTTCTAGGCATAACGCATAATCGGCAAATTAGTGTGAAATCTTTTAGGAAGGAACATGAGTGTGCTTGCCACCTGCCTCTCGTATGAGTCCTATATCTAACCAGTTAAGACCACATATTTTTACTATCCTCATTAACATGATACAGTCACAGAGGCATTAAAAATATGATCCTTTCTATTTTAGGAGAAACAAAGAACTACAATTTTCTCTAAAAATAACCTAGATTGGAATTTTCTTCCACCCATGAGAGCACTATGTTTATGAACACAGAGTCCCAAAACCTGTGTCAACAACATTCTAAAACAATGCTTTACTGTGATAATCACATATAATAAGCATTTGGTTCCTTAAGTTTTCATTAGTTTTGGAAATTTTTTTTAACCTAACAAAGACAGGATCTTTTCTCCCACACAGCTCATCTGGTCAGCATCAGCCTTATGCTAGGATGCCTGAAGAGGGACAAAAAGTAAATTATGGATAATAGTGCCCAGTGCCCTGAATCTATTTCCAATCCCCAGAAGCAGAATAGCTTAGGATAAACTCTAGAGCCAAAGTCAAGCCTTGAAATGAAAGTAGGCATCTACCATGCCGTTGGAGAATTTTTGGATCATCTGAACTTAGATAGAGAGCTTGGCCAATCGACTGTCCAAGTTATATCATGCAGAATGAGCTACTTCTAGTGGAGAGTGAGGGTTTTATTTATCTTCGTCTATCCTTCAGGATTTTTCATGAAGGTAAGTAGAGATTCACCATGTAACTCCCAGACACTCTCTAAAAGGCAAGTCCTCATTCTTGTAGCATTCCTCGACCAGATGAGGGGTTTGAGAAATGTAAGAACAGTTTGGGTTGTCACTTTAACTGGGAGAATCCCAGAGAGGCTCTACATCCCACAGGGCATAGGAAAATCCCTCACACCAAAGAACCCTCCTGCATAAATACCAGTAGCACCTCCTCTGAGCTTAATGTTTAAATTTCTTAATTGCCAAGTTGGAAATGAAGACATTAAGACCCATTCTGCTCATTTGGGTCTTCTATTGTAGACAGGTCTCTGATTATCTACATATTATATTATTGAACTGAAGAGCCAAACCCATCTGGAAAAGGGTGAGAAGAATTCATCCTTCCCTAAGTACAGGATCACTCACTGGTAGGAGACATACTCATGGTATCTGCCATTAGCTGAGCCCACAGTTTAGAGATATTTAGGGAATATAACAGTTAATTAATTCCACCTTCTACTCAGCCCATAGTCTGAATTTGAGGAAGGCGATAGGAAAATCTAGAAATTAGTTTCAGCAAAATGATGCCAACAAAAAGAAAATTATGCCAAAGGCAAGACCATTGCAAGACAAATGTAATGAAGAGAGTCTGGGAAATTATCAGATGAATTCAATGATTGAATACAATGACTATTGGCGTGAAAGATATTTCTGAACTGAAGAAGCCAATCTAAATTCTCTTCTATGTTGATAGTTGCTAAATTGCTCTGCTTATGAGACAGATGTGTTCGATTCTCCTACTTTAGCTTATATTTCTTGTACCTAAAACCAAAAATGAGCACCTATAAAATCAAATGGAATGGCTTTCAAGAAGATACAACCCAAAGTAGAAGTCTTGACTTTTAGTGCTTTTGAGAGACATGCCTCTAATGGAATCCTGCATTGTTCTCCCCTGGCTCGGGCACAAATGATGAGTAATAAACTCAGGGCAGCCTTTAGGTGGAAAATATAATCCAGAATCCCAGATAAATTCTGAGTTTTAAGAGAGTGCTCCAAATGTAATGAGGTGAGGTGCGTTTTGATGAAAGCACTAGATGTCTAGGAATATTAAAATACCTGCCAAAAATACGTAAACAAACATATCTTCATGTATTAATAAAATATTTGTTCATCCCTACTATATACCTATGCCAACTTGCCAACAGAACTAGAGTTTGGTTTGTTCCCCCAATATGCATTCTGATTCCACAGAGCTGAACAAAAGGATAAGGAGTAGAGGCTGGGGACTAGCAGAACAGAGGAGAAAATGGATCACGCAGGAGGCAGTGGGGCTCATTGCCTCCACACTGCAAGCCATCCTTGGAAACAGTCTTCTGGTTTTCAGCAAAGGCAGGTTGTGTAGGTATGTCCATAGTAAAGTCAGCAGCACCTCCTGTTAAAATGATCTCTCCTATTTCTGGAGCCTGTGCTTTGAACAGCTTCTTGGGGGCCCTAAAGGGTTTTTGCTTTCAGCTTGTCTTGGCTGGCCTACAAGATTCCGTGTTACCGAGAATCTCTTGTCTCATTCTATGTCTATTAAAAATGTAGACATTGAAATATTCTTCCAGGATATATTGAAGGACATGGTGAAATTGGGAGAATGCTTTCCAGAACCAGGATAGAAACTGTGAACCACAATAAGATGGCAGGGATGGTCTATAAGGCAGAATCTTATATCTGTTTATATGTGACTATAACTGGAATGGATGGAGACCCAACACAGGGCATGATATAGCCATCTTTAAAAGTGTCTGACATTACTCAATATTCTTGTCAGCCCAGGAAGGAGCATGGAGTCCATGTGGATGTTGCCAACAAAGTTCGGGAATCAGGAATGAAGCTAATCCTCTGGGTCTTCCATTGTCCTAGGTAAAAATGTCGTAGTTATTATGACAAAGGGCACCGTCCTATATGCAGGGCTTCCAGAAATTTCTGCAGACCATGATCAATATTTTGCAGAGTGGGATCTTAGCCAAAATGCAACTCTGAGGTCTGGGCTTTCCTTTCCCTGGCATGTTTACTGGGTATTTGGCAGAACAAGTCTTTCCTGAATGCTGGATCCTTTGGAGGATATAGAAGAGTATTTTCAGGACTTGAAATGGTGAGATTAAATGCTTAAAATTGGGGATGGGTGATAATGGGTCTCTCTCTTTTTTTAAGATTTTATTTATTTATTTGACAGAGAAAGAGAGAGATCACAAGTAAGCAGAGAGGCAGGCAGAGGGGGAGGGGGAAGCAGGCTCCTCACTGAGCAGAGGGCTTGATGCGGGGCTCTATACCAGGACCCTGAGATCATGACCTGAGCCAAAGGCAGAGGCTTAACCCACTGAGCCAACCAGGCACCCCTATTTTTTTTTAAAGATGGGTCTCTTGGATTGAAGAGCCCTCTGCCTTTTTGTATTCTTTCTTTAGAAGGAACAGAATGGAAGTAATTTAATCCTGTAAAGTAATACAGGAGATAGCATATACTAGTCTATCACGAGAAGGTATTGCTGACTAAAGAGAAAACATCTCTCATGACAAAAATGCAACTGCTTTTACTTTTAAAGGCCGTTTGAAGGCCAAAATATTCAAATACTTAAACAAAGAACAGGAAAGGAAGAAAGGAGATACAATCAAATGGCCATGTCTATTCCTTGAGCAGTGACATCTGGGAAGGTTTGGCTACCAGTGACAGGTTGTCTGGGTAGGAGGTGACCCAATAGTCTGCCCAGGGGACTACCTTGCTTTAGAGTATCTCGTGAGGAAATTGTCTGATTTTTTTCAGCCATATGTGGAAGCCTGCTGAGTCCCAGGCACTGTGCTAAGTGCTCAGGGCAGGGGCCCACCACCTTGCAAGTATGTAAATTAAAATAGTTTTTGCTATCTTGAGAAACGCAGAGAGTTAACTGTCATTCCACCAAGACCCCCCATGGGAAGGTTACATGGAAGCAACAGCTCCTTATTCTCTAGTTCGGTGCTCCTCTTTAACAAACCATTTTCCTCTATATGTGCAAATGTCCTTTCTGTTCCCCCATCTGTTCTCACCTGCCTTCTGTAATAAAAAGCCGTGGTTTAAGTCCACATCTATATTGCTGTCTGCTTTCATTTTTGGCTCCTCTATTATC
Source organism: Enhydra lutris kenyoni (assembly GCF_002288905.1). Taxonomy (NCBI): domain Eukaryota; kingdom Metazoa; phylum Chordata; class Mammalia; order Carnivora; family Mustelidae; genus Enhydra; species Enhydra lutris. The sequence continues at coordinate 7,694,244 of NW_019154132.1, read as the reverse complement.
ACTCCTAGCTACAGCTGCATGGCTTTTGTCTTTAATAGGGATGATAAACAAGACTCCGATTTTTGACATTCTGAGGGTTATGATGGGTCCTTTCACTCTAGGAGATACACACTACCTCACCAGCTTCCTAAGGAGGGAAAGAAAAAAAAAGCATGTAAGAATGATTTGAATGGTTTTCACTCCTAACTTGGCCCTTCTTTTTCCCCCCTCTCTTTTTAATCCTGCCCTTCCTCTTTAATCTTTTCAAACTCATCATCTTCTAACATAATGTGGAAAGGAACAGGATGCTTCTTAAAATGTAGCCTATATCAGACATCTGTAAATGGACCTCTGTTCTATGTGATTATTCACGGCTTCTCATTTTGTTTTATTTTAAGTCTGACAGCAGACACGAATGCTCTCTGACGTGCCCCAAGGACCACAGGACCCGACTTCTTTACTGGATATGGTTCCTTCTTTGTGCATCGTGTGTAACCTCACACAGTACAAATCACCTTCCTAAAGCTGATACTTTATTCTTTGTGACCCTTCTTGTTCAAATATCCAACCATCTTGCAAACACGGCACACCACACAGAGCGTCAGAACTCCAGCCAAGCCTGGGTGGAGAGGGCTAGGTCAGGGGAGTCTCAGTCATATTGTAAATTTTCATTTCTTCCATTGGCTTGTGTCCTAAATGCTATTTAATAGCAGTTAGTGCCAATTCCCTTTGTTTCTGGGAATGTATTGAATGTGTACCTAACGTGAATTTAATTTCTTATCAGAGCCACAATAAGAGTTTGCAAGAAATATGAGCAATCTTCTCCATAGACGTAAGAGTGAACGGTCTCGGATTTATTGCTGGATTATGGGTTCTCTTACCTAAGAGTGATTTGGCTGCTCTGCCTTCAAGCACAGAAGGCAGAAGTGGGACACATCATAAAGGACTTCTAGAACATAGGAGAAACCCTGAAGACAGCTGAAGATAAATCAGTAAGAAACAGCAGATTCCTGGGGCACCTGGATGGCTCAGTCAGTTAAGTATCGAACTCTTGATTTCAGCACAGGTCATGATGTCAGAGTCCTGAGATTGAGCCCCACATCAAGCCCAGCATTAGGCTCTGTGCTGAGCATGAAGCCTGCTTAGGAGTCCCTCTCTCCCTGTCCCCCCTCCCTGCTCTCTCTGCCTCTCTAAAAAAAGAAAAGAAAGGAAAAGAAAACAGCAGATTCCTTAATCAACTGAGTCAGTATCTCTCAAGGAATATTTTGTAGGTGTATAATTTCAAGTATTTTAGATGCAAATAAAGATTGTCTATATTCTTTTGCTCAGAAAATATCTCTATTAGTCATCATTCTCCAGAGAAATAGAACCAATAGGATACGTGGTTTTACACACAGACACACACACACACACAGAAATTTTAAGGAATTGCTTCATACAATTGTGAGGGATGGCAAGTCTGATATTTGTAAGGCCAACAGGCTAGAGACCCAGGGAAAAACTGATTTGGCAGTCTGAGTCCAAAGGCAGCCTGGAGGCAGAATTTCTTCTTCCTCAGGGGACCACAGTTCTTTTCTCTTAATGTCGTCAAGTGATTAGATGAGGCCCACACACATTATGGAGGACAATCTGCTTTAGTCAAAGTCTACTGATTTACATGTTCGTCTCATCTAAAAATACCTTCATGGTGACATGTAGGCTGACAGGTGTCTGACCAAATATCTGGGCACCATGGCCCAGCCAAGTTGAAACATAGAATGAACCATCGCATGGCCATATGCTCATATTGTCATATAGACAATCTCTGTAAGAAATTAAAACATTATGCTATTTGATGTAAGATCTTATAGTTTTCAAAGCACTTTATCACTTACACCATTAAAGACATTCTGACTTGAAAATTTTACAATCAGGATCCCCTGAAAATTGGAAAGAATAAGCCCTTTTTGAAAAGCTGAAGTCCTTTGTCTGGGACTTACGATATAGCAATGGCAACAACTAATGTAATATGTGGTTCAACTTGCCTACTTAATCCATCATATGCCAGCAAAGTGTGAAACTGGTGGTTCTCTTTCAGGTGATCTAGTCACCATTTTTAAGACTGTCTGTGGGGAAATACGATCAAACCTATACATCAAATTACCAGTATTTTGGCATCCTGCCTATGCTGGGCTCCCATAAATTAGGGATGACTGTGGGGACTCCAGATGAACAGAAATGGGAAGATAGATATGCTCCTGGCTGCCAGCCACTTTTCTTCTCCGTGCATTTGCACAATCATGAGAAGTAATCACTCTCCATTTTTGTTAGCTGATACTCTCTGACCCAAACCATCCCTGGTACAAGGTGTTTATGTCCGGAAACAAAGGAAAAATCTCCTGGAGAGAGTCCTTTCTTACTAAAACTCTTTCCATATAAAGGTTGTTTATTAAGCAAGGATCAGCTTGTCTAGATAAAAGCAGAGTAGTCGTTTTAAGTGTTAGAATAACAGCCCTCAATTGTGATGTGAACATTGGACTTAATTTTTGTTTGTCTGAATATACAAAAACATGGAAGCAAGAATAGTGAATCTAACCCATGTGATGGAAAAAAAAAAAAAACAAAAAACAAAAAACAAAAACCCCAACTATGGACTAACAGTTACATGGTTACTACCATTGAGTTGTAAATAACAGCTCCCAAACTGAGAAGGGTCATAGATAGAGCGTTATGCATTTGCCAGATCCCATTTTATTTCTCTCCTACCCTCCCCCATGTTCCCAGCTTCCTAGACATTGGGGAGGCAGGACTGGGTGCTTCAGTCGGAAGTTATGCAAGCCACTCCCCCCACCAGCAACCCACCCTGGCCCCCCAGCGGCATTGTCCTCAAGCTCTCCTCTCCCTACAATCTTACAAACCACACTTTGAAGATTGCAGGGTCACGAGATAAAAGGAGCCTGAAACCCCTAGACACTGCTTGATAAAGAGCCACCAAAGAAAGCATGACAGGAGCAAGAAAAACCCTTTGAGGTGTTACGCCACCGAAATCTGCCATTTATTTATTAGACAGCATAACCTGTCCTATCCTCTGTCCTCTGACAGAGGAAAACACCATTTCTTAAAGCAAGTAGTATATTCTAAAGATGTGTCATTTAGAACATTATTCAGAGAACAACAAATAGCTAACAGATCACATAAACTGTTCACAGCTTTCCCACACATTTAGACTCTTCCTTCAGGGTTTCTCATTGGGGCCACACATCTAGCGTGGCATTCAGTTCACTCCCTGGCCTAGGCATTTCCACCCTTTCTGGTCCCACCTCCCTCTCTCTGCATCTCATGTGATTTCTGGAAACTCCGACATTTCATGACTCTGCTCATTCTATGCCTCCTGCTGGCACCATTTTCTTCCCAGCCATATGTAACTGGTCTACCCATCAAGGTCGACCCAAGAAGTTTAATTAACTAGAGTGATCTAGAACAATTACTAGAGTGATCTAGAACAAGGGTTGCATTACGGGGAATTGACCTGTGTATTACGGGGAATCGACTGCGGATGCTAGTCAAACAGCTTATGCATAGCTTTTTTTTTCTGCATCTGGCACTGAGCCTGGAGTGAGCGGGGCTGTGTTCAAGTCTGGGGAGGAAACTTGGATGTGAAGGAGGGAGAGCCAAGGGCAAACCAGAACCCACCTGGGTAAGCTGGGAGCCCAGAAGGATGAATGGAGCCCTCGCTGGTCTCTCTGGCCTCAAACCTCAATGATGCTCTAGGGGAAGCCGGCATACTCATCACACAGCCAAACACACAGCCGGCCTAGCAGTCAGAGAAGTTGAAGGAGGAAGTTAGGTGGGAGCAGAAAGAGGTGCAGGCCTGGTCTCTTGACTCACCCCGAACAGGACAGGTCAACAGATCTGCAACCACAAGTATGAGTTACCGCAACGTCTGGCCCTACATTGACATCCGGGCATAAATATGGCTGCCGCCTCGTCCGTCACCTTCCAGACCTCATGCACTTTTTCCTTGTGGTTACCCAGAACCATATAGGGAAGGGAATTCTGGGAAATGTAGTTTCAGCTTAGCCAAGTGCACAAGTACAAGGTCACCACACCGGCTAACTGGCTCTTCTTTTAAGACTCGGTGAAGGCCCCCTGGGGCTAATAATACATTATATGTTTATTAAAAAAAATAAAAAATAAAAAAAAAAAGACTCGGTGAAGGCAATACCTTCCTCAGGGAGTTGTCCTCAGCTTCCAGATGAAGTTCATCTACCTTTCTCTGGGCTTTCTTAGCATTCTGTGTGTACCATGGTCATCGGCTTTAACATAATATTTAACCCACTTACCTGTCTGTCTCTTCAGCTGAAATATAAGGTCCCTGAAGGCAGGGGCCACCTGTTGTTCATTTGTCCTTCCAGAGCACGGGGTCTGAGACGGGACTGGTCTCGAGTAAAGGTGAAGCACGACTGTGGCCAGCCATGCCGTCAGTAACCCATTATTACCACTTGTCAAACTAGGATCTGATTTAGAAATGTGGGGAAAGAAAGGAAAAGCTCCCCTTCTTGCTAGTGTTCGAGCCTGAATGAAGTCGTACCCCGCCTCGAGCTGACTCCAGTGGGTGACATTGTGGACCCATCTTCCTAAGTGGTAGGCCGAGGATGGGCAAATGTAGGAGAGAAACAACCGTCGGAAATTTCTCGGGGGCGGGGCATTACCCGACATACGTCACATGCTCGGACTCCTATTTCCCTTCTCACCCGAGTGGTGCAAGGTGAGTGTTATTATTACGCCCACGGAGGGCTCGGGGTTGTTAAGTGAGCTGCGGACAGCTGCCCGACTCCAAAGCGCACCCTCATTCTGCAGCACCGCATTTCCTTGCGGGGCCCAAGTTTGGGGACGGCAGGTGGCTGGGATGGCGCGTGACTCGGAGGACCCTCAAGTAGAAGGGAAGGAAGTGGCGCCTTCCACTGATACAGTCAAAAGGTCTGGGGTGCTTATGAACAATCCCCTGGCAGCCCCACGCTCCTCCCCGCGGAGGCCTGGAGGCCAGGACAGGCAGCGCTGGAGGCCAAGTCCCCGCCTCTCTCCCTCCGTCCCACCCCCACCTCCGTTCTCAGCACCCTGTCGGTGGGGCATCCGCTCTCCTTCAGCTTCAGTGCTGAGCTGCCACGCTCTTCCTAAGGCCAGCGTCCTTGGTGGTCCTGTGGAAGGCTGCCTGCATATCCATGTGTTAAATAGAGGCCCCCAGCAGAACGAGGGAGTGGGTCCTAGGCTGGGACAAACCCACCACCCCAACCACCCCGCAGGTTGGCTAACTGCTCTTCTCCAGGACTAGATGGTCCTGAGGATTGCTTGGCTTTGGGGACAAAGCATGATCCCTTTGTGAAAATCCTGGAGGACAGCAGGGAGAGGCGGCCTTGAAACTCAGACCAGCCCAAGTGTGGGTCCTCGTAGTGCCAGATACTGCATGCTCAGGCTGCTTACCCTCTCTCCTCTTCGAAACAGAGACAGTGCCCACTGTTGTCGGGTGGTTGGGAGCGTGAATGGGACCGAGGCATGGGACACATTCAACACCAACCCCACACACTGCGGTTGCCCTTGTGGGGATATTGTGGCAGCTGCTAATAGCACGACCTGATTTGGGAAGTGTGAAAAGAGGCGCCCCCGGTTGATGGCAAGTTCACGGTTCCTGTAGCCCTTAATTGCTCCACACCGAGGACTCAACTATGCTATGAAAATAAAAACACTCCCATTTCTTTTTCTTTCTCTCTCTCTCTTTTTTTTAAAGATTTCATTAATTTATTTGACAGATAGAGAGCACAAGAGGGTGGAGAGGCAGGCAGACAGAGAGAGGGAGAAGCAGGTTCTCCACTGAGCAGGGAGCCAGATGAGGGTCTTGATCCCACAACCCTGGGATCACTGGAGCCAAACGCAGCTGATTAACCAACTGAGCCACCCAGGTGCCCCAAACCACTCCCATTTCTTGAGGCAAAAGTCAAACCCTGCCACTCTCTTTAGGCCTGGGATTCACACCTTTCAATGAATCCCTCCCGTGTGCCAACCACCGTGTCTGCACCACATGTGGGGAGATATCTAAGGACCTGGAAGCCGTATTTCCTGGCTTCAGGGAGATTTCAATCTCCATGCTTCTTACAAGGACGGCATTTGGACCATGGGAAGAAGGGGTTAACAGCAGCTCTTTCTCCTGTTAGGCAGTTGCTGGTTAACAGCAGTAAATTCTCATCTGAACTGCAGTTGACCCTGTGCACACAATCATGTTATTCATATTCTTATAAACAGAGGGTACAGTATGTATAATTTCCTAGATGTCTGGGAGGGGATGTATCATAACTAAACTCCAGCTTTTCCTTTGGAGAAACAGAGCCATTTGTTCCTGGTTAGCTTCAAAGCAAAAACTAATTTTTTCCTTTTATGTGTCAGTAACTTGAGTGAAATTTGTCACTTGTTTTTATGAAAAATTCTTTGCCATTGCCTTCATTGCTTTAAAAAAAAAAACAAAAACACCCACAACACTCACACTTCCTACATGGTACCAGGGACTTGAAAAGCAGTGACAGAATGGTGGTGTCATTTCTAGTCATGGAAACTCACAGGAGTCCCACAGAATGGCCTGAACACCGTCCATCCATCCACGAGAATCTATTTTCAAGAGCCTACTATGGGAGTGAGACCACTGGTGACATCTTGTTCCAATTTAAGCAAGGTTGAGCTGTGGGCCAGCTCCTTCAAATCATAACCAGCACAGAAATTACCTCCTACCAAAAAACCACAAGGGTTAGACTCTGTAAAGAATGAATCCCGGAAAAGTTGGAACTCTCGGGTCTGGGCATATTTCTGAAGCGATCCAGTCAAGAACAGCATTTTCATTTTCTTTGGTTGGGGCATTTCTTGTTTGTCCTGGGATGCAGGACAAGGGTGGTTGGGGTTGATGAAGAGCTGCTTTATTTTTCCTTAAAAAGAACTAACAGCTCCTTCACCGCTTTGCTTAGAGCCAGAGCTATTTAGAAAATGCTCAACCTATTTTTACCTTTCTATATACATACTTAATTGATACCATGTCATTAGCAAATTACCAGAAAACATGAGCTGACACACTCTCAGAAATGACTCAGAGTAAACAGGAGGTCTCTCTAGGAGCAGGCTTCTCTCTGGGGACGGTTTCCTCTGGGCCCCATCTTCTCTCCATGGGCATGCCTCGGTTCCCCCACAGGATCAGGAAGATTGTGATACTTTAGGGAGGTGCCTTGTCTACATCGCCAACCCCAAACATCACTATATACACTGTGGCTTTGAACTCACAGTTTGCTTAACCTCTTTAAGTTCAAGTGACCAGTGAGCAAGGAAAGAAATAGGAGTGGCCCACAGATGATTCACATATGTTGGGTACACCCAGGATAAATGAGGAGCAGTCGATTCACATTAAGGATTCAGGAGTGTAATGTGTGTGTCACTACGGGAGGTGACGTAAGGGGCTGAGGAGGGAAGGAGGGAGCACTGAGGTTGGCAGTCCGAGGCAGCCATCTTGACTGCTCTTTGCAGGGGGCGGACAGGTAATGTTGGTTGTAGGGAACCACCTAGCTCTGCGTCCCATCTGAAATGGTCACTGGTGGTATGGCCTAAATTGTGTCTCCCTGCTCCAGAAATTCATATGCTGAAGTTCTAACGCCCAGTACTTCAGAAGGAGACTGTATTTGAAGGTAAGACCTTGAAAGAGGTAATTCAGTTAAAATAAGGTTATTAGAATGGGACCCTAATCTCTTCTGACAGGTGTCCTTACACAAAGAGATTAGCACCCAGACACATACAGAGGGTGGACACAGGACAATCCTGGGTGAGGACACAGGGAGAAGGAGGCATTCACAAGCCAAGGACAGAAGCCTCGGAAGGAACCAGATAGCTGACTCCTTGATCTCTGACTTCCAACCTCTAGAACCATGAGGTAAATTTCCGTTAAATCCCCCAGGCTGGTGTTTTGTTCCAGAAAGAATGGCAGCCCTAGTCAACTGATACTAGGGGGGACTAGCATTTGCAATGTCAAATTATTCTGGAATTCCCGGCAAACTTTGTTTGTATTTTCAGAATTTCTTCAAAAGAAGCAAATTGAGAGAAGCCTTTCTTTGGGATTTTAAAATTGGGAAAAGGGGTAGCATTTGAGAAGTTTTACAACCACAATCCCTAATATATCTCTATTTTCTTCATGCCTCTGGTGATTTGTTGGAAACCCCCATGGTTTGTTGGACATGCTGAGCCTCTCCTTCCTTCCTCCTCAAGCCTTATTTTATCCTCAGTCACCTGGCCTCACCCTCCCACTGTGCGTGAACATCACCAACAGCATCTCCAAGCCACTTCTAAATACGTCCCCAGTGATGGTCTTCATCTGTGGAACGTCTGATGTTTGACCTCATCATCACCCCTGACTCCCACCCCTCCCCCGTCGATTTCTTCTGACAGAAGGAATACTCACTTTCTGTGAAAATTCTACATGCTACAAAAGCATATGGAATTAAAAGTAAAGACTCGTCCCTCTTCCCCACCCTCAGCCTCCTTAAAACAGTGAGCTGTCCATCCACTGATGAAGGGATAAAAAACAGGTGGCAAATCTATGCAATGGAATTTGGCAGTAAAAGGAAATGAGGTATTGACCCAGGTCACAACACAGATGAACCTTGAAAACATTATGCTAAATTAAAGAAGCTAATCCCAAAGGACCACATACGATATGATCCCACTTACAAAAAAATATCCAGAATAGGCACATCTATAGGGTGGAAAGTAGTGAGGGATTGTCAGGAAATAGGGGAAAGGCAAATGGAGAGTGACTGCTAGTGAGTTTGAGATTTCTTTCAGGGGCGGGGGCGGGGGTGGTGATGAAAATATTCTAAAATTAGACTGTCATGATGGTTGCACAACCCTGCAAATATATTTTTTAAATGTACATTTTATACTTAAAAAATTTAAATTTCATACTGAGTTGTGTGGTTTGTGAATTATCTCACAATAAAGCTATTAAAGGGGGGGGGGGACAACACAGCTAAATGTGGAAGCCAGAGGGCCCCTGGGTAACATACAGAGATCCTCATATCCTGCAGTGAGAGGGCAGAGAAGGCTGAGGACAGGCTCAAGGTTTTAAATCCTAAGAGTAATTTTTTTTAAAGATTTTTATTTGTTTATTTGCTAGAGATCACAAGTAGGCAGAGAGGCAGGCAGAGAGAGAGAGGAAAGAGGCTCCCTGCTGAGCAGAAAGTCTGATGTGGGGCTCCATCCCAGGACCTGGGATCATGACCTGAGCCAAAGGCAGAGGATTTAACCACTGAGCCACCCAGGTGAGTAAATTTAAGTCCTAAGAGTAGCTGAGCTCAAAAGAAGGTAAAGCCAACCAAGATATGTCATCTTTACCAAGACTACGTCCCTTTTTGAGAAGCAACAGGACCCTGATACATGGAATGAGGACATCTGAGTGGATGTGTCCAAAAATCTGGAATTCCCAGATTTCCATAATCCTCCTGAGCCCACCGAAGTGACCCACTCCTTGCTATTACACAGTCTCAGAATGTGTAATTGGTGCTTAGTAATCTCTCTCCCACCACTCTCGTGGTAGTGAAACCAGCTTCAATGGTAAGAGCCCACTAATTTCCATCTTCAGAGTTTCCCTGGAAAAGAGGACCATTGGAATCCCAGAGACACTGTTCTCAGACCTGTTTCAAAACAACACAAAGGCCTGTTTCCGCGAAATCACAAACTTCCCCTCCCCACTCAGAATCTGCCTTTCCCTCCACCTCCTCACCTTACCTGGAGGCCAATAACAAGGGTTAGGTCACTTCATCACACACCTGGGGATATGCTGGTCCAACTAAGTGATAATAGGAGGGTCTGCAGCGCCTGTCTTTTCTCCACTCTCAGGAGCTGGAAGAACACACAGAGCACTGGTTATGTGGGTGCTTTAGCAAAGGAGCCAGGATAGAAGGTTGGGTGAGAGAGGTTTTAGTGCTTTGGGAGCACCCTCCTGGGATACAGGATTTAATAGCTTGTCAAGGCCCCAGGGGATGGTGCAATTGTACTTAGAGCATGGAGAGAGCAATGGGCCACACGAAGCAAAGTAGAAATGCAAATGGTAAATGGAGGGACTGAAAGTCTCAGAGAAATGGGCACACTGGAGTGGACAGTGTTACAGGGAAAGCCTAGAGGATGCCCTGCCCCCCAAAGCGCTAAGGAAGGTGCAGAAGAGATGGGCTCCAGCTTCTCTCAGGGGTTCAGCGGTGGTTCTGTGGGGGATATTGCCAACAGAACTGGGCTCACCCACAGGAAAGGGCACAGCAAATCCCCCCAAACAATCGAAGCCAGGTGATGGTAATCACCGTCAGGAGCCAGGTGGAGGAAATTATCACATGACTGCCCAGATCAGAGGGGCAGCCAGGGAGCCTGACCCAGGGGGAGCTCCGGAAATAGTTAACAGAACATGCCCCCCCCCCACAAGGGACAGAATAGATGGACAGCCAGGGAGGCTACTATTGCATCTGTGCAATTACAAAATAAAGGATGGTGGAGCTAGAAGCTGAGAATGGTGGTTCCAATAATCATCACTACTTTCTCCGTTTCTAGACCTGTGGCAGTTTGTAGACCCAGAATCCATTTATTAAAGGAGAAGCTGAGCCCCAGGAAGGAGACCGTGATATTCCACAGGAAGTGTGTCTGGTAATGAGTCTCTTAGCTCTTCCCTGGAAGGACCTATAGCCATCAACTCAGCTAGCTGGTCACTAGAGAAAGGAAACGTTCAACCATTTCAAGACTGTTGGTTATGGTGTCCAACTTGACACTGCTACCTGATGACCCCAAGTGGCTTCATGCCCCGCCCCCACTACAGGGAGACACCTATGGGGGCGAGAGGTCCTGGCCATGGCCCAGATCACTGCAGGTCCACTGGCTCCATAGATCGGCCCAGCGTTCATTGCCCCCATCTCAGAATGGGTCATTGGTGCTTAATAATCTCTCCCACCAGTTTGTTGGACTGTGGGGTAAGGGGTCTCTGGTAGTGAGACCAGCTTCAATGGTGAGAGCTGCAGGTTAGCCCAGTAATTTCCATCTTCGGAGTTTCTCTGGAAAAGAGACCCATTGGAATCCCAGAGACACTGCTCTCAGACCTGACACGAGGTAATGGATTCAAGTAACTCAGGAATGGACTGTGGTGGGTCCTCTCAGCCCCTACAGGGATTACTTTGTTTAAAGAGAGGTCCTCACTCAGGACCACAGCCACGTCCTAGAAGGGCCGGAATCCAATGCTTGATTGTTGTGGGCGTATGAAGACCTGGCGCCATTATCCCAACTTGGCGCAATGCGACGGGCTCAGCTCATCTCCCAACGACCTGTAGCACCACTGAGGCCCCACCGAGACTGCACTGAAGCTCATCTTCACCCTCTGCCCAATCCTGGTTCCTTCGCTGCCGGTGTACTGACTCCCAAGATCATCCCTATGAACCTCCAGCTCCCTAACCTCCTTCCCAGAACCTGCTTCCCAGAGAACCCAGCCTGTGATAAGACAGGCCTGGCTCTTCATTTTCTCATCCACGTAACACCTCTGTAATAGTCATTATTCCCCACTCCATGCCCTCTCTCAAGAAACTATAGGAGAGTGCTCTGCCAAAACATGGAAGCAAACCAGGAAAGAGTCCTGGAATCCAGGCAACCAGGGATTTAGCAAAACAAGGAGGTGAAAGGAAGCTCCAGAGGACATCTGTGGAGTAGCCAGTCCATTCTGGAACTGGAGGATAGCAATATCCAGGAGGGACTTCTCCAGAAAAGAAGAACATAAAGGAATCAAACACCTGATGTGTCTGAGTATGTTCAGAACACTCTGGACTTCCGTGGCCTCAGTACGGGTCTGGAGCCATAGGTCCCCAGGTTATGAAGCAAATGAAGAAATGACCACATGAGACAGTTATTAACATCTGAAAGACCAAAATATTTCATGAGAAAGAAAATAGACTCTGAGCTCACCACTTGGCTGGGCTGTGACCAGTATTTACCTGGTTCTCACAGTGCAAACACCGAATATTGATTTAACCAAAAAAAAAAAAATGATGTGATTGGGAAAATAGGAAAGGCAAGTTTGTATGTGTGGAGGGTGACATAAGAGCTAAATCCTCATTCTCTTCAGTGGGAAGCCATAGGGTCATATCTAAAATCGGAAAATAAGAGAGAAAGAGGGTAAACAGACATTCTGACCTATGGAAATAAATATCATGAAAGAACTACAAGAAGTAGAAGTTACAGCTCTGGCCAGAGAAAATCCAAGCTCGGGAGAGTCAAGCCAAGAGCTACTTGCTCTTTTTTGTTGTAAATTGTGTAGAACTCTTTGACTTCTTGAAACTACGTGTCATGTGTTTTAAAGTGGGTGGGGGATGGGCTGGATGGGGGTTGGGCATGAAGGGGAGCACTTGTGTTGAGCACTGGGTGTTAGATGTAAGCGATGAATCACTAAATTCTACTCATGAAACCAATATTGCACTATACAATAACTGACTAGAATTTTAAAATTTGGATAAAATAAAGTAGCCTGTGTTTACAATAATAAATATTAACTTTTTTAAAGTAAGGGAGCCCCATAAATACTTGATTGATGGATGGATTGATTGACTGCTTTGTCTAACATAAACCAATGGATTATTTGATTTTGGATAAAAAGTGCCAGGAGTTAAGGAGTGGATCCTCGTTATCAGGTAAACTCACAGCCTGTCTCTTCCTGCTTCAACCACGGTCCCCACCCACCTGACCCAGAGGAGGGCCCTGAGTCACTGCTGGGATGACTGGCAATGCTGTCCCATGGTGCTGGCCCTTCATTTATTTACTTAGGAAAATCCCTTCATTCAGAAATGATGCTCTTCTAACTTGTATTATGCAAATGTTCAAACATGCACAAAAGTGGAAAGAACCTGAGTTTACCCATTTGCTACCTTCAACAGTTACCAACATATTACCCATTTATTTTATTTGCCCCACCAAAACTGCCCCATTTCTTCTGTCTGGAATATTTTAAAGCAAATCCCAGACATTAGGATATTTAACCAATAAATAGTTTAATATGCATTGCTATCTGACAGGACCTTTGGATTGAATCAGGATTCAAGTAAGGTCCACACATTGCATTTGATTGCTATGCCTTTTCTCTCTCTGTCTCTTTTTAATTAGTTTCAGAGGTAGAGTTCAGTGATTCATCAGTCGCATACAACACCCAGTGCTCATCCATCACGTGCCCTCCTTCATGCCCATCACCCAGCTAACCCATCTCCCCACCCAAATCCCCTCCAGCAACCCTCAGTTTGTTTCCTAGACTTAAGAGTCTCTTATGGTTTGCCTCCCTCTCAATGTTCATCTTATTTTATTTTTCCTTCCCCTTTCTCTATGTTCATCTGTTTTGGTATCTTAAATTCCACATGAGTGAAATCATATGGTATTTGTCTCGCTCTGACTGACTTATTCTGCTTAGCATAATACCCTCTAGTTCCACCCACATTGTTGCAGATAGTAAGATTTCATTCTTTTCAGTGGCTAAGCATTATTCCATTGTATATATAGACAGAATCTTCTTTATGCATTCATCTGTTGATGGACATCTGGACTCTTCTGATGTTTTGGCTATTCTGGACATTGATGCTATAAACACTGGAGTGGGGAGTGCCTGGGTGGCTCAGTCAGTTAAACTTCCACCTTTGGCTCAGGTCATGATCCCAACATCCTTGGATAAAGCCTCACCTCAGGCTCCCTGCTCAGAGGGGAGTCTGCTTCTCCCTTTGCTCCTCCCCACTTGTGCCCTTGCTCTCTCTCTGAAATAAATAAAATCCTTAAAAAAAATTTTTGAATTAAGAAAATAAACACTGGGGTGCACATGGCCCCTCAGATCACTGTGTTTGTGTCCTTTGGTAGCAACCTGTTTGACCTCAGCTGCAGCAACTTCTTGCTAGACACATCTATAAAGGCAAGAGAAACAAAAGCCAAAATGAACTATTGGGACTTCATCAAGATGCCTTTTCTCTCTTACTCTTTAATAGCCCCTCCCTTTTTTTCTTGCCACTGATTTGTTAAGGAAACTAAGTCATTGATACTGTAGAATGTTGAGTATTTTTACTTTGGCTCATTGCTTTTTTGGGTCATTTATGTTGTTCCTCTAGCTCTAGATATATTGTCAGGTGTAGGAGTTTGAAGAGATCCAGATCAATGTTGGGACAGAATGGAATGATGCCATGGGCTTCCTCTCGTACTACATCACAAGGCTCATAATTCTGCTTGCCCTACTTTGACTACTGCCGAGACTGGTTATTAGGTTCAGCGTCAGTCCCATCTCTATAGTGTGAAGTTCTCCACAAACTTTTCACCTAAAGATTTTAGAATCTGTGATATATTGTTTCCAAAGACCACCAGCAGCAAAACTTGCCCCATTTTGCCCCAAAATTATGAGAAATGGTGAGATGTGGAAGAATGGTTGCCATGTGTTTCCTGTTCTTTCTTCTTGTGACCAGCTATGCCCTACTGCAGCCTCCCTGTTGTCTCATGTTGTCTCTCATGTGTGGAGGGGGGATAATTTGTCTTCCTAGTCCAGAGGTCTCAGATCAACAGGAGTTACAGCTGAGGAACCAGTTTAGCTAACAAGATCGTGAACTTTCAAAAGATGCCAACATGGAGACATGTGGGGAGAGCTAAAGGCATTTTGCATGTGGAAGGGATATAAACTATTGTGGTTAAGGGACAGACACTGATAAGTTTCTCCTGGGATGCCCATGCCTCCCATCAGCCCATGTCCCCTTCTTCTGAATCTGGACTGACTTTGTAATTTGCTTTAACCAAGAAGGTAGCAGAGATGACACGGTGTCCCTTGAAGGTTTAGTCCTTAAGAGATCAGTCAGCTTTGATAGCTTCTTCCTCCACCCTGGTGGAAACCAACCAACATATGACAAGAGGTCACCTGTAGGAGAACCAAGGCTCCTTGGTGACAGTCAGCACCAAGGCCTGCCATGTGAGTGGGGCCATATTAGTACAGTCCTGACTGAGCCCCACAAAGAATATAGCCACATTAGTGACTCCAGCTGACCCACATGATGGTGGATTGTCAGGTATCAACAGATAACAGAGATATCTGATAGATAGATACACAGATGGATACTAGATAGATAGATAGACAGATACATCCATCCATTGATGACTATTACCTGGACTCATTATGGGTTTCAAAACATGTTTTTTCTAATTTCCTCCTCATTGATTAACTGGAAATCTGCTTTAAAAAAAAAAAAAAGGACAGCATCCTGTAACAATGATTTGTTTACCCTGAAAGGTAAATATAAGAAAGGGAGGGCAAACACTTGATGTTACTTTTTGAATTTTCATAGTGCCTTATAATTCCAATTCACCAATGAGATTTGGGGTTTTTGTTTTTTGTTTTTTGGGGTTTGGGGGAAGGGGTCTTTTGCTTTTATTGTTTTCATGTTTTAGCATCATTATGAGGATATTTGGATATTTATATGTTTAATTTGTTTCAACCTGTTGCATTATTATCCTTACTGATACTCAAGTAGCCCCCTCTTTGGCCCAGGGGAGGCTCTGCTCCTCAAGTTGGATCTGTGTTCTTGTGATAAGACCCCATTAGTCTTAATAGCTTCCTTGTTCGATCGCATAGCAAGATACCCTAGGTTCATCACATACGGTTCCTGCCCCAGATCTGGAGTCAGCCATTCCTCTAAGGAGTCCTAGTTCCTTTAGTGGGAAGTAGAACCTATTTATTCTCAATTTATATTCAATTCCAACAAACTTAGAAATTAGATTTCCTATCCCCAGACACTTAGCATTATTACATTAGAAATGGGCTGCTATTGACATGTACTCGCAGCTCTAAGATGGACAGCTAATAGCCAATTAATAGGAGAGAGAACTGGAAACAAATGATGAAGGGCAGATATATGAACTCCAAAATTTCAGCCATCCGGCCCCATTCCACATTCACATTCTCCAAGAAAAGATCTTCATTATTCCCATGTGAAATTAATCTCCTTTTCCTTAAATTTTATTTATACCTCTATTATAATATTTATCAAACTGTTGTTGTTTTGGTCTGTTGTCCAGACCTCATCTGTCCATTAGAATCATCCAAAAGGTTGCTTATTAACAAGATAATAATGAAAAATAAAAATTTTTTAAATGGATGTAATTGATGTGTAATACTATATAACAGCATTAGATGCAGGACATAATAATTTGCTACATGTATAAGTTGCAAAATGATTGCCTAAATAAGTTTAGTTAACATCCATCACTGCACATAGCTACAGTTTTTTTTTTTCAAGATCTATTCTCTTAGCAGCTTTCAAATATACAATATGGTATTAACTATATTCACGATGTTGTATATTATATCTCCACAACTTCCTTATCCTATAACTGCAAGTTTGTACATTTCGGCCACCTTCACCCATTTTCGCTTCCCATATCCCATACCTATGGCAACTGCCAGTTTGAGCTATGAATTCAGGGTGGTTTTAGATGCCAAATATAATTGAGATCATACAGTAAAAAAAAAAAAATTAATTGGGGTGCCTGGGTGGCTCAGTTGGTTATGCATCTGCCTTGGGCTCAGGTCATGATCTCAGGGTCCTGGGATCAAGTCTCACATCAGGCTCCTTGTTCAGCAGGGAGTCTGCTTCATCCTCTGCTCCTATCCACTCTCATGCTCTCTATCAAATAATTAAATAAAATCTTTTAAAAAATTAATTAATTGAATAAAATAAAATGATGTCTGGGTCCTACAGTCAGAGAATCATATTAAGCAGGTCTGGATATTTTTGAAACTTGTCAGATGTTTCTGATAGATGGTCATGATTGAGAATCACTAGTCTATGACCCTGGGAGGGTAGAGCTTCACTCAGTAGTTCTTGTACCCCACTTAGCCGTGTTACCCAGAACTGCCATTCAATAAATGTTTGCTGATTTGAAATGGGACTGGAGTTGACTGGAAAGCCTGAATCAAAAGTGGTTAGCCATTTTCAAGATAACAAAGTGGACAGAGTGTCCCACTCCATCTTCTCGAAGGACCAGACCCATAGCTATCTAGGAAATTTGACTGTTCAGAAGGACATATCTCCAGAGGTGTTCAGAAAGTTCAAGTTTGCATTTATTTGGAAAAAAAAATCACTATCTTGCAGAAGCTTTTATCACAAAACATTAAATCTCACTAGACGTGCAGGTTGGAAAGACTCCTAAGGATGCAGAGTTGAAATCCAAAACATGCAGATAATACGAACGTGGGCGGTATGGTCATGGGGCCTGGAGATAAAGTGACTGTGATATGGCCAACAGACGGTTTTCTGAACAATGCCACAGTGACCGCCTTGGTGGCACAAAGCCCAAATGGCCTTTGATTCTTTACTGTCCCTAGTGTGTATGTACCTCATGCGTACTCCTGGGGGGAAGGAAATAAATGTATCTTATGTAACATACTTTTGTATTCCTTCCACACTTATCAGTGTTCTAGGCATAACGCATAATCGGCAAATTAGTGTGAAATCTTTTAGGAAGGAACATGAGTGTGCTTGCCACCTGCCTCTCGTATGAGTCCTATATCTAACCAGTTAAGACCACATATTTTTACTATCCTCATTAACATGATACAGTCACAGAGGCATTAAAAATATGATCCTTTCTATTTTAGGAGAAACAAAGAACTACAATTTTCTCTAAAAATAACCTAGATTGGAATTTTCTTCCACCCATGAGAGCACTATGTTTATGAACACAGAGTCCCAAAACCTGTGTCAACAACATTCTAAAACAATGCTTTACTGTGATAATCACATATAATAAGCATTTGGTTCCTTAAGTTTTCATTAGTTTTGGAAATTTTTTTTAACCTAACAAAGACAGGATCTTTTCTCCCACACAGCTCATCTGGTCAGCATCAGCCTTATGCTAGGATGCCTGAAGAGGGACAAAAAGTAAATTATGGATAATAGTGCCCAGTGCCCTGAATCTATTTCCAATCCCCAGAAGCAGAATAGCTTAGGATAAACTCTAGAGCCAAAGTCAAGCCTTGAAATGAAAGTAGGCATCTACCATGCCGTTGGAGAATTTTTGGATCATCTGAACTTAGATAGAGAGCTTGGCCAATCGACTGTCCAAGTTATATCATGCAGAATGAGCTACTTCTAGTGGAGAGTGAGGGTTTTATTTATCTTCGTCTATCCTTCAGGATTTTTCATGAAGGTAAGTAGAGATTCACCATGTAACTCCCAGACACTCTCTAAAAGGCAAGTCCTCATTCTTGTAGCATTCCTCGACCAGATGAGGGGTTTGAGAAATGTAAGAACAGTTTGGGTTGTCACTTTAACTGGGAGAATCCCAGAGAGGCTCTACATCCCACAGGGCATAGGAAAATCCCTCACACCAAAGAACCCTCCTGCATAAATACCAGTAGCACCTCCTCTGAGCTTAATGTTTAAATTTCTTAATTGCCAAGTTGGAAATGAAGACATTAAGACCCATTCTGCTCATTTGGGTCTTCTATTGTAGACAGGTCTCTGATTATCTACATATTATATTATTGAACTGAAGAGCCAAACCCATCTGGAAAAGGGTGAGAAGAATTCATCCTTCCCTAAGTACAGGATCACTCACTGGTAGGAGACATACTCATGGTATCTGCCATTAGCTGAGCCCACAGTTTAGAGATATTTAGGGAATATAACAGTTAATTAATTCCACCTTCTACTCAGCCCATAGTCTGAATTTGAGGAAGGCGATAGGAAAATCTAGAAATTAGTTTCAGCAAAATGATGCCAACAAAAAGAAAATTATGCCAAAGGCAAGACCATTGCAAGACAAATGTAATGAAGAGAGTCTGGGAAATTATCAGATGAATTCAATGATTGAATACAATGACTATTGGCGTGAAAGATATTTCTGAACTGAAGAAGCCAATCTAAATTCTCTTCTATGTTGATAGTTGCTAAATTGCTCTGCTTATGAGACAGATGTGTTCGATTCTCCTACTTTAGCTTATATTTCTTGTACCTAAAACCAAAAATGAGCACCTATAAAATCAAATGGAATGGCTTTCAAGAAGATACAACCCAAAGTAGAAGTCTTGACTTTTAGTGCTTTTGAGAGACATGCCTCTAATGGAATCCTGCATTGTTCTCCCCTGGCTCGGGCACAAATGATGAGTAATAAACTCAGGGCAGCCTTTAGGTGGAAAATATAATCCAGAATCCCAGATAAATTCTGAGTTTTAAGAGAGTGCTCCAAATGTAATGAGGTGAGGTGCGTTTTGATGAAAGCACTAGATGTCTAGGAATATTAAAATACCTGCCAAAAATACGTAAACAAACATATCTTCATGTATTAATAAAATATTTGTTCATCCCTACTATATACCTATGCCAACTTGCCAACAGAACTAGAGTTTGGTTTGTTCCCCCAATATGCATTCTGATTCCACAGAGCTGAACAAAAGGATAAGGAGTAGAGGCTGGGGACTAGCAGAACAGAGGAGAAAATGGATCACGCAGGAGGCAGTGGGGCTCATTGCCTCCACACTGCAAGCCATCCTTGGAAACAGTCTTCTGGTTTTCAGCAAAGGCAGGTTGTGTAGGTATGTCCATAGTAAAGTCAGCAGCACCTCCTGTTAAAATGATCTCTCCTATTTCTGGAGCCTGTGCTTTGAACAGCTTCTTGGGGGCCCTAAAGGGTTTTTGCTTTCAGCTTGTCTTGGCTGGCCTACAAGATTCCGTGTTACCGAGAATCTCTTGTCTCATTCTATGTCTATTAAAAATGTAGACATTGAAATATTCTTCCAGGATATATTGAAGGACATGGTGAAATTGGGAGAATGCTTTCCAGAACCAGGATAGAAACTGTGAACCACAATAAGATGGCAGGGATGGTCTATAAGGCAGAATCTTATATCTGTTTATATGTGACTATAACTGGAATGGATGGAGACCCAACACAGGGCATGATATAGCCATCTTTAAAAGTGTCTGACATTACTCAATATTCTTGTCAGCCCAGGAAGGAGCATGGAGTCCATGTGGATGTTGCCAACAAAGTTCGGGAATCAGGAATGAAGCTAATCCTCTGGGTCTTCCATTGTCCTAGGTAAAAATGTCGTAGTTATTATGACAAAGGGCACCGTCCTATATGCAGGGCTTCCAGAAATTTCTGCAGACCATGATCAATATTTTGCAGAGTGGGATCTTAGCCAAAATGCAACTCTGAGGTCTGGGCTTTCCTTTCCCTGGCATGTTTACTGGGTATTTGGCAGAACAAGTCTTTCCTGAATGCTGGATCCTTTGGAGGATATAGAAGAGTATTTTCAGGACTTGAAATGGTGAGATTAAATGCTTAAAATTGGGGATGGGTGATAATGGGTCTCTCTCTTTTTTTAAGATTTTATTTATTTATTTGACAGAGAAAGAGAGAGATCACAAGTAAGCAGAGAGGCAGGCAGAGGGGGAGGGGGAAGCAGGCTCCTCACTGAGCAGAGGGCTTGATGCGGGGCTCTATACCAGGACCCTGAGATCATGACCTGAGCCAAAGGCAGAGGCTTAACCCACTGAGCCAACCAGGCACCCCTATTTTTTTTTAAAGATGGGTCTCTTGGATTGAAGAGCCCTCTGCCTTTTTGTATTCTTTCTTTAGAAGGAACAGAATGGAAGTAATTTAATCCTGTAAAGTAATACAGGAGATAGCATATACTAGTCTATCACGAGAAGGTATTGCTGACTAAAGAGAAAACATCTCTCATGACAAAAATGCAACTGCTTTTACTTTTAAAGGCCGTTTGAAGGCCAAAATATTCAAATACTTAAACAAAGAACAGGAAAGGAAGAAAGGAGATACAATCAAATGGCCATGTCTATTCCTTGAGCAGTGACATCTGGGAAGGTTTGGCTACCAGTGACAGGTTGTCTGGGTAGGAGGTGACCCAATAGTCTGCCCAGGGGACTACCTTGCTTTAACACACACACACACACACACACACACACACACACACACACACACACACATGGATGTCTGGGGTGCTTAGTTAAACATCTGCCTTCAGCCCAAGTCATGAACTCAGGGTTTTGGGATCAAGCCCTGTAGTTGATTTAAAGAGGTCTATTATTAGAGAAACTCAAAAGGAAAAAAATGGGGAATGGATCTTGTAGTTGAGGCTTCTGGTGCACCAGTACAACATCCCTTTGGTCTATCTAGTTTCAGTGTATCTGTGATGGACAGTTCTGCGCATACGGCTGACATCCCACATCAAGCACCTTTCTCAGGGTCCCTCTGCTTTGCTGATTTTGAGATTTCTCTAAAACTATGGAAATCTGCTGAGCTTAAGCTCTTTGCTATCCATATCCACACTGGAGTTAAGACTCCTAGGGACAGGCCTCAAATAACTCAGATGGGGGCCAGTGTATAAGTGTCACAGCACCCCCATCTCCTGGTGGGAAAATTTTGAGTTACCTTCCACATGGGTCCTCAGAGAATCACCAGTGGGATTGGCCCTTCCTATCTCGCTTTGCCTACTCTCTCATTTCTACTGCCTGGAATCACCTCCCAAGTAAACAATGTGCACCTGAGGGACTCCTGGTCTCAGGCTCTCCTCTCAAATCATCTCCTTCAGGGCACCTCCAGGGGAGTGGATAATTGTCTGGTACATCAATTAAATCCCCTCCAGTTGAAAATGGCAGGAAATCCAAGAGAATATGCATTTTGATAAATGAGAATGTATTGGCTCATTGACCTGAAAAGTCTAAGGTCAGAATTGACTTCAGGCACTGACTGCAATCTAAGGATCTCAAACCTAATGTCAAGATCCAGCATTGCTGTCTTGGTTCGGTTCTACTGCCCTCCATATGTCAGCTTTATCCTCAAATCAGATCTCCCTCTGTGGTCATAAGGTGACTACAGAAGTTCCATGTCTTTTCTACTTTAAGCTTCAACTGCCACTAGAGACAGCAAGAATATCTTTCCTAGAGATTTCAGGAGACTCATCATGTTTATTTGACTTTGTCTGGGTCACGTGCAGATAGGGAATTGAATGACCCAAATCTACATGTGGATATGTAGTCAACAGAATGGTTAAGGGGTGATTTCCCAGAGAGAAACCACATACGGTTATCAGAATAAAGGTAAATCATTGCTGGGTGGCAAAATACAACTGAAGTCCATCACAGTCCACTCTTCTGGGCTTCTCAGAACACATGCACGTACACAGGCATACATGCTTCCTCCCATATTTTGCAAAGTTACTGCACCTCCTTAAAATACATTCACCACTTCTCCAGAAGGAGATAATCTGATCCTTATCCGGCACCAAACCTAGGATTTCTGGAAGAGATGCAATCCTCTTAATCAATGCAAAAAGTCTTGCCTCAAAATCTGATAGTGTATAGCTTAATGATCATTTTACCAACCCCTTGCACTCAATATATAATGGTGGGGCGAGAACAAGATAACAAGATAACTGCTGTAAGACCATTTAGGAAAAGCAAGAATTGGAAATTACTGAGTGGTCACTAACCCAAAGCAAATCTCACGTTCTAGTGAACAGGAATAACAAGGCTTACTTCCTGGCATTGGACCTTGATCCTTGGTTGGCCAACCTGGGCAGCCCTGGGAAGTTCTTCCTCATCTGTTTTCTCCCGTGGCTCATGATTTCTCCTTTTTGGAAGATCTCTTTGTCCATTATCCTCCATAGTTATGCCTGAGATGGTTTTAAGAGGTAATGCTTACTTAAAAAGCTATGCTCTATCAAATCATTTCTTAATGACATGAATTTAGGCTGAAAACTGTCTTCAAAATCAAGAAATCACAAACTGTATTTGGCTTGGGCTTGTATTTTTGTTTTAAGTCCTCACTAAAATCACAAAATGTAACCAGTACATTCTATCACCTGGAATTCTTCCTACCAAGTACAATGGTGTTACCTTTGGTAGTCCATGGTGTGAGTGCCAACACACAGCAGTGAAAATTTGACCAGGATTTTTACTACTGCTTAATTAATATTGTCAACTTTATAACCTGGGATAGAGAGCTCCTTCTGACTTCCATTCAACAATGAGCCAGCCAAAATTCCCTCTTCCAGAATCGGCTACTTGCTAACTCTTATTCCTGGTACTAATTCATCAATCAGTCATTTATTCAGCAAATACTTCTTGAGTGCCTATTATGTGTCAACCATTGTTCCCAGTTTTATGGATACAGTGGTAAATTAGGCAGGCAAGATCCTGCTTATATGGAACATATAGTTAGAATCCATTCATTTCTAAAAGACTAAAGACAAATCCAGCCCTAATAGGATTAAGCCAAAAATGTAATTTATTAACTAAGAAAACTGAAAAGTTCAGGGGTAGCATTAGCTTCAAGCATAGCTTTGTGTAAATGCCAAATGATGTTGCCAGGACTCAGTTTTTCTTCATCACATGCTCTACTGGCCATGATCTATTCTGTGTTTTGGCTTTATTTTCAGACAGTCTCTCTCTTCTTGATCACAAGATGTCTACAGAAGATCTAGATTGTATATCTTCCAGGCTTTAAGCCCAATAGGATTTCATTTTATTCACTCTGATTGAGTCATATTGGGTCCCCAGCCAGGGAACCGAGACATGCTGATTGGCCAGACCTGAGTCATATGTTCTGCACCTCAAAGGAGCCAAAACAACCAAAAGTAAGTGAGAGGAAAGTGGATTAGGGGTGGTTCCCCAGAGTGATATTGGGGTGTGGTTATCAGAAACGAGTGAATGGATACTGGGCAGCAAAATGCAACCACCAGATCCAGAGGAGTGTGGACGCCTTGACTCACATACACACCCAGTCCAGGATCTCCAGGAGTTGGTGGTGCTACATTCAGTTGAGAAATATCTGAATCAATGATTCATAAGGGCCAGTGAGTACATGAAGCTGAAGTCCCAAGTTACAAAGTGACTGAAAGAAAGTATGGGTGTTGCAAATGCCAAAGGCTGTCCTGGGCTTGTCTGTGAAGTTTGTTCCCCTTCATCACCCTCTAAGATCTGGGTGAGGTTATGTGCCGCAAAGATTCAGTTTGACACAGGCTTGGACTCCTCCAAGTTGCTTCAGGAGATTAGAGATTGGAGGGGAGGGAGTAGTAAGACTGTAATGACATATTATCAGGCTTCTCAAGCGATTGCCAAGAATTACTCAAAGCTCAAGAATAACAGGGTAACAAGATGAATATGACACATCTTTTCAGAAAATATATTTGGCTCAATAAGAAGTAATTTAAAATATTACTTATAAACATATAAAATGGAGTAGGATGCAAAATTTATATTAATTTCATGATAAACCACAAACTTCAAAGAAATTTTCAAGCCTGTTGGGGATACTCGAAGGAAAATCACTTGCATAATGGAGAGGGGAAAAAAAACAACTCTTTTCCCCAGACAGAAATTAAGAATCATGATCCTTATCTAAGAAATTAATCCAGCCTCTCTAAGCAGAAAATTCAGTGTATTGGCAAGGTCTTTTTAGTAGCCAGGGAAGCAACCATTGAAAATGGCTGAGTAATGTGCCTGTTTATTATCCCCAACAGACCCACTGACAAACCATTTGAAATCCAAAGTGCACATTCATTGTGAGTAAGTAGGCCTTGCAATTACAGAACTGTGAGGAATGTATTAATCTCTTTCTGCTAGACAATCAGGAAAATAAATATGCACTTCCACAACTCACACTGGAGGGCAGGGCATAAAGAAGAACAACCCTGTCTGCCAGGACAGCATCTGAGAAGAGTCCAACATAGGATATTTTGAAGTGGTGGTAGCAAAACCCACCACCTGAGCAACTCTGGGGGACTTGGAGTGGCAAAGACCACCACAGCCCATCTTCCCAGAGACCCTAGGATGCTATTTCTGAACTGACTAATTAAGACTCTGGGAAAGTACCGGTGAGAGGAGGAAGGTGTGTCCTGGGGCATAACAGAGCCCAATGGCAGAGGGAAAGTCAAGGTGAAGCTTAGAGGAAGGAAGCACACGGTACAGAGATTGGGGACCTACACACAGAAGCTGGGTGTATCAGAACAGAGTCCCCTGTGGGAGGCTGACCATTGGGCATGCTTGTCCTTACAACTGCCTACCATAGGCAACGTCACCACCTGGTTTGCAATCCTTTCCACCATAGGTTGTCATCCCCTTGAGTTTTCCCTAGTCCTCCAATAAAATCTGATCCATCTGTATAGAAACCAGGGAAGGCTGTAAAGATAAGCTCCACAGAGCTACCAAGAGGGGTGTGAAGCCTGTGAGACAGTTTGAGCAATGAGGTGGCTGCCCAGCTCATGATTCTCATGGCAAAGGCCATGCTTTTTCCCTCCTTTCTTCTTTGAGGAAATTGCTTTACTCTTAACACATGGGTCACCCTTGTACTTCATGGTGCCACCCCACATGGCCACACAAGTCCAGGGGAAGCTCTTGGCCCCAGTTAGGCTCTTCCAGCTGGCCCAGGATCCAACTCAGGCCCATCAGAACCCTTCCAGTTAAAAGAAGCCCTTTCCTCTCAGAGGGAAAATTTGGGAAGATGTGTCCCCAGTGCTACCAGTACCCATGATTCTAACCCTAAGGAGAAAAATACTTTGGGAAAATGATGACGTGTAAAAAGAAAGAAGTGAAAAAGAGAACCTCGTTCTTTCTACCATTTACTTATCTGAGTCAGTACATTCTTTCTTTCCCTAAGCTGCTTGGTTTTGGATAATTATCACTTGAAAATATAGATCCTGTAAAATCAGTGTCCTTTATACCACACGTGTACACAGGTACACACATGCCCATATATATGCAACTGCAGTGGAGTCCAGACTGAGACCAACAGTGAAGAAAGTGGAGTCTACAGTAGAAAAGATGGACCCACAGCTCTGAGAAGTCACAGTAACACCAAGAGGTCAGGGGGAAGACATCCGTCCGTCTTTCCCAAGTAATATGGACAGAAAGGACATTTTTAAGGTGGGAGAATTCACAGCTTAGCTTTTCGGGTCCCAGAGCCAGAGGTAGAACCCAATCTTGAAGCCACCTAGGCTAGATCTCATGCTACTACAGGAAATGGGCCCCACAAGCGAGAAAAGACTGTTGAATGGTAATAATAGGTATATAGTAATAATTTCTCCCCCAAAATGGTAACGATCATTAAACATATATGTCAGTTTAACTTTTACATCTAATGTATCAGAGTAGATTTGGTGTTCCATGATGGGCAATTGTTGCCCTAAATAAACTTTGACAGGAAGTTGCTAGTAAGAATCACTTTTCATATATTAAAACCAAGATACTGAGAAGAATCCTGAATATGCCCCAGAAAATCAGAGCTCCTACTCTACTCCAGAAGAAAGGTAGTTAAGGAAGGTTGATATGCACTGAAATGGGTCGCCCCCAAATTCGTATGTTGAAGGCCTAGCCCCCAATGTTAAGTGGAGGGTCTTTGGAGATGTGGCCTTTGGGAGGTAATTAAGGTTAGATTAGGTTGTGAAACTGGGCCTTCATGGTGGGATTAGTGCACTTGTAAGAAGAAGAATTCTATGTCTCTCTCTCTCTCTCCTCTCTCTCTCTCTCCACTAAGTGAGCACACACCGAGAAAACAGCCTTCTGCAAGCCAGAAAGAGAATTCTCACCAGGAGCCAAATTGGGTGGCACTTTGGTCTTGGACTTCCAGCCTCCGGAACTGCAGGAAATAACTTTCTGTTTTTTAAGCCAGCCAGTCTATGGTACTTCGCTACAGCAGCTCCCGCAGACTAACACAGAGGTCAAGACCCAGATACTGCAACCTCCCAGGTTTGTTGGTTTCCAGTGTGGAGCTCCAGTACTCTGTCAGTCAGGTAAGACACCAGACTACTTGCCACCTTTCCTTTGTTTGAAAAAGAAAAGAGATGGGAATGGATTGTCCCTGAGGGTCTGGATGTGGTAAACTCTGAAGACCTTAATAGAACCCTGACACTTATCCTAGCCATCCACAGGGGCTTCTTATTAATAATTCTTTTCTTTTCTCTTCTTTCTTTCTTTCTCCATTTCTTTCTTATTTCTTTCTCTCTTTTTCTCTTTCTTTCTTTTTTATAGAGGGAGGCAGAAAGTGCAAGCAGTGGGGAGGAGCAGAAGAAGAGGGAGAGAGAGAACCCCAAGCAGGTTCCATGCCCAGCACAGAGTCTGATGCAGGGCTCGATCCCAGGACCCTGAGATCATGACCTGAGCCAGCATCAAGAGTCAGATGCTTTATGGACTGAGCTATCCGGGCACCTCATTAATAACAATTCATAACCTAAAGAATAACTTGAGCAATTAGATTTTTTAAAAATATGAAACATTGCTATAGATAAGATTCATTTTCAAGAGAAGGGAAAAAAAATGTGAAATTGGAGTCATAACCTTAGATTCAGAAGGTTCCTGGTCACTGGCCTATTCAAAACCTGCCAAAATACCACCTAATATCCAAAAGTCTGTTTTTATTCTATTGTGGAGAACTAAAAGGTTGATTTTTTTTAAAAAAAGCCTAAGCTCTAAAAAATGAGTAAGTCACTTTAGTCAAAAATCTTTTTGTACGGCCTGCAATAATTAAAATGATATGGATAGTCTGCCCTTGCAAGCTTATATTTTTGAGTCATTCTCCTGACCTTGTGTGCTCATTTTGGATTGCAAAAATTACCTCTGAAAATTGGTTGTAAACACAAGCAATGAAGGGGTAACCAACCATGAAAGTAATTAATTAAAAGAGTTCCCACTTAGTTGCACATTTTCTCCAGTAAAAACACTTTCAGAAAATTGCTCACATTGTAGACTCAGATGCACTACCAGCCAAATCTTAATTTAAGAAAATTATAACCACATACAGTCACCCTAAGAAGTTAGCATCCCTGTGGTGGCCACCCCTAACCAGGGGAGCTAGTTTTCTGGAAGCCCCTAAGGTATGGCTTAATTTGGAGAAACGTTAAGGCAAAATAAGGTGGGAAGGAAGGAATTGCAAGGAAACATGTGAATACCATTACAATAACACTTTATATGCACAAAAATCAAGCATAAAGACAACCTAGGGAGTAATTAAATTACCAATGATTTTTTTATTATGACAAAAAACACCTAAGATTTCCCCCTCTTAACAATATTTCAGTGTACAGTATAGTATTGCTAACTATGGGCAAAATGATGTATAGTGGGTCTCTAGAACTTCTTCATCTTGCAAATCTGAAAGTCTGTACTTACCGGACAGCAACTCCCCTTTCTCTCTCTCACCCCCAGCTCCTAGAAACCACCATCCTACTTTCTGTCTCTATGAACTTGACTCCTCTAAGGACCTCATATAGGAGGAATCATACAGCATTTGTCCTTTTATAACTGATTTATTTCACTTAACAATGTCCT
Source organism: Enhydra lutris kenyoni (assembly GCF_002288905.1). Taxonomy (NCBI): domain Eukaryota; kingdom Metazoa; phylum Chordata; class Mammalia; order Carnivora; family Mustelidae; genus Enhydra; species Enhydra lutris. The sequence goes on along the minus strand of NW_019154132.1, from coordinate 7,665,886 downwards.
CAAGGTTCATCCATGCTGTAGCTTGTGTTAGAAGTTCCTTCTTCTTGAAGGCTGAATAATATTCCACTGTGTGCACAGACCACATTTTCATTATCCATTCATTTGTCAATGGACATTTAGGTTGGTCCCACCTCTTGGCTATTGTGAATAATGCTGCAATGAACATGGGAATGAAAACATCTCTTCTGGATCCTGATTTAAATTCTTTTGGAGAAATACCCAGAAGGGTAATTGCTGGATCATATCGCAGTTCCATTTTCAACCTGCCAATGAGATTTTACGTATATAAATCTTTGGGAATGGTTTTCTAAGATTAAGTTCTACTGATCATGTTCTAATAGCTAGAAGCCTTTTTCTTTCTCCTGGTTTTAGTGAAAGGCTTCTTTTTCCTTATGACAGATAATGAGCATGTAGATTCTTTGCTTTTTTTGTAACTAATAATATGACGTGAATTGTTTCAATCTTGCTGTGATTCTAGAGACACAGAGCAGCTTGTGTGTTTGAGAGACTTTGTGTGCCCTTGTGCACATAGGTATTTCTTCTTCGGCCCCTTCCCACTGCCCAGAGTTACACAGTTTGACTTGCCCAGCATCCCTGCAAGGTCAATCAGGAGCTCTCAGCAGCTGTGATTAATGTCTCAGCTCCCTCTGTCCCACAGACAGGAGAATATTTTCCAAGTCTCAGATTAGATTTTCCTCATCTTCTTTCCTTTCTCCCAAGTTTTAGTGGAAAAATCTCTCTTCCTGATCTTCTACTCACTTTATATTTCTCTCTATTCCAAACCTCCTGATTTTATCCCTTCCAAGTGCACACACGTGAGAAAGAAAGTCCTTGCAATTGACACAATGTTATACAGAAGTCAACCCCTATATAATGCAACTGTGGTGGGGAAGGAATTATTAATCCCTTCTGAAACCATATTTGATTTTTGTCTTTTAGGGAGAGAGAGGAAGCACGTGTTGGGCCTGGAGGGCAGAAGGAGAGGGAGAGAAAATCTTAAGCAGACTCCACGCTCAGCGTGGAGCCCAATGTGGGGCTTGATCTCATGACCATAAGATCATGACCTGAGACAAAATCAAGAGTCAGATGCTTAACCTGTTATGGAACCTGGACCGGATCCCGTTGAAGGAACCAAGCAGCACTCAGAGGCCTTGGAGGACAGGAGATTTATTTAATGTGGAGGGCTCAGAAGAGAATAATTTCCCAAGAGCCCCGATCACAAACAAAGGGGGTCACTTATACACTTTTACTTCCATATCTGTGGCTCTCTGTGGCAGGCAGGGCAGGAGGGAAAACTCAGAATGGCCCTGGGGCCGGGACTGGGATTCCCCTGCTGGAATGGTCAACCACCTTAGAACACAGATTTCCCCTATCATTCCCCTCTTCGATGCCCCTTTAAACACCTAGTTTAGAGGGCATCATCTTTATTTTTAGGGAGCAATAGTGAATAAGGAGCAACTGGAGTCTGATCTTGGCAATTTGAGCAGCGATAAACCTAGTAAGAGCATTAAGGGTACAAGGACCAAATCGTACTGTGAGGAGGAGCGTACGGTGGGGGCCGGTGGGGGGGGGGCGAACCAAGGGAAAAATGGTGAGAGGGAATCCCACCAAGTTGCCTGCTTTCCACTGGTGATTTACTTGTTCTTATAATTGGGTTAGAGTTTTTTTGGATCACCCCAACTCATTAGCATAGAAACAACATTTCTCCTGTAAGAAGAGGCCAAGTCCCCGTTGTGCAGCCATGAGCAGGTCAAGCCCGCGCCTGTTCTGGGGGACCACGGAGGCCAGCGTCTTGTGCTGGCACTGCCGAGCTAGGGCTGACTGAGTGAGGCCAGAAAAACCTGCGGTGAGTTGTTGAGTTAGCCCCTGGTACTGAACCTGTGGCATCCTGAGGCCAGTGGCGCTGAGGGTAGCTCCTGACCAGCAGGCTCCCAAGAAAGCAGCTGGGGGGTCTCCATGTAAGTGGAGCGTCACTCCCGGGGAGGACTGAAAGATCAGGTGAGAGACTGACAAGCGTGCGTGACCGATTGTGCGGGGTGTCTGACCCTCCCCCGACCCACCGGGTTTGGCAAGCTAAAGGTAGTGAGGAGGAACAGCACACCAGGTAGCAGAAGACCAGGACTGACTGGGGTTGGGAAAACCATAGTGAGATGTGCTCAGGAGTAGACAGCAGAGGGCCAGTTAAAGTTGGGTCCACAATCTTCAAGGGAGCCATTGTGGCTAGCCCGACAGCAGATAAAACTTGTGGACAATCAGTGTGTAATACACCTCAGGGTCACTTAGTAAACAACAACAATGGCAAGTCTCTGGGGGAAAATCCAGTGAGGAGGGGCAACAGTGCAGGGTCTGACCCCTAGGATAAGGGATGTTACACCGATGAGAACTACGGACACGGCAAGCAGGTGTCCATTAGTCAGTGGGGTCTCGTCAGAGGTGAAGCTGGAGTGAGTCTACAGGGTTTGGCTGGACTTTCCACTGGTGTGGCTTCTCATCTGGGTGGTGGGCTTTGTTCACTCTGGAGTGGTGGACCCACAGGGTGACACCAGAGACCTAAGGGCAGTAGGAGTGGTTAGAACAATGGTGTGAGGCCCTGTCCACTGTGGTTTGAGGGGGTCCCTTTTGAAAAAATGTTTGACCCAGACTGAGTCCCCTGCCTAGAAGGAGAGCACCTGGAACCCTAAGGGGATTGGGGCCCTCTCAATGATGTAACTTTGTCATTATTTAGGGTGGTCCCTAGGGCCTGAAATTGTTTTTCTGTCTCTTTACCCCCAATCTGATATAAGTTTCTTGGAAGGCTCCCCAGGCATGGGGGAGGCCGTCCACATACTAATTTGGAAGGGGAGTAACCTAGCATCCCGGGTGTGCAGCGGGCACACAGGAGGGCCAGGGGTAGCAGATCTGGCCGTGGGAGGTTAGTCTCCTCACAAAACTTTACTAAGTTTCCCTCAAGGGTAGGATTCAATCGCTCTACTTTCCCTGAGCTTTGGGGCCCGATAGGCGGTGTGGAGCCTCCAGGTGATGCTGAGAGGCTTGGTCAAGACCCATACAACGTCTGCTACGAATGCAGGCCCACCATTACTGTGGATTGTTGATAGCAGGCCAAACCGGGGCGCCAGCTCCCGCAAGAGGACTTTGGCTACTTCCTGGCTTTGTTCCATCCTGGTTGGGAAGGCCTCGACCCACCCAGAGTATATGCGCGTTACTGCTAGGAAATATCTGAACCCCCTGCAAAGTTTCTCTCTAGTTTATCTCTAAATGTTCGAAAGAGGTTCCTCCCCTCCTCTGGACACCTGGCGGGCCGTGCTGCAGCCCAAGCGTTGTTTTTAGCACGTGCAGTGTACTGTTCGGCACGGTGCTGGTGGCTGCTGATGTAGGACTGCTTCTGCAGGAGGTCTCTGATGCGGTTTTTCCCAGGTGGGTAAGTTGGTGGTATTTCTTGACTAGATGCCCTCCTGTTACTGTTGGGATGAAGACACGCCCATCTGGCATCACCCACCATTTCTTTTTACTCAGGGTGGCCCCTTCAGCCATGGTTCATTCTCTTTCCTTCTTAGTGTGCCTAGGCGGAGGGACTTTTTCCGGGGGTGTCAGGGCCACGGTGAGGAAAAGGGCTCTGTCCATGTCCTTACTGGCTGCGGTCTTGGCAGCCTCATCGGCCTGACGATTTCCCCACACTATGGGGTCGTCTCCTTTCTGGGGTCCCTTACTGTGCAGGATTCTTCTTCTCTTGGAAGCCAGATGGCTTTGAGGAGTTTCAGTATCTCTTCCTTGTTTTTGATAGCTTTTCCTGCAGGGGTAAGGAGGCCCCTTTCCTTGTAGATGTACATGCACAGTAGCAAAGGCGTACGGAGAGTCAGTGTGGATGTTGACCCGCTCGCCTTCACCAAGGGGAGGGCTCAGACTCGGGCGTGCAGGTCAGCCTGCTGTGCTGATCGTCCAGCTGGTAACACCTCAGCCTCTAGGACTTCAGTGGTTCTGGTCACTTCATAACCTGCTTTCTGGACACCCTCTTGCTGCCATTGCTGAACAGTGTGAACTCTGGATTCTTTATGGCTTGATCCCATAAGCCTGGATGCCTCGTGTAGACTTCATCAGTTACCTCAGAGCAGTCATGGTCTGGTTCTCCCTCTTCCGTAGGGAGAAGGGTTGCTGGGTTTAATGTCTTTACTGTTTCGGGGGCGACCCACAGATTTTCACAGAGGAGACCTTGGTATTGTGCTAGCCGAGAGCTGGAAAGGAAGCGGTGCCCCTGTGTGTTCATGAGGGACGTAACTGCATGAGGGTCCTCGACGTTAAGTTCTTGCTCCCAGGGTGAGCTTGTCTGCCTCCTTAATGAGTAGGACTGTGGCCCTGAGGCACAGGCCATCCTGCTTCCACGGGGTCCTGTTTCTTTGATAGATATGCAACTGGCCGTTGCAGGGCCCGGCACTACATTTTCTTCTGTAGGTCCCGATTTTGGCCTAGTCCAGGTGGGATGTCTTCAGCCCATACTGAAGGGAAGGCGAGCCTGAACTCTGGCGGGATCCTCAGCTGGGCCTGGGCGTAGGATAACCTCTATTTTTTTGCCCTTGATGTGGTAATTGCTAGTACCAGAGACCCCCACCTCCTCTTGCCCTGGGTTCACTCGGAGGCTGGTGTGCCCATGGGCTCAAAGGTTATCTGAGCCTCGGGGCACCTGGGTGGCTCAGTGGGTTAGGCCTCTGCCTTCAGCTCAGGTCATGATCTCAGGGTCCTGGGATCGAGCCGCACATTGGACTCTCTGCTCAGCGGGGAGCCTGCTTCCTCCTCTCTCTCTCTCTGCCTGCCTCTCTGCCTACTTGTGATCTCTTTCTCTCTGTCAAATAAATAAATAAATAAATCTTAAAAAAAAAAAAAAAGTTTATCTGAGCCCCAAGCTTGGAGAGTATATCTCAGTCCAGGAGGGGGATGGGCAATCAGGTAGATAAAGGAGTTCATGTTGGACCGTGTGGCCCCCAGGTTCACACTGATGAGCCTGGCAAATGGGCTGTTGTGTTGCCCATGTCCTGGTAGCCCCAAGGATGGTCACAGTTCTTTTGCTGAAAAGGGCCACTGGGGAGGTGACAACAGAGTGCTCGGCCCCAGTATCAACCATAAAAGTCATTGGTTGGCCCCCTATTTTTATTCTGACCATGGGCTCGTGGGAGCCAAGGAGAAGAGAGCCCAACCCCCACCCCCGAGTCTATTTCCGCAAGGCCTATGAGGTCCCATTCTCAGGGCTCTTCCTTGTAGCGGCTGGACTTCTGAGCCTTTCCCCAGTCAGGATATTTGTTCTTCTGATGCCCCTTTTCTTTATGGTTGGCACATTGATCCCTGGCCAAGGGGTTCTGGGTCTCCCCTATTTCGGTGGTAAGGGCCTCTCCATCTCACAGACCTGCCAACAGGGCCACTCTGAAAACTCTTTACCAGAATGAACCTTTCCCGGAATGAAGAGGAAAAAATTCAGCTTAATCACAGGAAAATCTGACGTGACGAGGGAAAGAAAACTTGGTTGAAAGGATGGGCACGAGGATGAGAGGGAGGAGGGGTCTCACAGGTGGGCTCGTGTGTCCAGGCACTGAATCTCAGGGCCACTGTCCATGTCTCTGGGAAAGAGCTGAGCCCAGTGTTGACCAAATCTGTCAGGTTCCAGTTGATCTGGGGAATCCTCATGTGAAGGTTTAGGCTGAACAGAATCAGCAAGACTCCAGTGACCACGAATGCCCTACACTCACAAACTCAGAAAAGAAGAGGCCTTCACACAGGGAGCTCTCCATGATGGCCTTTATGCAGATGAACTCGATCAGGGCAAAAATCCCTTGGGCGACCTTGAGGCAGGCTAGCTCGAGGCCCAGGTAATCGGGGTCACAGCGCAGGCTGGCCATCTTAACTCCATAGTCTTCTAATAACCCCTTCTTGAAATTTTTGATCATGGTCTCGAGGACCATAGGTTTTGAAGAGCTCCCACCCATGATGAACAGGGGCTCTCTTGTTGACCCTATGTGTTCCTTCCCTGCCTCGGTGGCACAAGGACAAACGAAGGGTGGGTGCCCCTCCAGAGGAGAGACCAATCAGACGCCCACCTGTCCACCCTCCTGGAGGAGACTTGGGTGCATCTTAGCCATAGTGAGTCCATATTAACCCCGGACAGGTGCCCCAAGGACTGGCCATAGATCCTATGAGGTCACCACTCAAACAGGTTGGGGCCACTCAGACTCCATAGTCTCAAGACCTTGGAGCCACAAACACAAACAGGCCGGCCATTCACTCATTCACACATTCACACCGAAGTTATCACAGTTCTGCCCGCCCCCCCACCCAAGCCCTGACCTGTGGAATTCCTTTTGGAAATTCCTTCCTGCCCCCCGACCTTGGGAGACTCCTGACCTGAGGGCCCTCACCCACTGGGAGGCCCTGACCTGTGAGACCTCTAAGAGGTCGCCGGGAGGTGATCAGTCTCCCCTTCCACCCTTATAGGTGGGCCTGACTGGGTCCTGGGGCCCCAGGCCTTACCGGAATCTGACCTGCCAAGTATCCTTTGAGGCTGGCGGGAACAGCGGAGCAGGAGCGGGCCTGTCCCAGGCGACTGGGTGGAAGACTGCCAAAGATTAGCCCGGGCGCACCTTCTGGGTTACAATCCCTCATTCCATCACCGCCCATGGTTGCCCCCAAACCGGTGGCAACAATGGGCCAGCGTGGTTGGTTTTCCCGGTCAGGGAAACAAATGTTACGGAACCTGGACTGGATCCTGGCAGAAGAACCAAGTGGCCCTCTGAGAAGTTGGAGGATCAGAGGTTTATTCAACACCAGCAAGCTCAGAGGAGAGTAATCTCTCGGGGTCCGAGCCCCGAGCCCCAGCACAAACAAAGGGGGTAGTTTATACACTTTTTTAAAATTTAATTTCTTTTCAGTGTAACAGAATTCATTGTCTATGCACCATACCCAGTGCTCCATGCAATACGTGCCCTCCATAATACCCACCACCAGGCTCACCCAGCCTTCTACCTCCCACCCCTTCAAAACCCTCAGATTGTTTTTCAGAGTCCACAGTCTCTCATGGTTCATCTCCCCCACCAATTACCCTCAACTCCCTTCTCCTCTCCATCTCCCCATGTCCTCCGTGTTATTCCTTATGCTCCACAAATAAGTGAAACCATATGATAATTGACTCTCTCTGCTTGATTTATTTCACTCAACATAATCTCTTCCATGTTGATGCAAAAGTTGGGTATTCATCCTTTCTGATGGAGGCATAATACTCCATAGTATATATGGACCACATCTTCCTTATCCATTCATCCGTTGAAGGGCATCTTGGTTCTTTCCACAGTTTGGCGACTGTGGCCATTGCTACTATAAACATCAGGGTACAGATGGCCCTTCTTTTCACTACATCTGTATCTGTGGGGTAAATACCCAGTAGTGCAATTGCAGGGTCATAGGGAAGCTCTATTTTTAATTTCTTAAGGAATCTCCACACTGTTTTCCAAAGTGGCTGCACCAACTTGCATTCCCACCAACAGTGTAAGAGGGTTCCCCTTTCTCCACATCCTCTCCAACACACGTTGTTTCCTGTCTTGCTAATTCTGGCCATTCTAACTGGTATAAGGTGGTATCTCAATGTGGTTTTAATTTGAATCTCCCTGATGGCTAGTGATGATGAACATTTTTTCATGTGCCTGATAGCCATATCTGTGGCGCTCTATCACACCACAGCCAGCAGGGCAGGAGGGAAAACCTGTAATGGCCCTGGGGCTGGGACTGTTGTAAATAGGTTGGTTGAAATTTGAAGCAAGCAAGAGCTGTGGGTGTCCACAAGCCACTGCTACTCAATTAGGTGTTAATTCTGTTTTAAAGACCTCAAGAACCCATCAACAATAGAAGTATAGAAATTGTGGCAGACTGTATTTTCCAAAGATGGCCACAATGGTGTCTCCAATCCCACACCATTTACTTGCAATTGACTTTGATAATCCTCCCACAGAGATGTGGAGTCTATATTCCCAGCCCATAAATTTGGGTAGGTTCATGACTCTGGTGAAAAGGATGTGTGACTTTAGAGACTAGGTTCTAAAAGATGATAAAGCTTTCCCTGATTCTCTTGGGACACTTGTTTCTGGAAGCCCGAGTTACCACATCTATCTGCTCTGAAGCCACCATGCTCAGAGGAAGCCCAAACTAGCCCATGCAGAGAGACCACACAGAGAGTCTTTGAGACTAATTGAAGAGAGCTGTCCAACTAACCCCAACCGTCCCAGCTCCAGCCACTGTCTGATTGAAACCACATGAGAGACTTGAGCCAGAACCATCCCGCCAAAACTTCCTGAGTTCCTGACCCACAGAAATCACAAAAGATAAGCCATGAAGTTTTGGACTGATTTGTTACACCCCAATAAATAACTGATACAGAATCACACCTTTTCTCTTTCCTCTTTAATAATATTGTCTCACATAATCTTTCTTAAAATTGAGGATGGAATGAACAGGATGTTTATTTAAATAATTTTTATTATGAAGATAATTAGATATGTATTTAGGGGTTAAAAGGGCCAACTCTGGAGTCAGTCTGCTGGGCTGGGTTGTGGTTACCACTTATTTCTCACACAACCTTGGGCAACTTAATGGGGTGGATACTGTGATTATGGTGGATACTGTGATTTAGTGGAACTCAGTCTCCTTCAACTCTATGCGTAGACTTCCATGGGTCAATGGAGCCCATCATGATCACATCATCCCCACTGGCACAGTGATTATTTCAAGCCTAAACCTATTAGTGCCAGAACTTAGGTTGAAGCAAAGCAAAACAATCGTAGCAAAGCCAGGAGGAGGTGTGGAAGTGACTCTTACCCTCAAGGTGTGAATGTGGAAACATGTAGTCTTGGTGGATGAAGTGGCCATCTTGTGATCCTGATGGAAGCCAACCAGAAAATGAAGCTGACCCATAATAGGGGTTGAGCCAAAGCAATTATAGAGAAGCTGAGCCAGATCCCTAGCCAAACTGTATCTGAGGTTCACTCTACCTCAAGACCTTTCTATGATGTGATTTGACAAATTTCTATTACTATTCTAAAACCATTGAGTTGAGTCTTCCGTTACTTCAGCTTTACCTCGTTATGCCTCAATAACAAGGGGATAAGACTACCACCTTCTTCACTGAGCTGTTGTAGGAAACAAAGGCAATAAAACATTTCAAGTTTTTAGATCAGTGCCTGGCACAAAGAAATGAGCTTAATAAAATAATATATGTGTGCACATAAAGCACTAAAGTGATATGTATAGTTCTCATGCAACTATAAATTAAAAACAAATTATAAATTAAAATCAAGCACACAGAGGCCCTGAAGGTATGTGAAAGTACTTGGTTATAATATAGCCATTCTGATGATTCAGAATATGCTAATATTCATTTTCTTATAATGCCATAGAAATTAAAACAAAATAATCCTCACCGAGAACTCAGGCGTCTCCTAGAACACACACATAATCCTTGCAGAAACCAAAATGTCATCTCATTACACATTCAGGACATTCCTACCAAATGAAGGAGCATAACAAATGTGATTTGAGATCTTTTCTAGGGAAATAAAGCCAGTTGAGTTTTTTGTTTTGTATCCAGAAATCCTTTAAATCAAAATGTCATCATTCCATACAGAAAAAGTCTCCAAAAATGAACTTCAAAAAATTGCGTAGGGGAAAATTTAGTTTCATGCTACATTTCCTAACAATAGAAAAGGTGTTATTAAAATCCTAAAATACAGCTCATTACACTGATCCATTTTACACCACTTTCCTTACGCCAGTCCGTTGGATTTTTTCCACACAGTTTCATGATCAGCCATTAGATTCAGAGGACCACCTGACAAGCCCAACACAGCTAAAGGCAGCTTAAGTTCAATTACATGTCTATGGTTCTAGAGCCAGGAACTATTCACACTGAGTAAATAACACTGATTTTGTTTATTTCATTGTCTCTGTGATATATACTGAGGCTTGTGCAGCTGGTAAATTTTGTAACTTGTTGAGCTATTTTTCACTCTTATCTACAAAGCTGCATTCCACTGAGATCTTTTCTCTCCCCCAACTGTAGCTGTACATGCTTTGAGAATTCTCATGACGAAAATTTCCAGTTAAAGACAATGGCAATACAGATGAGTTTTGGTGGAAGACCAACCTCAACCATCTCTCTTTTGTCAACATAGTCAAGGGGAGGGAGTCATTTGATCCACGGACATTCTTGGCAGATTGGAAAATGCTGACCTGGGGTACAAGTAAGATACTGTTTTGATAGCAGACTCTGGCTTGAGTCCAAGCTAGGTGGCCAGGAAGATTCAGATTTGTACCATGTGCTGGATGGTAGAGGCTGTCCACTGGACGTCTATTTGCAGGAGGGCTGAGATGGAGCAAAGAGCACAGTCTTGGGCACCATGTAACTCTGGGTCTCTGAGGTGTATCTGTGACTCTCTTCTGGAGAGAGGGGAAATGTTTAAAAGAATCTCTCTTTCTGGGGGATTTATTTTCTTATAGTGCAACACCCAGGAACGGGCTCTATCAAGGCATGCCAGGATGATGTCTGCAGAACATTATTTCCTGGGTGGCCACTATGCCTGCCCCTAGCTATTTTTTACCATATAAACAAACTATCCATAATGTAATCACTTAAAACCACAATTAGCACTCACAATTTTGTGTTAGAAATCTGGGCAGGATTCAGTTGGGGAACTCTTCTCCTTGTGCTTTTGCCTGGAATCACTAGATGCTGTTCAGGCTGGGTCTGGAGGGTCTCTAAGAAGGTTTCACTCATTTGTTTGGTGTCTTGATAGAGAGGTCTGTACTACTGGGTTCAGCAGAATCTCTCCCCCTCTCCATGGAGTCCCAGGGCCTTTCCATGTGGTCTTTTCCAACAGAAGAGCTGGACTTGTTCTCTGGCAGCTCAGAACTCCAACAGACCAGAGTGGAAGCTGCAAGCCTCCCTAGCCCTAGGTCTGGATCTGCCATAACATTGCTCCTAACATACTCAGATGTTGGAGCAGACACAGGGCAGTCCCGAATCAAAAGGAGGGGGAGGATACTCTCACTCTCAATAGGAGAAATCCCAAGGGAATGACAGCCACAGTATCCTCCCTCTGCCCAAAAAGCACAGACCTGGAACCTGAATGAGGATTGAGGTACCACAGAATCCTAGCTCAAGGGCACCACTAATGGAATGAAAACTGAACTGAGGTTTTCTTCCTTAGGAGCTGGGGTGGTTGGCCTCAGCCAGAGCACACAATATTCTAGAAGTCATGTTCTTCCTTGTACTTCACTGGGATACTCTACGTGATGAGCCGTGTTCTTTTCCTTGTGCTGCTTCCATCATTCTCCATGGCTTATTTGAATTTTCTCTGAGTTAAACAGATCATGGGGCTCTCCTGGAATCTCTCAGCCCCACAGAGGCCTAACCAGTAGAAAAAGTCTCTAGTGTCTTCTAAAAAGCCTCACAAGTATTCAGACAAGGTCTAAGGAGGTGCCATCAGAAAAGCACATTTTTCTGCCAAACCTAGAAGGAGGAGGAGGAGGAGAAGGAGGAGGTGGGGAGGAGGGAGTTGGGAAGGGGAAAGGAAGGGGGAGAGGGAGGAGGAGGAAAGGGAGAGGGAAAAGGGGAAGAAAGAGAAGAGAAAGGAGGAGAAGGAGAAGGAGGAGGAGGAACTTCCTGTTTGAAAAAAATATATAAATATTTAGTCAGCTTCTGCAGAGCATTTCAAAGAATGTTATGTCTAAGAATCTGAACATAAAAGTTCAGAAGATAACATGATAATGCCTGCTTGGCAACCCCATCTTCCTGACGGAAATGAAAACAGGCAGAGGCAAAGCTTCTTATTCAGAATGGATTGTAAACACTAGGCCCTACCAACATGCTAATTTGAACATTATTTTATGACTGTGTACTCTTCAGGGCTAAATTAGAAACATCTGTCTTCCTGAGACTTAACTGGAAAAAGATCATAGCTGAGCATGAGATGGCAAAGACCATTTCAATTGCCTCCTCCTGAAGACAGGCGTCCCTATCTCCTAGATGTTGGAAGTGTGTTTTGGGTGTGAGCACCCCATTACTTCTTAAACTATAATTAAGTACATACTACAAGTGTATAATGCTCCCAGACTCCTATATATGAAACGTAAGTTAATTTTCTCAAATTTCCATTTTTCCAAAAAAAAGCTTCTGGAACCAGGTAACTCCAGGCCTTACTGATCTGTGCATTCCAATTAATCATGTTCTATTGGCTCCATATCTAGACACTCTGACTCTTCATCTACTTGATTCTCAGGCCTTAAACCACAGAAAAGCCTGTCTTTTCCCAGAACCCCCTTTACCAATAGTCTCTAAAGTCCTCATGGAAATTAGGTCAGATTGTTCCTTAGGCTTTCTTTCTATCTGTCCCTAGGGAGCTTATTTATAGTGAGACTGTCACCTGCAGCTTTCTAGACACCCTATTCCTGGGTCAACAGCCCTCTTCATCCTTCTGCCCCATGGACTCCTCTCTGCCTCCCTTGTGTCGCCTCCCCCACCCCAACGACCACTGATCTCAGAACCCCCTCACCTCCCACGATCCACAAGTCTTCCACTTCTGTCCTCTGTCCACATCTTCCACTTAGGTCCTCTGACCTACAGGAAATATGCTTCTTGATCCTCATGACCAACTCTCGCAGAGGGACTTCCCACACCAGAGTTGTTGAATTCCCAAGCTGGATTTGGTTGTTTTCTTTATATGGAAGCCTTCCCCTTCCTAGCATGTAAGGGCACTAGAACTTGGTGTGAGGGTTGCTGAAAGCGGAGCCACTGGGTTGAGAATGGGTTGAGAACAGCCTCCCCCTATACCTGGAACCATCAGCCGAGCTGTGCTACTCATCCTGCCAACTCTTCCAGCCTTCTTTCTCATCCACTGTCGGTTATGTTTTTCTCAGCAGCCAAGATGGCTTCCATTAGAGATTCCCCAGTTAATAATGGCCATCAGATTCAAGTAAAAAGACCTTCATCCTGAGCCCCATGTTTTAGAGGGCTCAGCTTCAGCTTTCTAGACGTGTTCCACCTCAGACAGTGAGGATTCAATAGGACCAAAGGATCATGCTCACGTAGACACGATGGTCTTCCATGCTCTGAGTGCCCAGATTCCTGGAATCCCTGCCCAAGTGGGCCCATAATATCTAGAGTTTGCACACCCTCTTATCTGGCTGTGTTTCTAGTACGTGCAGATGGACCAGAGACAACTGTTTAAGGGATACTGTGGACAGAGCTTGGAAATGGGGTCTAGGTTGTCCACATATGTGCACTCGAACCTTCTTGCGGTGACAGATGGAGCTGCATGCGCAAGCAGAAGCTGGACAGTATAGAGGCCACACTGGCTCTCCCACACTCTGATGTTTAGAAGGACAAGTCCAAAGAGTCTAAGAATTCTGAATCTGATCTTAGCTGTCCATGTCATTATGAAAGTACATTTGTCAAAGTTGGAGGATATATTGTATTTGATAGTTTATTAGGTTAATTTATAACTTTGAAACATTTGAACTTACAGTTGTGGGCCTTCATTAACTCTCTTGCCCTGGTCCTGGCCCATGTCCCTTGAACAGGTCCATATATACCTGAAGTTCATCTGTGGATAGGCTCAACTTATTTCCTTTGAACTCCAGAATCACCACAAATCAAGGGATGTAGTCGAGTGTCTACCTGTAATGGAATACATTATATCTAAGATGATACCCTCAAGATCCTGTGGTTGAAGGAAGATGACCAAGAGCACCAGAGGACCTCTAGGGGGCAATGTTGCCTAAGTCTCAACTCAGGCCCAGGTAAGAAACCCTGGTATACCGAGAAACCTTAAAAATGGAGACTGTAATTCACCAGCTCCTCCCAGGCTTCGTGCCACAGCCAGTTGAAATCTTGGCTGTTTCTGAGACTGTTTTACAAGATGAAGTTCAGGGGAAGAGGTAGGGCCAGTTTCTCAGCCTTCCTGAATATCACTTCTCCTTTTTAGGAAACAATACCCCTCTCTACTCCCGCCCCGCCCTCGACCCATTAGGGAAGTCAGTGTAGGGACATAATGGTCCCCAGAAGGGGAAAATCTGTTGAGCAATTACTTTCATTCATCCTTTGGTCAAACTCCATGGTCCTGAGGCTTTGAGTTCCTCCAGACTCTGCCCTAGGTATCATCAATGCTAGTTGCTCTGGGTGAAGGGCCAGGAGGCCCATATTTAAAGGAATCGCCCTTCACCTCCCGTGTAGGCTGAGCTGGGGGCTAGCCATAGGGATGAAGCACAGAAATTGACCTCAGGTACATACCAGGGCTTTAGAATCTTATGGCTTAAGATCTTATGGTTTCTCCAAAAGCTGACATGAGAAATAACTTTTCCAGGCAAGTTATTCCCACCAGACTCAATTAACACCTTCAAGAGCTTGGGGTCAAGTGGGAGAGAAGAACCACTGGCTGGGCCTCTACTCCATGCCAGAAACAATTAGGAATTGATTTAGATACCTTCGTGAGTCCTCATAGCAACCAAATGGCTGATATCTACAAATCCGTGATTCCCACTTTACAGGGAGGGGCCCAAGGTTCAGAGACATTGTAACAGGATGTTAAGACACAAGTTTTACCCGAAGCATGAAGATAACACACACTGTTTTCCAATGAAAGGTGAGGGACAGCAATACAAACTTTTCAAGATTGGTCATGATTCTTGGATCCCTAAACCCCATGAAGAGGAGCGGGAGGGGCACTGACAAAGAATGCTGTGTAGAGAGAGTTCTCAGTGTGCTTTGTGTCCTCCCCCTCTCCCACTGGGGGGGCAGGGGTGCTTTTCCCTCACCTCAAGCCTATGGAAAGGGACTTTAGTGCTTCCACTTAGAAAGCAAAATGTGTGTCCCCTGTAGTTTGGGGGTACCCAGAGGACTGGTGTCTAACTCCTGCCTGATGAGTCTGAAGGGGGTGGGACTTCTAGGTTCCTGAATCGTGGGGAGAGGCTGCTACTGCACTGGGTTTGGCCTGACTAACCTAAACATGTCATGGTAAAGGACATGTGATGGGCAAAGGATGGGTGACGAGAGAAAGCTAGGAGGGGGATATCTTAATCCTGTCCTAAAAGGGCTTCCCTGGAGGGACAAAGGGATTCCCCAATACAGAGAGTCTAGGGAGGTACATCCCGATGCCTAAGGACTTGTGAAGGGGTCACAGAGAACCAGAAACTACAGAGATGTTTTTACTCAAGTCAAGAGAAAGAAGATGAGAGATCCTGGTGGATGAAGGGTTTCCCAAGAACCCGCAAGAGAAATTTCCAGAGAAATGATCAGCTTTAAACATTTGCCAAGTCTAGAACATGCCAGTGCTAGGTCTCTAGGTCAGTACCACTCCAGATGGCCTGAAGAAACACGAATCCTGCCGGAATGCTCATCCAAGGGCAGGGCCAGAACCAGCCTACCAGAGGGGCCAGGGGACACAAAATTCAATCTACTTCTGGGGCACCTGGCTGGCTCCGTCTGTAGGGCCTGTGACTCTCCAACTCAGGTTGTTAGTTTGAACCCCACGTTGGGTGTGGAGATTACTTAAAAATAAAATCCTAAAAAACAATTAGCCTGCTTCTGATTACCTCTCAAAATGATAACGGGATTTTTCCCAAAATAGATTACTGTGACTTGTATGCATTTATGCGATCAGTTGTTAGCACTTTCTGTGTGCAAGGCATCATTTATCTCATTTTGTTTTTTCACAATTTTTTTAGAAGGCTCATTTTAGTGATGCAGGAAAAGAAGTCCATGCAAATGAAAACTGTCCATGTCTGTTCCCTTGGCAAGCAACATGGGAGGCGAGAATGTGAGTGTCAGGAGTGAGCACTTGGCATAAACCAGCTCTCCACGGGTCTCTTCCAGAAAACACAGCTGCATGAGGATGATGTGCAAAAGCAAGGCCTACTGGAAACATCCCTAAGTGTTAACACATGTGACATAAAATGCAAAACTCGAGCTTCAGACTCTTGACCCAAGAATGGAGAGTTCATGAGAGCAGGCTCGAGCAATGCCAAAGAGGCATGTTTGCATCTTAAAGTCTTTTTCCTCTGCGGTGCGTTGTACCTATTGGTCTGTCAGCCAGGCAACTTACAGAGGGAAAGCAGCCCATGACAGACCCTCTCCTCCCCAAATAGAAAAGTATACACCGTAGTCCCCCGACAGTCACCATGTGAGCAGACACAGGTTCAAATATTTAAAAATGATCTCAAGTATTCATGCTTGTGTCTCTAGCCCTCTCTCCAGATCACTTTTCACACGCACACACCACAATCTCTCTCTCTTCCTCTTCCTACTCCTCATCCCTCCCCCTTCCCTACTCTCCATGGGTCAGCATAGTAAATGTTTTCTGTTTCTTACATGCATCACACTCTCTTCAGCTTCTGTATGTACTCCCAGCACCCTTTATCACAGCAAACACCCCCCCTTAAGCCCCAAGTCAGAGTTAGGTACCAGCCCCCCCCACACACACACAGTCTCTTTCTACATTTGAATTGTCTATCTTTTTGCATATCCTCTAAACTCTAAGTTCCATGAAAGCAAGGAATGTGTCTTCCAGGCATGGACTTAACAAATAAATAGTGAGTACTCTTTCTGTGCCAGGCTCAACTCTGAGGGAGACATCCCCTTGCTCCCTGTCTGGAACGGTGTGGGTATCTCCCCCAACTTGGCTGACCAGCTGAATAGATAGATGAATGCTCTGACAATTAGGAATGTGTCAGTTAGGAATGTGTTCAACTACAGCAAAAATAAAACCTACACCATGGCTTAAATAAATAAGGAACTTATTTGACTCACACAAGAAGGTGGAGGTAGGCTGTCCACTGGTGGTAATCCCACAGGGCTGTCCGGGGCTTCCATCTTCCTTCTGTCTATTTTTAGTGTGTTTTATGACCCCCACTCTCCCCAAAAATGTGTCCATGTCTTGACCCCTGGTACTTGTGAATGTGATCTTATTTGGAAACGGGGTCTTTGTGGATGTCCTCATGTTCAGATGAGGTCATGCTGGAGTAGGGTAGGCCCTAAATCCAATATGACTGGTTCCCTTATAAGAAGAGAAGAGTCACAGACACAGAGAGAAGGCCATGTGACAACACAAGCAGAGATTGGCGTGATGCTCCTATGAGCCAAGGAGTGTTAAGGAGTGTCAGCAACACCAGAAGACATAGACTCAAGGAAGGATCCTCCCCTAGAGATGTCAGAGGGACACAGAGACTGGGTGTCATGCCCTGCTGACACCTCGATTTTGAACTTCTAGCCCTCAGAACAGTGAGGGGATACGTTTCTGTGGTTTTAGGCCACCCAGTTTGTAGTACTTTATTGTGGTGGCCCTGGGAAATGAACAGCGTGTGACTTTCATCTTCATAGTTCTAGGACGGCAGCTACATTTCTAGACATCTGTAGTCTGCCCAGGAAAAAAGGGGGTTAGAGCAAAAGTCTGATGGGTCCTTCTAGTCTAGACTGCCCCTGTAGGAAGCTTTCCAGGAAGTCTGGTCAGTGATACGGAGGAACGTCTCAGCGAGCAGGACTGGGTCACATGGTCACCCTCCAGCTGCATGGAAGTCTGGGAAAGTGAGTATTTTTAGTTTTCAAATTCTACCGTTGAAGAGGACAAGTGGGATCGTAAATGACTGTGGGCTTGCTAATTCAAAGTCACATAATTCATATCATAAGGCCTGTCATTATCCTGTTCAGGGCACGTGGGTCAATATACTTCCCATATCTCTCCCGTCCCCAGAAGATCCTTATTTAGCAAATAAACACTGAGTTCATAAGAACGAGAGCCGTGGCACGGCTGACGGCTGGACGACTGCAGTTAGGAATCAGCCTCTCATAGGCGGTAACAGGTGAGAAATACTGCTCTCTTCTGGCTCAGCCCCGTGACCAGGGTCGGGATGAGTCCAGCGAAGGAACCCTGCCTGAGGGAGAGCTGCCCGCGCACGGCTCCCGCTCCCTCATCCACCCACCCCTCCCTGCCCGCCAGCTGCTCTTCATCCCCTGGTAAAACTGGGAAACAGTCACTGAGCCGAAAACTCAGCTCTTCAGAGACCAGGTCACAGGGAACTGCCACCTTTTAGCATTTGGCTTAGACCTTGGAAAATGATACATGTCATAAATATAAATATCCTAAAAAAATCAACTATATGAATATAGACTAGACTAGAACAACAAATAGAATATAGATTAGAAATGAAAAGTCTTCCTCTACCAGAAACCCTCATCACCTGTCCCCAGTCACATATCCCTTAGGAGGTGCAATCATTAAGAACAACGGTGGGGTGGGGAGTGCCTGGTTGGCTCAGTCGGTTAAGTGCCTACCTTTGGCTTAGGTCATGATCCCAGGGTCCTGGGATCGAGTCCTGCATCAGGCTCCCTGCTCAGCGGGGAGCCTGCTTTTCCCTTTGCCTGCTGTTACTCATGCTTGCTCTCTCTCTCTCTAGTAAATAAAATCTTAAAAAAAAAAAAAAAGAAAGAAAGAAAAGAAAAAGAACGGTCAGCATGTTTCTTCCAATTTGTCCTCATCTGTGCATTTACATACATACACCCCACACACACCGTGGATTGCTTGCATATTTCATAAATGCGATTACACGGCTATCCATTTATTTCATTTTACAATAGATCTCAGTATTGCTTGCAAGGATCTTCTCTGATTTATTGAAGCCATCCCATACTGCTTGTCGGTGACGTGGCAAGTGATGTAGCGCCCAGACTCGTGCCAGACCGCCTGGGGTCCCATCCCATCGCAATTCTGCCTCCTCCTACCTCGAGGCCACTCACTATTTTGTGTCCTTCCTCTGGACAGTGAGGCTCCTGAAATCCCTTCCAGCGTTGTCACGGGGGATTAAGTGAGCTCATTTATGTAAAGTGCTTCGTCTAGTGCTGACCCAGAGAAGGCTTTCTGTGTCAGCTGTTATTCACAGTAATGGCAATATTTGCCACTTTCCTACAATAATATTTTAGCAGTCACCTTGTAGGCAGTCCTATGTGAGCATTTCTATGGGGCAGGTTTCTATTCCTAGAATTGGAACTGCTGTATTCAGAGACACATTTAACTTTGCTAGGTGGGTACTAAGCTGCGTCTTCACGAGAGAGAACATGTGTGTGTGATTGTCTATTTATTTGCATCTGAGCTAGTACCCACGTTACCTCCAGTCCTGGGCAATCTGTGGGTTGGAATGGTGCATTAATGTTTTATTTTGCATTCCCCAGATTATCATGAAAAGTGTTAATACCTTTTCACAGGTTTGTAAACCATTCTCTACCCTCGGTCCCCTTTTTCTTCTGTGAATCCACCAGCCACAAATTTTACTGATTTTGACGCCGAGTTACCTTTCTTCTTCCTTAAGGATCTGAATTTGCTTGCCATATGTCCTGGCTAATAACCTTTAGCAATTATGCAGGCTACTCAGATTTTCACCCAGTGAGCAGTGTGTCTTTTGTCAGTCTGCCATGCAAAATCATCACGTGTGTAGTGGTCAGTTACGACAGTCTTTTCCTTCGGCATTTTGGGTCTTGCTCAGGGAGGCTTTTCCCACCCCAGCATATGGGAAACAGTCCTCAGTATCTAAGGATAATGGTTACCAAGGAAACAATGATTAAAAAAAAAGTCGGGGTTGAAATTTTATGTGGAACAGTAAAATTAAGTAAGTGTTTCTTATACCTAATAGCATTTCCATTATAATTTGAAACATAAACTACTTTTCAAAATGAACAAGAAATAAATCAGGCTTTTACAGAGGGGGATCGTTTTTCCCATTGAAATCTGTGATTGCATAATAGAGCCATCAGAAGAAATAAAAGTTTACATATCTGCAGACAGTGTGAATTCTCCCAAGGGATTCTCTCAATCCTTTGATGTTTAAATCATCCCCTTTTGAAGAATGGATCTTGATTTGCTTATAAACTTTCTCTTCTTTGTTCCTTAACGGGTCTCCTGCTGCCAGGGTCTCCTCTGCCCATGGCTCTGCATGCCATCTGAGCTGGGACCCACCATCATTTCATCAGCTGCATGAAGAGCCGTACCCCTTGCCAGGTCTGCACTGTTATTGTGCCGTCTGTCAGCCCGGGCACAATGTCGTTGAGTGTTCACAACACCAGACTCCAAGCAAAGATATCCGAGATCAGGACAGATGTTTGAGCAGAGGAAGATTTTTAAATGTGGCCAATTCATTGCTTAATATTTTCATGGTGTGTCTATTTTTGCTTTTTTTGTGTAACTCTGTAACTTCAGAAACTCTGATCATGAAGTCTGGAATGATGAAGACTCCTGGAGTCTGCCATTCCATTTAAGCGACCCAATACTAAGGGTATAGACTGAGCACTATTCTAAGCACAATAAATAAGGCACTGTCGCAGTCAGGGTTGTCTGGAGAAATAAATATAGATATTTATAGGATAAATATAGATGGATGCATACATGGATAGATACATAGATAGAAACACACATACATACATGCAGAGATACAAAATACATACATAGATACACACACATAAATACATGGATACATATATATTTTTTTTTACTCTGAGGAATCAGCTCATGTGATTCTGGAGGCTGGGAAGTCCCATGATCTACCGTCTGCAAGCTGGAGAAGGGGAGCCGGGGGTAAGCCCCAGTCTGAGGGAAGAAGACGGCTGTCCCTACTCAGGCACTGGGCAGAAAGACTGAATCCTCCCTTTCTTTTTGTTCCTCCCTACCTTTTTGTTCCATTGGGGCCCTCACAGATTGGATGAGGACCATCCACACTGGGGAGGGTGCTCTGCTTTACTCAGGCCCCTGATTCCAATGCGAATCCCTTCCAGAAATAATGTTTTGTTTTGTTTTGTTTTGTTTTTTAAAAGATTTTATTTATTTATTTGTCAGAGAGAGAGGGAGAGAGAGCGAGCACAGGCAGACAGAATGGCAGGCAGAGGCAGAGGGAGAAGCAGGTTCCCTGACGAGCAAGGAGCCCGATGTGGGACTCGATCCCAGGACGCTGGGATCATGACCTGAGCCGAAGGCAGCTGCTTAACCAACTGAGCCACCCAGGCGTCCCTCCAGAAATAATGTTTAAGCAGGTCCCTGAGCCCCTGTGCCGCAGGAAACGGACACATACCACCGACCATCCCAGGGCGTTCCTGGCCTTACCACACCTGTGCTGTGTACTTTCTCCTCTACTGAAGGAACAGCACACACCGAACGACCTTCGCCCCAACCCCACCCTAGAGCCCCCTCACACTCACCCATATAGCCCAACGCCACCAGCCTACTTCCTCCTATGAAAACCCTGGAAGGTTATCTCCAAAACCATCAGGGACAAATCACACTTACTACCCATGAGAACGTACGACCCTGGTCAGGACAGGAGGGGAGTTCAGAAGTGCGTTACCTACTGAACAGATGGGCCTTGTTCTCTCACCTGACAAGCAAGCAGACGGGGGCAGACTGGAAAGAAGACAAATCCCACCCTGTCCCCGCTCCAGCATTCTACAGTTGTGCCTCTCACCGTCCCGAGCCAGGGGACATTCTGTAATCTGGCATTACAGAGCCCAGGCAGTTGCATTACTGATGGTGATAAAATCAATATTTCAACCCCCTTATGGGCTCCTTGCCTCTGTTCTCTATCAATCAAAGGAGGGAGGACGATGAGCAGTAGACACCCTTAACCTTAGGCATTTATCCCAGCTGATTTCCAAAGGGATCTCAAAGTCATTCACGCAAAGTTATATAAATGCCAGGAGCCTCATATATTTTTTCCAAAGATACCCGAATTTCAAAAGGGAACAAATATTGCTGGTTCTCCTAGCGACTTTGTTTTTCTTCTTTATATTGTTGTGATTCTTTCCTACATTCTTCGGCTAGCAGGTATAATTTGTGCATTGGAAAAATTATTGTGAATATAAATGGACTGTGTTTCACCATGTCCACCTCCCCCCAAATCGTTGCTCTTTTCCTCTGGTGTTTGACGGTGAGCTGCCTGGCACCCCAGTCTAAAGGTGGATTCAACCTCCCTCCTTTCACAGGTTCATGCATACATCCATAGATTTGCTGAACACGTTTTCACGCAGCAGCCCTGTGCCCACGTGGTCCGGGAGTCCTAACAGGGGCTGAGCCCTCTGGACTCAGTTCACCCGAGTTCGTATCCCAGCTCTGCCCCTGCAAGTCCTGCGAGCTCAGTCCAGTCCCTTCATCTCTCTGTGCCTCGTGTTGGCTGGTGTAAGTGAAAAAGGCCAAACAGCAAATGAAGTGAGTTGGCCAGGGAAGCATTTAGGGCAGGACTGGGCCACTGCAAACTCCCACTTCGTATTCAGTTATCATCATTCCAGACGTTGCAAAGGGAATAGCTTCAGTGGGGGAAAGCGAAAGACCTTTCTGTCTGTTGGTCTCCATTTTCAGAGTGAAGACGGAAGTGGTCCAGCTGTCGTGTTGAGGGAAGAAAACGACACGCGAAGAGGGAAGTTAGAGGGATGGAGGGTAGTGATGGGGGTCCGGACATGTCCAGCTGCACCGGGCCGGATCGCGTGGTATCCTTCAGGGCACGGGGCTGGGAACAGGGAGAAGGACCTGGGTTAGTCCAGGCTGGATTTCACCTGGATGTGAGGGAGGGCCGTCAGGAACAAGGATGTGGGCCAGAGAGTGGGCGGTGGGACAGACAGAAGCAGGAGCATTGCGCCTTTCTTGTTTCTGTAGAGGACACCAGACTCTTCCATAACCAGCCTGAGCCACACCACCGGCTCTGTGCATGAGGAAGGCAGCATCCCTTTTACTTTTCAAACTGAATTCGGCTCAGGCTGCAGCATGCCAGATTAGCAGGAAGTTGAACATCTCCCATGTGGCTTCCTGCCAACGTCTCAGCATTGTCCAACCCTTCCCCTCCCCACCCCCCATGTGCTTATTGGTGTCTCCAAAGCCGGTCCCCTCCAGTCGCATGAAGGAGACCTGAGACAGATGCCCCTGGGGCTGAAGGAAACCACAGCCACCCCCAGAACTGGGCTGCTCCGGATTTAGCTGCCCGGCCAGGCAGAAAGGATCACAAGAGCTACAATTAAGAGCTCATCTTGTCTGATTCAAAGAAATGATTGGTGTTACTGTGGGTTTCAGGACATAGCATTACTTCAAGTCAGCAAAATCTCACTTTTCCAAGGGTATTTCCATACCAGAAGCCACACACCCAAACCAGCTCAGGCTCCCAAGATCCCCCTACAAGCATGCACCCCACAGCAGGCAGATAGGTGCCCCCACCCAACACTACTCTCTCTGTAAGACAGTCTCAGCCAGAAGCCATCTCAATCTGCAGGGGTCCGAATGGCATTCAACCTCAAAAGGGAAAAGACTGGGGTTTCCATTTCTTTCCTCACAGGAAGTTTCTGTTCTTTCTACACCTTGGTGACCAGACGGATGGGTAGCCTCCATCAAGCCATCAAAAGGGCCCTGCCCTGCCCCCACAGGACAAGGCTTGCTGCCCATTTCCAAAAACAAAGGACTCTCCCAGAACAGAGAAACCTGACTTTCTGTCTAGTATCTCCACAGAGAAACAACTAGCAATGGCAGCTTCTCCCCATTTAAAAAAAAAAAAAAAAAAGGTTAAAGATTAAAACTCAACGATAAACAACCTGATCTCAAAAAGAGCCGAAGACTGTAGTAGACAGCTCACCAAAGAAAGTAGACAGATAGCAAATAAGCATATGAAAAGTGGCTCCACACCCTAGGTAATCAGAGAAATGCGAATTAAAACAACCATGAGATTCCACTACATGCCTACGAGAATGGCCAAAATCCAGAACACTAACAACACCAAACACTGGTGAGGATGTGAGATCATAGGGACTCTGGTGGGAATGCAAAATGGTGCAGCCACTTTGGAAGACAGAATGATGGTTTCTTACAAAGCCAAACACAGTCTCACCATATGATTCAGCAACTGTGCTCCTTGATATTCACCCAAAGGAGCTAAAAAACTCCTGTCCATACAAAAACCACGCACAGTTGTTATCAGCAACTTTATTTATAGTTGCCAAATCTTGGAAGCAACCAAGATGCCCTTCAGAAGGTGAATGGATAAACGAACTCTAGTTCATCCAGACAACGGAACATTATTTAGTGCTAAAAAGAAATGAGCTATAAAAATACACAGAAGAACCTTAAAGCCATATTATTAAGTGAAAGAAGCAATCTGAAAATGCTACACAGGGTATGCTCCCAACTATGTGACATTCTGGGAAATTCAAAACTAGGGAGATAGTCAGAAGATTAGTGGTTGCCAGGGGTTATGCAGGCCGGATGAATACGGAGGGCACAGAGGATTTTTAGGGCAGTAGAGATACTCTGTAATACCATAATGATGGATCCATTTCATTAGACATTTGCCCAAACCCACAGAGTGTGCAACACCAGGAAGAAACCGTCACGCTTCAGCACAGGTTCATCAATCGTAACCCATGTTCCACTCTGGTAGGAATGTTGAAATGGGGGAGGCAGAGCAGGGGGCATATGGGAAATCACTGTATCTTCCTTTCCATTTGGCTGTGAACCTAATACTGCTCTACAAAAATAGTCTTAAAGATATTTTTAAGTAAAGAAATAATTGATCGAAGGCAGTGTTGCTGTTGCTTCATTTGAGCAGTAGATGGATTAGAGAGAATACATTCCTTCTTTTGAGATTGGATCTCCTAGGACAGTGACCCTCATTCATTCACCCAACAAATATGGATTGTATGCCCACTGCGTCCCAGCGCTGCCATAGGCACTGGGGACATGGCCTTGCACAAAAAGGCCGAGTTCCCTGCACTTGGGAAACTTGCTTAAGAATGTAAGCTGTATTAGGTAATGAATGCAACAGAGCTAAGTAACATGATCAGGGGAAGAGAGGAAAAGCACAATTTTCAGTAGGATGGTCTGGAAAGGCCTCTTCGATAAGACTTTTAACAGAGAACTGGAGGATGTAAGAACCAAGCTTTCAGGCAGAAGGAAGCGGGAGGGCAATGGGTGGGACCAAGCCTCTCATGCCTGAGGAGGCTGGAGCAGGGTGACTCCCAGAGACAGTGGCAGGAGGTAAGACCAGAAGCTTGGGTGTGGGCACAGATGCTGCAGGGCCTTGAAGATCTCAGTGAGAACCTGGCATTTTACTCTGCGTGAGATGGGGAGCCACTGGATGATTTTGAGCAGAGAAATGACATGGTCCTATTTCCAGTTTAAAAGGACCATGCTGGTCCTTGGCTCCTAGGTAGAGAGACAGGTTGTAAGAGGGACAAGGCAGAAGGAGGGAGACCTCGTAAGAGTTTTTTCTAACCACATGAAGGTGACATGGGCTTAAACAAGACTGATGGGAGTGGTGGTGGAAGGAAATGGTAAAATGCTTGATCATGTCAATGGGATTTCCCAATGGGTTGGATGTGGGTATTAGAAAAAAGAGTGAAGGAAGAGGCCAGAAGATTGAGCCATGGGCATTCCAATATTTAAGGTTTAGAAATAAAGGGAGAAACCAGCAATGGCCTGTGATGTGGAAGGGAGAGCCAGGAGAGAGCAGAGTCTGGGATGTGAGGAAAGTGCTTCGAGAAGAGACAGCAATGTCGTCAACTACGGTTGGGTCAAGATGAGGACTGAAACTTGACTATTGTATGTGTCAACGTGGAAGTCATTTCTGGCCTTAACTCAGCTGTCAAGGTAGAGTGCTAGAGGCAAAAACCCAACTGGGAATAGACTCAAGAGAGGAAAAGAGAGGAGAAGAGAAAAAAAAAGGAAAGAAGAGAAGAGAAGAGAAGAGAAGGGAAGGGAAGGGAAGGGAAGGGAAGGGAAGGGAAGGGAAGAGGAGAGGTGGGGAGGGGACGGGAAGGGAGGGGAGGGGAGAGGAGAGGAGAGGAGAGGAGAGGAGAGGAGAGGAGAGGAGAGAAAAGAACAAGCAAGGACAGCATGTACAGGAAACTCTTTTGAAGCAATTTGCTGTAAAGGAGAGCAGAAAAATGGGGTCGTCACTAGAGGGGAGTTGGGGGGGGTGAAGGTAAGGTATTTGTGCTGTTGTTTTGTTTTGTATTAAGATGGTGAGTATCAGGAGGTTTGAGTCCTGATGGGAGATGTCCATAGAGAGAGGAAAATCGATGATGCGAGACAGAGGGACATATTAGGAACACCGTCTTTGGGTGAGTGAGAAAGGAATGTCTGTGCAGGAGAAGAGGTGGCGTTCTTAGATGGAGCCTGGAATAATGCATCCATTGTAATAGGAGCGAGGATCAGGCTTTGAGAAGTTAGCTAAACTTTTTGTCAGGCTTTCTTTTCAACTTTTTGCCATAAGGTGGCAGTATATGGCTTCATATAAACCCAACAACCTTTAAAGAACGCCTTTGGGAAAATGGCAAAAACTTAAGTTGATTTTGAATTTCTTTTTTTTTTTTTTTTTTTTTAAGACTCTGTGGGTGTTGGGAAGGACTACGCTGCTACCTCCTGGTCCTTCCAGCCTCATCTTACAGAGGGTCTTCTTGATCGGTCCCTCCCTGTCCAACCTTCCTAGGTAGATCTGTAAGTCTTCCTGATCAAACTGCTAAAGGAAGTGTGGTGCTTTGCTGGGAAGAGCGTGGGGAAGAGTCCAGGCCATTGCCCAGGCAACCACAACTGGGACTGATCTGAGCATCACCAAGAGCAACCAGGAAGTGCTTGCCACCGTCAGAGCAAGAGAGGCTTACTGCCTGGACTGGAGCAGGGTGGTGAGTATGGGAAGGACAGGGGCGCTTAAACACATATTTAGGAGATCCTATCTAGCGATAGAGAAGAGGGAGAACTCCAGACTGGGTCTCAGATCTCTAGCATGGGTGAACAGGAAGATGGTGCCATGAACTGAACACAAGGGACAACACAGGAGGCAGAGAGCACGGTTTTGCACTGTGGAGTCTGAAGTACATGGACAACATTTGGGGAAGGTGTGCGATTTTCCACACAAACATGGCGCTTTCCAGAGAGCTCTAGGTTGAAATCACTGAATTGGTTACTGTCAGCAGTTAAAACATAAGAGTGGGTGACATCTGCTGCGCAGAGCATATAAAATAAGAAAGGTTATGTACCCTGAGAATCACCAATATTTAGGAATGAGCAAAGGACAAGAAGTCCACCCAGAAAGAACAGTTGGAAAACCAGTTGGAAAACCAGTTGGAGCTGGGGGAATTGAGGCAGTAGTGGTAAATTTGGTTGTATTTTTCTGCGAAGAGCTGCCATAACACAGGGCCACAGAAGGGCCTGTGAAACAATAGAAATTGATTTGCTCACAGTTCTGGAGGCTGGAAGTTCAAGATCAAGGTGTCATCAGGGTTGGTTCTCTCTGAGACCTGTCTCCTGGACCTGTGGATGGCAGTCTTTTCCCTGTGTCCTCACGCTCTCTTTCCTCTCTACGTGTCTTGTGTCTTCATGTCCTTTTCTTAGAAAGACACCAGTCCTACTGGGTTAGGTTTGACCTAACTACCTCCGCAAAGGCCTTTCTCCAAATAAAAAGTCACATTCTGATGTGCTAGGGGTTAGTATTTCAGCACATAAATGTAGGGGGACACAGTTTAGCCCATAAAGATGGTTTGATAGTTAAACAGAGCACAGAGGCCCAGTAATTGAAAGACGCAGGGATGCCTGGGTGGCTTAGTCGGTTAAATGTCTGACTTGATTTCAGCTTGGGTCATGATCTCAGGGTTGTGAGATCGAGCCCCCTGTCAGGCTCCAGGCTCAGCACAGAGTCTGCTTGAGGTCCTCTCTCTCTCTCTCCTCCTCTCCCCGTGCCCCTCCCACCTACCCCGGCTCCCCCAGCTCACACACATACATGCACACACATGCTCTCTCTTTAAAAAAAAAAAAAAAAAAAAAAGATGCAAACTGCCCTTTGGATTTGGCAATGCAGAAGTCGTCGACCTCAGTTGCTACCACGAGACAGCGGGGCATTACAGGAGGTTCCTGAGTGGGAACAAACACTCTTTAGAGAAATGCGGACAAAGGCACATGCAAGGAGTGTTAAGAAGAGTAGCTATAATGTCTCTACTCACTTTTTCTCATTTGAGATGATCTCCAGAACAGGACAATTTCATTTACTGAGTACTTTTTATGTGCTAGAAAAATTCATTAATCTTCACAACAAGTTAAGGAACTGAGTCTTCTGGGGGTTAAGCAATTTACCGTAGCTGGCCAGGCTGGGAGTCACCCTCGAAGCTGTTTGAAAGCTTCAAAGCTCTCGTCCTTCCCCACTCCGTCAGGCTGCCTGTATTTAAAGCAGACAGTCGGCAAATTGGAGATGGGATATTTACTAAAAGTTCATTTGTAAGTCATATGCTTGGATCTCAGAATACATTTTCCCAGAGAAATGTGATCCATGGTGACTGGGCCCCCACCAGCCCACAAGTGGGCTGTTTCAGTTGTAATGTATGAGAAATGCTTTTCATATACTACCAAAAAAAGAAAAACCTAAGGCTTTTACCATACTAGTGATTAAATAAAACAGCAAAACAAGAATATCATTGAGCAAAAAGCTTTTGAAAATTATCTTAAATCCCAGGCCTTGATTAAATGTCGCTAAGGAAGTCAGTAGGGGAAGGCTCTGGGGCATTTTTTTGAACATGTGCGTTTGAAACGTTTCTTTATTCTGTCCAATTTAATTCAAACATATGGTTCCCCTCCCTGCTCTTTGATTCAAGTCATTCATTGGCCATGACTGGGAAGTTTCTTAACTCATAAATATAATTTTAAGATGAATAGAATTTTTTTCAAAAATTAGTTAATATATGTAAAATATAAAATAGAGCCCGGCATGTAGTAAGTGGGTTATAGCGCTGGGTGATGGGGTCCGTGATCAAAGGAGCGAGACTGATACAAAGCGAAGGTCAAGCAAGGCTTTATTTCGCACCAGCACCGAGAATCAAACCGACCGGCCGGGGCCGCCTCTTACGGAGAGAGTGACCACCCCCAGCTTCACAGACTAGCTTTTACAGAGCAAAGGCCGTGTGGTTGAGCCTGGCCAATGAGATTGTCTCCACCTTGCCTGACTCATCCTTGCATTCTGGGCTCTGTTATCTCCACCTGAACTGACCCGTCCTTGTATTTGGGCTCTGTTATCAGGGACTGGTCAACCATATTTTACTGGTTTCCCAGACTTGCTTTTGAGTAAGTTCCTCTGGGGGGGAGGGGTAGGGTCAGTTTAAGTTTTACTGCACAAACAACAAAATGGCTGTTTAACCGAGATGGAGTCACTCTGGCTAAGTAGGCCCCGACACTGGGTACACTTCTGTAGGCTCTTTGAATGTATTAACTCTCTTATATTCATTCATTTAATACTTTTTTAAAAAAGATTTTATTTATTTATTTGACAGATATCACAAGTAGGCAGAGAGGCAGGCAGAGAGAGAGGAGGAAGCAGGTTCACTGCTGAGCAGAGATCCCGATGCGGCGCTCGATCCCCAGGACCCTGATCAGGATCATGACCTGAGCCGAAGACAGAGGCTTTAACCCACTGAGCTACCCAGGTGCCCCATCATTCATTTAATTCTTGTATATCAACCCTACTATTGCCCCAGATTTATATTGGGAAAATGGAGGCTCAGAAAGACAAGTAACTATCCCAAGGTAACACAGCTAGCCACATGCAGAGCAGAAGTGCAAACCCAGACTTTTAATGGCCTTAAACGGGAGGAAAGATGCTAAAGAAGATGTGTGATGGCTAATTTTATGTGTCAGTTTAGCTAAGCTAAGGGAACCATTTGTTTGATCAAACACCAGCTCAGATATTGCTGTCAAGGTATATTTTAGATGTGATTAATATATTCTCTTTTACAATTTTTTAAGAGAGCAGGAAAGTAGAGGGGTGGAGGGGCAAAGGGAGACGGAGAGCGAGAATCCCAAGCAATCGCCATGTCCAGTGCAGAGCCTGCCTGAGGCTCAATCTCAAGACCTTGAGATCATGACCTGAGCCAAAATCAAGAGTCGGATGCTTAACCGGCTGAGCCACCCAGGAGCCCTGATGTGATTAATATTTAAATCAGACTTTGGGTAAAGCAGGTGACCTTCCACAATGTGGGTGGGCCTCTTCCAATCAGTAGAAGCCTTAAGAGCAAAGACTCAGAATACTTAGAGAAGGAACTCTACCTCTAGACTGCCACACAGAAATTCTGCCTGAGTTCCCAGCCTTCAGACTCAAGATTACATCAGCTCTTCACTGAGTTTCCAGCCTGCTGGCCTGCCCTGCAAATTCCAGACTTGCTAGTCCTGACGACTTCAGGAGTAAACTCCTTTAAACTAAAAGTTTCTCTCATTCTTTCTCTTTCTCTCTAGAGGGGTAGATAGATAGATAGATAGATACACAGGCAGACAGATGATAGATGGATAGATAGATGAATAGATGGAGGGATAGAGAGAAGATAGACGGATGGATAGATGGATGGGTAGATAGACAGATGATATAGAGATCTTTGCTGGTCTGTTTCTCTGGAGAACCCGAATACACACGGAGTAAATATTGCCCACAGTCACCAATAAGGCTGTGGAGCGAAGCTAGGCAAAAGGGAAAGCGACTACAGAGGAAGATGTGGTGAGGGAATGTTGGTTCGTGTTATACTGGGAGCCAGATACCAGTTAGTAGAGTTGAACCAAGGCAACCTGGCTTCTCCCAGTGAAAGAAGGAGTGTTGGAGAAAGTAGAGGACCTCCTCTGGCTGGAGCGTTGGAGTGTGGGTGGGTGGAGGAAGTGAGCAACATGTAATTCAGAAACACTGAAGAAAAATCGGCACGAGGGGCTCCTGGGTGGCTCAGTGGGTTAAGCGTCTGCCTTTGGCTCAGGTCATGATCCCAGGGTCCTGGGACGGAGCCCCACATCGGGCTCCTTGCTCAGCAGGGAGCCTGCTTCTCCCTCTCCTTCTGGCTCAACCCTGCCCGTGTTCTCTCTCTCGCTCACTCTCTTTCAAATAAATAAATTTTAAGAAGAAAGGAAAAAGAAAAAAGGAAAAACGGGCATGAACAAGCTGGGGGGCCTTTATACAGTCTCTCAGGCATCCAGGAACTCCTTATTCAATAGTTTCATTACTTTCATCTTTACTCCTTCCCTAGGATTTTTGTCAGCTTTTTTGAGCTTTTTTGACATACAATAAAATTCTCCAATTTTTGAAGTTACAATCTGATAGGTGGTGACAAATGTACATGGTCACATTGCCCATCACCACAATCAGGATATGGAACATTTCCAGCGAGCGTTCCCAAAAGCTCCCTCATGCCCCTTTGTAGTCCATCCCCTCTCCTCACCACCTCCTTCTACCCCTCCCACCCCCCACCCCCCACACCCATCCCGCTGCCAATCACTCCAAGGCAGCGTCTATCCCTGGGGTTTTTGCTTTGCAGAGGATTTCCTATGGGTGGAATCCTAGGGCATGCACTCATCTGTGTTCAGCCACTCTCCTTTAGCATTATACTTTTGCGCTCCTTCCCTATGGTTGCATTATCAATAACTCATTCATTCAGTTTGCTGAATAGCGTTTCATGATATGGATACACCAAATTTGGGTTCCACGTACCAGCCAGACATTCGGATCATTTCCAGTTTTTTCGATGATGAATAAAGCTGCTACATAGAACATTCATGTACAGGCCTCTGTGTGGACATATGTTTTCATTTCTTTGTGGTAAATACCTAGGAGTGGGATTGCCAGATCATGTGGTAAGTGTATGTTTAATTTTATAGGAAGCTGCCAAATTCCTTTTCAAAGTGGCTGTATATGATACAGACAAGGAGAGGAAAGGGAGAAAGTAGGAAAAATCTTCCTGCCGTTGTTTAGTGAAAAATCAATAAAAGGCTTTCAATAAGGAAAAGCAGTTTGGAATTAGCAGAGGGTTTCATTTCTATGTGCCATCCTTTTCCACGGGCCACAAAATCAGAACCTGTTGTGCTTTGACATCTTCAGGTTAATGTAATGTGAGACAGGTATGACCATTCTTGGACCTCAGATTAAAATGCACCAGGAAAAAATGCATTAAAAAATTTCTCTAAATTGAATTAATTTTGACTTGGTGCCTACATTCCCTTGGCTGGAGGGAAACTCAATCTCAATCATTCTTAGGGTTCTTTCCCTATCTCCAGTGAAATGAAAATGTGCCATGGTCTTACTGGGACCAAGGTCAAGAGATGGGTCCTGCTCTGTCAGTCATCAGCTCCTCTGGGACACTGACTGCCCAGTCCTCAGGTCACTTGGCTATGCTAGAGGGTGACTAAGATATTTCTGCCAATCTTGGAGGACTGATGACAGGAAGTCCCTGTTTGTCCACGTAGTTCCAGATGTCAAGCACCCCTGATATTCCTATAAGGGTCTTGGGACACAGGAATATTTTTTTAAGATTTATTTATTTATTTTAGAGAGAGCGAGAGTGCACATGTGTGAGTGGGTGGGAAAGGACCAGAGGGAGAGGGACAAGCAGAGTCTGAGTTGAGTGCAGAGACAGATACAGGGGTCGATCCCACAACCCTGAGATCATGACCTGAGCTGAAATTAATCAGATGCTCAACCAGCTGAGCCACCCAGATGCTCAGGGCACAGGAATATTTGACAGGGCTAAGGATCTCACAGCCAATTTCTCCTTGAGGTGTTGCCACCTCTGGGAGAAGGACGCAGTACCCAGGGTCGGGGGAAAGTCTTGGAAAGTCTTTCCACCCAAGTAATTTGTTAGCTACCTGAATGGGAGAAGAGAAAGTAAAATACACAGGAAGGAAAACATAAAGTAATGCTACAGAATTATCCCACCAATACAGAGTAATTTTTGTGACATGTTAATAATAATTCGTGTTTTTAAATGATGACAAAATGAAGACACAAAACTACTAGAAATATTGATACCAAAAGGAAAAGGGATTACTTGACCACTCACATTCTGCCTGGCAGAGAAGAAGATCTTTCAGGAGACCCTCTAGCTGCATGAGTGACTTTCAGATTGCTCACACAGACCCAGCAAGCATCCTTGACTCAAGGCAGAAAAAGCTCTCAGGCTCACAGACCTGGTTGAAGCAGAGGGGAGGACTTGAAGACCAAAAGAAGCCCCCCCCCCCCAGAGGGGGCTCATCTCTGGCAATAACTGCCCACTGTGCTGGGCTTTGAGGCTTTTCTCCCCATACAGACATGTCTTCTTAATCTCAGATCTTCGGGTTTTTCAAGCAACAGAGAATAGAAGCTGGACTTCGTGGAGACACTGAGAGTGCGCTGGAAGAGGAGGTTGTGGGGCACGTGTCATGAGGCTGCTTAGGGTCCTGCCGGTAGCCAACGGACCGATTCCACCATCATGGTGGCGACTCTGCATTGTGCTCGTGATGCTGTCTCAATGGACCGTCCCTGGGCATCTCCACCAACTACTGTAGATTGATGGCAGTGGGACCCCTCTGGTCAAAGTGACTTTCAAGGGGCCCGAGTGTCATTAGCTGGAGCAGGATCTGACCATTCAAAGCCCCCGGGGTGAGGAAATTCTTGCCTCCATTTGCCAGAATCAAGGACAGTGCTTAACGCTCCCCCCCCCCGGGCATCTCTCCAGAGCACTTACCATATTCTCTTCTCTCAGCTTCTCCACATCTATGGTTTCCCCCCTTCATGTCTGACCTCTCTTCTTCTTTGTTGGCCCAATTCTCCACTTGACGCTAAATGGTGGCATCTGTCCAGCTCTACCCTCCCTGCGCCATCCAGCCTGATGGTCTCCTAGGCCACTTGCTGTTGTCACCGGCTCTCCTCACGCCATCCAGCAGCCTTTCTTCTGCCTCACTACAATTGGGAGGTCATTTGTGCTATCTGTCAGGGGTTTGTATATGCATTTCTCTCAGTGTTTCTATGGAGGGCAGAGTTAGGCACTCAGGGGAATAGGATGGAGTTGCTGAGCTGTTTATTGGACACTCATTCCCTACCTTGTTATTGACAATCACCCTCTCCTTACTCTCCTTCTTTCATTTTTCACCCTGTTAAGTCTTGGAGGAAAAAAGTTTCCAAGATGGGAGTTCCCTCTGTCAATGTCAATCAGAGGTCAGACACCGGAGAAATACATTTTGTTTTTATTTAAAAATCTCATTAGAGGATGCGTATGTTTCTGTTGTGTCCCATACACCAGCATAATCCCCTCCAGTTCCATCCGTGTCAGTGCAAATGGTGGGTATTCATCCTTTCTGATGGCTGAGTAATATTCCATTGTGTATATGAACCACATCTTCTTTATCCATTCATCCATTGAAGGACGTCTCGGCTCCTTCCACAGTTTGACTATCATGGATATTGCTGCTACATTGTGCTAACTCCCCTGCCACATGACAAAGTGAATGAATTCAAAGTAGGAATCCTTAGTGTCTTTGTGTCCCCATGCAGCTTATAGGGTGAAAGAGACAGCAGTTGGTATGTGCTATATCAAAATACAGGCCAGGGAAATGCAAAGCAAAACCACAATGAAATAGCACCTTACACTTGTTAGGATGGCTAGTACCCAAAAGACAAGAAATGTGATTGTTGGTGAGGATGTGGAGAAAACGGAACCCTGTGCGCTGTTAGTAGGAGTGTAAATTGGTGCAACCACTACGGAAAACCGTATGGAGGTTTCTCAGAAAATTAAAAATAGGACCTCCCTATGATTCAGCAATTCCACGTCCAAGTATTTATCCTAAGGAAATGAAAACACTCTATCAAAAGTTGATCTGCACTGCCATGTTCATGACAGCATTATTTACAAGATCCAAGACATGGAAACAACCTAAGTGTCCATCAATAGATGAATGGGTAAAGACAATGTGGTATGAATGGGATACTACTCAGTCATAAAAAAGGAGGAAACTCTGCCATTTGTGACAACATGGGTGGACCTAGAGGGTATGATGCCAAGTGAAATAAATGAGACAGAGAAAGACAAATACGATATTATCTCACTTATATGTGAAATCTTTAAGAAAAAAAATGAACTACTAGAGACAGAGAACAGATTGGTGGTCTCCAGTGGCCAGGGGTAAGGGGAGAGAGGAATGGCTGAAGGTGGTCAAAAGGTACAAAGCTCCAGTTATAAAACAAGTAAGTACTGGGCATGTAATGTACAGCATGGTGACTGTAGGTTAATATATTTGTGTATTGTATTGTGTAAGATGTATTGTATTTTTGAAAGGTGCTAAGAGAGTAAATCTTAACCTCTCATTATAAGAAACAAATTGTAACTGTATGTGAGTGTGGTAATGCATGTTACCTAGATTTATTCATTTCATAATATAAACACGTATCAAACCATTATGTTGTATACCTGAAACTAATATAATGTTATACTTCAATTAAACCCCAATTTTAAAAAGCATACAGTGGAATATTATCAGTCTTGGAAAAGAAAGAAATTCTGACACAGGCTACAATATGGATGAATCTTGAGGACATTATGCTAAATAAAATAAGCCAGACACAAAAGAGTAAATACTGTATGATTCTGGGACACCCAGGTGGCCCAGTCAGTTAAGTGTCTGATTCCTGATTTCAGCTCTGGTCATGATCTTGGGGTCATAGGATCAAGCCCCATATCAGGCACTGCGCTCAACAGGGAGTCTGCTTAAGGATTCTCCCTCTCCTTCCTCTGCCCCTCCCCCAGCCTCTCCCTAAAATAAAAAAATAAATACTATATTATTCATCTTATATGAGGCACCTAGAGAAGTCAAATTCACAAAGACAGAAAGTGGAATGGTGGTTGTCAGGGACCTGGAGGGGAGGAGGGAATAGGGAGTTATTTTTAATAAGTATAGAGTTTCAGTTTTCAAGATGAAGAAAGTTCTGGAGACAGATGGTGCGGATGGCTACATTAACAATGTACTTAATGTACTTAATCACTAAACTGCACACTTAAAAATAGTTATAATTGTACATTTTGTTATATTTTTACCACATTAAAAGAAAAAAAAACCTTAAAAAATATAGGGTAAGTGCTGTGGGAGCTCAGAGGAAAGTCTCCTGTGTCTCTCCTAAAAGGATTGTCATACCAACTGCTTAAATAATGTACTTTTTTATTCCTAGTATAGAGGATTAAGATCATAGGTGTGGAGGGGAGTGTTTATGAAGCTAATGAAGGATTGCGTAACATTAATGAGAAGTAAAATGCTTTGTTAAACTGTTTTTCATGTGCAAAGACAATTGGAAGCACTTCCAAACAGGTGTGGGGCACAGTTTCTAAATAGTGGTCTCAAATTACCCTGACTGTGGGTCTTGAATCACCCTGACTGTGGGCCGCCATTTCCATCTCCACATGGATCTCAGGACTGTTTGCTTCTGGAGAAATTCACCAGGCAAAACTGAGCTGCTTGAATAGATTTGCTGCTTCCCAATAATGGAGTTTTCCTTTCCATTTTTAAAACAGCAAATTTCCTATTACTGCCAGATCCAATCACTACTTAACCACACAATGACTTCAACTCTCCCAAATGTTCCAAGGGGATGGAAAACATTCCTGCCGTACATATGTACTTGGCTCTGAGGCAAATGGAAAACACCAAGGAAGGGATGTTTCAGGAGGTGACGGCAGGCCATCTAGATCCCTTCCATGACAGGAGGAGATGGCAGGCCATCTAGATCCCTTCCATGAGAGCCTTGCTGTGGTGGGGAGTGCTATTTCAAATGATTTCCCTGGAGCCTGGCAAATAATAAATACCACTCTTACCTCTCGCCGCTTTTTGTGGTTTACTTACTCTCTCCTCCACTCTCTGACCCCAGCACGTGCATCGCTTCTTCCCACCAAGATGGCTGTGCATGTATGCAGCCACAGGAGTGGAAAAGTCTGGAATAAGGGAGCTTGCCCGCCAGTAGGAACTGCCAGCCCAGCCCAGCCATTCAGGAGGATTCTCTCGAGAGCAAAAGACCATTAGAACTGACTAGTTACATCTGATTATGTAATGTTCCAACCATGGTGTTCCATTTCAGTTCCTTTTAGTATTAAATGCCCATCAGAGTTAATAGAAATTCTCTTCAGAGGCGCCTGGGTGGCTCAGGGGGTTAAAGCCTCTGCCTTTGGCTGAGGTCATGATCTAGGGTCCTGGGATCGAGCCCCACATCAGGCTCTCTGCCCAGCAAGGAGCCTGCTTCTCCCCCGCTCTCTGCCTGCCTCTCTGCCTACTTGTGATCTCTCTCCCTCTCTGTCAAATAAATAAATAAAATCTTAAAAAAATAAAAAAGGAAAAGAAATTCTCTTCAAAGGCATCCAGTCTTTTTAAGGAACAAGGAAAAAAACCCCAACAGATTAACTACCTGAAAATTTAATTTCTTTAGGCATGAAATCAATGTGATTATCTTTTTTTTTTTTTTGAGAGAGAGAGAGAAAGAGAGAGAAAGAACTTGTGAGGTAGGGTGGAGGGGTGTAAGGAGCAGGGGCAGAGGGAGAAGAGAGAGAATCCAGTAGGCTCCACACCAAACACAGAGCCTGACTTGGGGATCAACTCATGACCCCGAGATCACAACCTGAGCTGAAATCAAGAGTTGGTCACTTAACTGACTGAGCTACCCCAGGGGGCCCCAATATGATCACCTTTACTGAACTGGAATTCTCATTTATTTTCCACTGTGTCTTTATAATCTCTGGGATAAAATGGTTTATCTTCACATGTCACCCATGTTTCTTAATTTCTGTTTCCACTGTCCGCATATTGATGGTATAGATGCCTCTTCGGGCTGAGATGTGGGGGTCTCCATCACAAGGAGTTCTGGGGTCCTTCCATTTAAGTAGTTGATTCCAACTTCCAGTAACCATCACATGAATTCCCTCCTAGATAGTATTCGAAATATCTTAGTTTCTCTCCAAAAAAGACCTTGAGGTAAGAGTGTGGATCCAAAGCAACCCAAGTGTCCCTAGATGATGAATGGATAAACAAAACTTGGTGTACACCTACAATGGGATCTTATCAAGCCTTAAAAAGGAAGGAAATCTTGTCATATATTGCAACATGGATGAAACTTGAGGACATGATGCTTAGCAAAATAAGCCAGTCACAGAAGGACAAATAGTGTATGGCTCTGCTTGTGTGTGGTACCCAGAGTAGCCAAATTCATGGACACAGAAAGTAGAGTGGTGGTTGCCAGGGGCTGATGTCTGGGGAGGGAATGGGAATGGGGAAGTTAGTGTTTAATGAGGACGGAGTTTCAGTTTGGGAATATGAAAAAGTTCTGAAGATGAACAGTGATGGTGGTGGCACAATATGAATAAGGTTAATACCACAGAACTGAACACTTGAAAATGGTCAAAAGATTTAATTTTATGTTACAGATATTTTACATACATTATCCAATAAAAATAATCATTTCTTAAAAATAAAAAGAATATGGATCCAAGTAGTTCCTTTAGGGGGAAACCCCAGGAAGCACCGTAAGGGAAGAAAAAAAATTCCATCTAGGGTATATTAATGAGTTCCCACTGTAGGCAAGCGGGCGCCATTTCTCTGAGCAGAGCACACCTCAGAATGGTCCACTGAGAGTGAGGGAGCCGGGGTATTTATCCACCACCTGCAGTCCCATGCTTGCTCCAGGATCATTTAACTCTCTGACCCTTCTAGCCTGCCAGCACCAGGCTAAGCACCCACCAGAGGCCAGCCGATGCTCTGGTCCAGAGAGGGGCACAGGCCATGGATGCACACAAGGACTGTTGGCAGTCAACCTCAGGGACAGGCCAGGGAGATGTAGGTCAGGCACCAAGAGTGTCTGCTACGGGCACGTGGCGTCCAGACAGCTCAAAATTCATGTTCCCCTAAAAGCAGGTCTGTTGTTTCAACAGGAAGAGAATCTCCAGCCCTATATAATTTTCTGAGTCATCAAGGCTTTCTACGCATTTTGTGTATGTTCTTTAAAAGTGCCTTTATGTGTCCCTTCACTCACAATAACAAACAACATAGCTACGTTTGAAACATGTTTCATTTTCATTCCCGAATTTCAAACTGTACCCTCTGAAAACATTTCCTTTTAAAGATAAACATTTCCATGCCTAGAGTATGCAGCCTGAGTGTATTCCAACTAACTTTGGAGGGACTGAGGAATACTCCTTGAAGCCAAGTAAATTTGTTTCACTCGTATTAAGTGTTGTTATGTTTAAATTTGAAGGCTTCACACTGAAAAGGCTGGGAACTCCTTTGGAGACAGAAGTGTGCATTTTTTTTTATTGGGTCAAAATATACATCACATAAAATTCAGCATTTTAGCCATTTTTCAGTGTAGTTCACTGGCAGGAAGTCCATTCACAGTGTTAGGCAAGCAGCACCTCCATCGGGACTTCTTCATCTCCCCAGACTGAAACTCTCTATCTGTGAAACATTGACTCCCCATCCCCTGTTCCGCCCCAGGCCCTGGCAACCACCCTTCTGCTTTCTGTATCTGTGGATTTGACTCCTCTAGGGACCTTATCATATAAGTGGACTCAAGCAGTGTTTGTCCTTTTGTGAATGGCTTACTTCACTGAACATCATATCCTCAAGTTTCATACATGTTGTAACATGTGTCCAAAGTTCCTTCCTTCTTGAAGCTGAATAATATTCCATGGTATGTATAGACCACATTTTCTTTAACCATTCTCCTGTCAATGGATGTCTGGGTTGCTTTCATATTTTGGCTATTGTGCTTCTTTAGATAAAACACCTCACACGGATTTACTTAATGCTCTGTGCTTCCTTCTTCTCATCAATAAGAATGAGAATAACAGGGCCTTCCTCCCAGAGATTAGGAGCGATGAGGACTGGCTGAGTTCATATGTGGGAAGCACATGCAATAGAGGCTGACATATAGTAATCACTTAATAGTAACTACTCTTGTTAGCATCACTGTGATGACTATTACTGAGAATCTTAATAAATCTACTTGTTCTTCTTTTGGTCTACTAGTCTCATGGGACCTCAAGAGTCAAGCATACAGTTTCTCTTTGCCATCACGAATCAGTTCATAAGGCTAGTGTGTTTCAGGGTTCCATACCAATATAGTGACTAACCATTTATAATGGTGCCTTGAAGATTATTAACTGACAAAGAAATGTGTTCATAATATGAGTATTAAGCTTAGTGGTGGATTGGAAGTTACACATACAGCATAATCTCATTCAAAACTATATTAAATCTATACAAATACATTTTATAAAAGTATGTCTGTTGTTGTTGTCATTGTTGTTGTTGTTGTCATTGTTGTTGTTGTTCAAAACTCTAGAAGAACAGTGGTCCTTAGTTTCTCATCTGGGCTAATGCAATCCTCTCCTGATTTTCTCTGATCCTTCTTCTCTGGCTTTCATTCATTCTCCATTCAGAGACCAGAATGTTTCGAATATCTAAATCAAATCCCAACTCAGGACCATAGCCTGTGAGGTCACAGTCTGCCTTTTGAGGTCTGGCCCTTCAAGACTGCTCAGCTCACCCTACAGGTTCTTATCAGTCAGGTCTTCGCTCAGACGTCCCCTCCTCAGGAGGGAGGCCTTCCCCACCTCGTGACCAGAGCCGTCACCCAGCCCCTCACCATCACAGCATGCCAATTGTCTGCACAGAATTGTGGCAACACTGAAAGTTCTCCTCTTTCCCCATCTGCTCCTTGCCCCGCTCTGGACTGTGAGTTTCATGAGAGCAGGGATCTTATCTTGTTCATTGCTATCTCCCCAGAATGGCGCCTGGAACAAGGCACAGACACAGTGGGTGTTCAGTACAGGTGCCGAATGAGGGAGCGAGCGAATGGTAGTGGAAACTCTGAGTGGTAGAATTAGACCACAGATGATTTTTTTTTTTTTTGGCCTGCCTCTATTTCTCACATTTCCTACAATATGTAGAAAATGTGTTTGTGTCATGTAAAACTCTTTTGGTATTAGGCAATCAAAAGAAGGTTGTTTGCACAATTAACTGCTTCTGTGGCATAGTAAAACCAGTGCAAGAAGAAATTTTTTGGGGAAAAAAAGAAGAATGAAATTTTGAGAGATCCTGCAAAGAGAGCTCACCCAAGTTTTCAGTTCCCTTACTTGGCATTTGTGTCACTTCTCACATCCTCAACCTCCTTGGGGCACAAACAGGGACTTCTGCCTCATTCTGGGGCTTGGGGGACATAGTACCTGTCCACAGTCACTCCTTCTTATGGAAATCTGAACTGAGCATCATCATGGTGCAAGACACAGAGGCAGGTACCAAATCTGTACAGTGGGGACAACATCCCCGCCATCATTCCCCAAACAGGTACTGAGAGCGTGAGCATGAAGACTTGTTCAGACATCATTCTCATTTGTGGGGAGGACACTACAAACAGGAAGTGACTCCACCCAGGGAATGGCTCTGCTGAAATGATCGGGCACCATTTGGGACCTGGACACTTCCAGGAGAGTTACATTTCAGTACTGGAGACATTTCCTGATAGTCATATTTATTCAGTCAGAGTCGGAGGGAGGTCAGAGAGTCATTTTCCTCAGGTCACACTCAGCCCATTCGGAATAGGGAGAATGGTGGATATGAAAATGTTTTGGGGAAGGGAGTAGAGGCAGAAAGAAAGAAGTGACACAGTAGTCCGAGAAGAATAGAGGCATCTGTTCCCTTATCATCATGTGCCTGTCACCTTATCGTGAATCCAATCTCAACCTGTATCTGTAAGATCCCAATAAATCTGCCAAGTAGTGTATGTGAGTGTGTTTATGTGCGTGTGTACATTCACACACACACACACACACACACACACACACACACACACACTGACACAGTCCCCTTGTACCAGGCTGGGAAGATGAACCCTGAAAGTAAGGGGCGAACATTTAATATTAATACACACATTAATCTTGAGTAATGTGTGTACTAAATATTAGAACGAAAACAAGCAATTACAGAGGTTGAACCTAGTCTGACTTATAGAAATAGTCTTGGTAAATGTAAGACATAAAGGCGGAGTAGGAACTGCAAAGGCCCTCAATCAGGAAGCAACATGCACTGTAACAGAAGGGGCCTCAAGAACGCTCCATAGCTCCAGGAAACCAGGAAGAAGATGGCTTGTCAACAGAAAAAGTTAAAATGGTCAAAATTATCACAATGTCTTTCATTCTTAAATTTGTGTGAAGAGTCAGGTTCTGAAAGATGTCTCTTTGGCTCATGCCATAGGATTGGCAATTCCAGAACTCAGGGTGAGGAGACATAGGGGGTGAGGGGAGATAAGGGGCATGAGTGTAGAGATGATGGGAGATGGGGGAGTGTGGCGATAATGGGGAGATGTCGGCAGGGGTAGTGTGGAGATGATGGGGAAATGTAGACATGGGGGAGTGTGGAGATGATGGGGGGAGTGTGGAGATGATGGGGGAATGTAGACATGGGGGAGTGTGGAGGTAATAGGGGTAAATGTGGAGATGATGGCGGAATGTAGAGTGTGGAGATGATGGGGGGAGTGTAGACGTGGGGGAGTGTGGAGATGATGGAGGGGTGACTGTGGAAACCATAAGTGTGGAGATAATGAGGTGTGTAAGAGATAAACCAGACTTCCTCTCTTGTGCCTCACTTCTATTATTAATACCATGATTCCAATGCCCAAGAGACAAAGAATCCTTGGGATTATTGCCTCAAGAGAGAAAATCATTCCCTTTTTTAATCTCCCTCACTCTTCTTTATCAAAGCAGTTCTTCTGGAGGGCCCTCACTACTGGGGCAGGAATGACCTGGGATGTGGATAATAACTATATGCACATACGTAAATCCATGTACAAAAAATCCACCATGACAGGCTGGGTTAGGTATGGCAATGTCCACTCTTAGTTCTGGATTTTCATCCAGTCATCTGAGATCAGCAGGTGACTGGTTTTTCCTAGCATGGGTCAAACACTAACCTGGGAACAAGATAAAGCAGGGAGGAGGATCAACCACTCAGTGGTTGAGTAATATGTGTACTAAATATTAGAACGAAAACAAGCAATTACAGAGGTTGAACCTAGTCTGACTTATAGAAATAGTCTTGGTAAATGTAAGACATAAAGGCGGAGTAGGAACTGCAAAGGCCCTCAATCAGGAAGCAACATGCACTGTAACAGAAGGGGCCTCAAGAACGCTCCATAGCTCCAGGAAACCAGGAAGAAGATGGCTTGTCAACAGAAAAAGTTAAAATGGTCAAAATTATCACAATGTCTTTCATTCTTAAATTTGTGTGAAGAGTCAGGTTCTGAAAGATGTCTCTTTGGCTCATGCCATAGGATTAGCAATTCCAGAATTCAGGGTGAGGAGACATAGGGGGTGAGGGGAGATAAGGGGCATGAGTGTAGAGATGATGGGAGATGGGGGGCAAGCTCCTGACCCTCCTGCAGCAGGACCCTCCCTGAGAACAAAGAGGCCTTGCAAGAGAATCTAAGCCTCTGAATGGAATTCAGCCCACTGGCTAAAGCTGTCGCTAGGAGAAAGAGATCCCTGTATCTTGGAGCCCAGGACAACAAAGGAAGGGGGTCCTGGCCAGACTGACCTGTCACCTTGGCTTTAGGAATGTGGATTTCAAACACCTTGGAGGAAAAAATGTTACTGCAACATGGCCAGAGAGTCTTAGAATGACTGCAAATCAAGACCAACAGGAAGTTCTGGAAACAAAATTATTTCAGTCACAGCATGGAAGGGCATAGCCCCCACTGCTGGGGTGGGGCTCCTGTGAAGTCTCCACAGGGAGTTCTCCTGTCACCTTCTGCCCCCTTCACTCCTCCTGGGGCCAGGCCTGGATGATGGGTGAGTTTGGGAGGAGGAGCTGGGGATTCTCAGCCTGCAGAAGGCAGGTGTGCTGGGCCTCCCTCTGCCACATAGGACAAGGGCCCCAGGGAGGGGTCTGCATTTGTTCAGCTGTGCTGACAATAGGGGGGAATGCCTCACTGGTTCTCAGGGTGAACTTCGGGGTCCCCCATACTTCAGCTGAGCATTCACATTAGTAAAGCTGACATTGCTGTTCCATCTAGTCAGTCCCCTGTCCATCCCGTTTTAAATTTGGGTAGGGGGCAGGGGTATCATAAATCATACCAATTATGAAACAGTGAATGTCCAGTGTTTCTGTGGAAAAAGAAAGCAGGTTAGTGGCTGCAGGGGTTGTGGGAAGGGAGGAAGGAATGGGGAGCGCTATGGACTGAACAATATTCCCCAAAAATTCATAGATGGAAGTTAACCCTCAGGGTGACTATATTTGCATATAGGACCTGTATGGAAATAATTAAGATTAAATGAGGTCATAAGAGTGGGGCCCTACACCACAGGATTAGGGCCCTTATACCTTATACCGGAGAGCTTGCTCTCTGTCCCTGAGCATGCACAGAAAGGTCAAATGAGCACAAAGAGCGAAGGCAGCACCTATAAGCCCAGAGAAGAAGCCTCAGAATGAAATCTACCTTGCCAGTACCTAGATCTTGGACTTCTCAGCCTCC
Source organism: Enhydra lutris kenyoni (assembly GCF_002288905.1). Classification (NCBI taxonomy): domain Eukaryota; kingdom Metazoa; phylum Chordata; class Mammalia; order Carnivora; family Mustelidae; genus Enhydra; species Enhydra lutris. The sequence goes on along the minus strand of NW_019154132.1, from coordinate 7,621,540 downwards.
AGAATTGTTGAGAAATAAATTTCCACTTCTAAGCCACCCAGTCTGGGGTATTTTCTCAGAGCAGCCGAAGCCAACTCATTAGGGAGTGACTGCTAATGGGTATAATTTCCTTTTAGGGTAATACAAATGTTCTAAGACTGACTGCAGTGATGGACACACAACTCCACAAATAACCAAAACCCATCAAATTGTGCACTTTAAACAGGTGAAATGTATAGTATGTAAATTGTAGCAATAAAGCTGTTTTTAAAGCAGTGATAACATTTTATACACAGATTTTGTAAAGATTTATTTATTTGAGAGAGAGAAAGAGTGAGAGAGAGAGTGTGTGCACAAGCACGGGGGAGGAACAGAGGGAGAAGCAGAAGCAGATTCCTCTCTGAGCAGGGAGCCCGATGTGGACTCGATCCCAGGACCCTGAGATCATGACCTGAGCCTAAGGCAGACACTTAACCAACTGAGCCACCCAGGCACCCTACACAGATTTCTTCTAGAACTTATACTCAGTGAAAGAGAGTTAAAGTCAACACACATCAGATCCCATTTGCAAAATGATGGGAGCAGGAACATCAGACAGGAGGCTTGGGGTCGCAAGTGACTTCACAACAAGGACATTTCATCTCACACACTGAGAAGTCCAGATGAAGGGCCCTCTGGAGTTGGCTTATTCAGAGTCTCAACAACCCAAATTCTCTTATGTTCCAAGCATCATGCTTCACACAGCCACGTGCTGAGGTATAAAAGTGAGTGCTTTTGTATGAGATGTCTCTTTCCCAGAAGGCCCCCAGGAGACAGCCTCTTACCTAACATTGGCCAGATGGAGTCACATGACTCCAAGATAGATCACTGCCAAGGGGGTGGGGTCACATGACTAGCTCAGACAAGGGAGCCCAGGGAAGACCTTTCCTGAGCTCCTGGGCTCTGAAAGCAAGAAAAAAAGGGGGAGGAACGGATTTAGGTATACAACCAGTGCCGTCTGCTGGTGAGCTGAATGATCTCTAAGGGTCCTTGCAGCTCAAATATCTGGTTACCATGTGAAAAACCAACATGTAACACTAGTTAAGCAGTGCTTATCGCTCACATGTGCACACCATAAGATTTGCCTCTTCCTTCTTTTACATCAGCTCAGATCTTCCACTGAGAACCTCGAGATTCCTTCAAGAGCTCAACCCAGGACAGGAATTTAGAGCCACACCAAAAAGGTACCCAAAGTCACTACATTAGTTCGGACAACCCATGATGCACTATGGTTAACAAATTAATCCTGAACTATCAGTAGTTTCACATAACAAATATTTAGTTTTTCCTCATGCTGCACAACCCACATGGGTCATGGAAGGCTCTGCAATCCAGGAGGACAGAGGATCTGCCAGCTGGTGACGCCACCATATGGACACAGTTTCAGAGTCTGATGTGACACAGAGCACTCCCATCGGCTCATTAAGGGCCTTCTGACTGGAAATGACTCTTGTTTCTTCTCACAACCCATTGGCCAAAACATATGGCCCCCACATAACTGCTAAGGATCTGGAAAGTATTCTCATGTGCTCAGGAAGTAAGGAAAAAATTAAATGTGATGAACACATCTAGTCTGTATCACAGGCACTTTCCTTCTCAAATCATGAGAACCTGGACTCTGTCCCTGAATGTTTCTATCTTCTAGTTCTACATTGACATCTATCATCTGAATGATCAATTAGTGTTCTTGCATTTATACCTGATGACTTAATACATTTTATTTAAAGCAAAACCATTTTTTTTCCAAGGGGGAAAGGCCCAGGGAGAGGGAGAGAGAGAGAGAATCCCAAGCAAGTTCCATGCCAAGCATGGAGCCCAATGCAGGGCTTGATCTCATGACCCTGAGATCATGACCTAAGTCAAAATCAAGAGTCAGATGCTCAACTGACTGAATCACCTGGGTGCCCCCAAAGAAAAACAATTTTTAAAGTACTCTCTTAGTTTTATTTCCTTATTCTTTTTTAAGTCATGCACATACTATGTAAGCAGATGACCAAAATAAGTGAATATTCACTAAAGGTTGAGTATCCATGAACAGAGTCTGGGACAGTAATCAAATAATTTTATATTAAATACATTGGGTTGCCTGGGTGGCTCAGTGGGTTGAGGCCTCTGCCTTCGGCTTGGGTCGTGGTCCCAGGGTCCTGGGATCAAGCCCTGCATTGGGCTCTCTGCTCAGCAGGGAGCCTGCTTCCCCCCCTCTCTCTGCCTACTTGCAATCTCTGTCTGTCAAATAAATAAGTGAAATCTTTAAAAAAATAAATAAATAAATACATAAATTCACACATTCAATTACAAATACAATCGTTATTTGGGTCTATTGAAATAAAGCATAAACGTGCAAAGTTCATATAAAGGTGCGAAGTTCATATAAAATATTATAATTCATATTAATTTTAGGCAAACTGATAACAACTTTCCAACACCAAGTGGGTGTCTTGCAACACAGTTTTCATATAACTACCTGGAGTTAAGTATCACACTAAGATAGGCTTAAAGATTCCATCCACCACAAGACTGCCCTCATTTCAGATGCCAGCCACAAGTGGTGTTCCCAGGCCACATGCACCTCTGATCAACCAGTGATACATTTGAGGATTCTGATAACCCTTTCATGTTCAATAATTTGCCAGAATGACTCACAGAGATCACTTAAAGCTTTACTGTGATTACAGCTGAGTATACAGGATGCAATTCAAAAATAGCCAAATGAAGAAACACATAGGACAAGGTCTGGGGGCAGGAGGAAGGGGCAGACAGGAAAGGGCACAGAACTGCCATGGCTTCTCCTAATGGAATCTAGCCATGTCTTCCTTCCAGCACGCCAATGTGTTCATCACCTGGGAACCTCTACTGAAACTCGGTGTCCAGAGATTTTTATTGGGGCACCATGATTACACTTGATTACACACAACTGATTAAATCATTGACTACATGACTGAACTCAATCTCCAATTTCCCTCTGTGGAGGCTGGGCTGGCCCAATGTTCCAACACTTAAGTGGTTGGTCTTTCTGGTGACCAGATCCTGAAGCTGTCTCAGGAGCTACCCCGAGTTGCCTCATCAGCATAACAAAACACTGTGGTCATTCAGGAAATTCTATGGGTGCTTGAAGCTCTGGAACTGAGGGCAAACACCAGATGTATTCTTTATTAGACCATACAAACAAACCACATTTTCAGTCTTTCTCTTCATGCTCCTTAATCCTACAGTATTTCTGATCAGTCATGATAATGACTGTTTTCCTAATAGGCTCATAGACCTAAACTAATATCATCAGGAAGGATCTTAGAGATTTTCCTATTTTACAGATAAGAAAAGTAGGATTCATAGAAGTTATATTACTTGCCTAAAGCCAAACTACTTGGTGAAAGAATTGGAATTAAATCCTTATCTTCTGTTTGGCCTGCATATATTATAGAAAGCCACAATTATCTCTTAATGCCATGTAGCTAACATGCATTTCTGGAGAGACCCAGCTCCTCTAACCCAGAGTTCCCTGCAAACACACCCCATAGCCCAAGGCTAAGCTGCTCTTGGTCAGTTAGTACCAGCCTTAACTGGTTTCTACTTCCTGATGCTACAGCAGCCAAGTGTGTCCCCATCTTCTATTTTGGTCCTTTCACAGAGACAGAGAGGTGACAGAGAAGAAACCAGTCCAGTTCCTCCACCATCCCTAGATACCACAGAATGACAAGAGATATTAGACATTAGACATTAGAGACAGCCTAAGCAAGGGTATAGTATGATAATCATTTTATCAGCACCCACTGTCCCCCTCAAAAAATATCCCTATTCCATCATCAGCATTCGGAAACTCTGTTCCTTTTTTTTCCCCCCTAAAGATTTTATTTATTTATTTGACAGACAGAGATTACAAGTAGGCAGAGAGGCAGACAGAGAGAGAGAAGGGGAAGAAGGCTCCCCACTGAGTGGAGAGCCCAATGCAGGGCTCAATCCCAGGACCCCGAGATCATGACCTGAGCCGAAGGCAGAGGCTTAACTCACTGAGCCACCCAGGTGCCCCTGGAAATTCCATTTCTTTTTTTTTTTTATGATTTTATTTATTTATTTGACAGAGAGAGAGAGATCACAAGTAGGCAGAGAGGCAGGGGGAAGCATGCTCCCCGCTGAGCAGAGAGCCTGATGTGGAGCTTGATCCCAGGACCCTGAGATCATGACCTGAGCTGAAGGCAGTGGCTTAACCCACAGAGCCACCCAGGTGCCCCGGAAATTCCATTTCTTTAAGGTAAGCAAATGCTTTCATTTTATGAGAGATATGTTCCAAAATTTCAAAGCCTTGCAAAGGGAATACATTTATGCAAACTCTCCCTAGAATGTGATTGACTGCTATCTGATTATGGGTTTTGCTTTGCATTTCATTTTAAAGTCAGAGAGAATGAATACCCACAAAGACACTGAGTATATTAAATGCATCCTGAAATTATACTCTGAGCTGATCACAGCAACACTGGAATGTACTTGTATTTCATTTCTAATCTCTTACCCCTGCTGATGATGGAGATGTTGATGAGGGTGAAGTAGGCAATGGGAGGAGAGACAGGAAATATATAACGACTATAAATTGACTAGTAAAATCTCGAACTGGTTAATAATGGAGAATCATTGCCCAATTGCCCCTTAATCAAGAATCATTGCCCAATTACCTACTAACTAAGAATCACCAAGAATGCTCATGAATCATTGCCTTCTTCCCTGGAAGACCAATGAATAAAGAAAGATAGGAGTTTCTGATATGAAAGTAAAACTCAAAATTCTTTAAAAATTAACTCATCTAAACATGTATTTGTTAAAAGCACAAACATACTATGTTTATTCATCTAGGTCTTTTATCAAGAGATATCTTCTCTACCTGTTATATATCCCTTCCCCTCTAAGGAATAATTCTTTCCCCTTCTCACTCTCTAATCAAATCTGTAATCAAACAATTGCCTTAAAGATCACAGTTTTCTTTTTAAACACTTTATTGCTTTTAAGTAATCTCCTCACCCTACGTGGGGCTCAAACTCATGACCCTGGGATCAAGAGTTGTATGCTCTAAGAACTGAACCAGCCAGATGACCCTCAAAGATCATAATTTTTAAGACCCCTAAAGAAGGCTGAGCTGTATTAAAAGCTGATCACAGGGGAGGAGCAAGATGGTGGAGGAGTAGGAGAGCTAAATATCATCAGGTCCCAGGAGTTGAGCTAGATAGTTATCAAACCATTTTGAACACCTACAAACTCAACAGGAAATTGAAGAGAAGAAAAGCAGCAATTCTAGGAACAGAAAAGCGACCACTTCCCCAAAGGTAAGATGTGCGGAGAAGTGAATCCCAAACAATAGAAAGATAGACCACGGAGGGAGGGGCCAGCTCCCAGCAAGCAGTGGAGCAGTGAGCACAAAATCGGAACTTTTAGAAGTCTGCTCCACTGAGGGACGTTGCTCCAGAGGCTAAGCGGGGGTGGAGCCCTAGCAGGGACAGTGGGGTCTCAGGACCCACAGGGTTACAGAAAGACCGGGGGTGTCTGAGGGTGCCAGAGCTCCTTGGTATCACAGCTGAGAAGCATGCAGCAGAAATGGAGCCAAGGAGTGAGCTCTCAGCTCAGGGTTACCTTAAACCATGATTCGAGGCACAGTTAGACCACTGCTCTTCAAGCAGGGACCCCTCAATTGGCAGATATGGGAGACTCACCTTACTCCCCCAGGGGGAGTGGCATGGGATCACATGGCAGGAATCTGCTGGGTTTGGAGACTCCAAATGGGGCTGTCCGCCAGAGATAGAAATGCTCAGTCACAGGCTGGGTGAGCTCGGAGTGCAGCCAGAGACCAGGGAGATGGGAGGGATTGACTGATTTTCTCTGAGGGTACACTGAGGAGGGATGCCCTGCTCTCAGCACCTCTAGGCCAGAGATTGGGAGGCTGCGATCTTCATTGCAGTCCTCCAAAGCCGTATAGAAAGTGTTCAGGGAACAAAAGCTCCAAGAACGAACCCAAGCAGATTACTTAGCCAGCCCCTGGCAAGGGCAGTGCAATTCCGCCTCGGGCAAAGACATTTGAGAATCATGGCAACAGGTCTCTCTCCCAGAAGATCAGCAAAAACATCCAGCCAAGACCAAGTTCACCAATCAATGAGAACTGCAGAACTCCAGAGCTAGGGGAACACAGCACATAGAATTCATGGCTTTTTTCCCATGATCCTTTAGTCTTTCAAAGTTAAATTTTAAAAATTTTGTTGGTCTCTTATTCTATTTTTTTAAAAATTTTTTCCTCTTTCCTACTTTAAATTTTTTAAACTATTTCATCTTATCAATACATTTTTTAAAAAATCTTTTTAGATTTTCATTGTTCTAGTCATATGCTATCCTTTCATTGTATTTAACCTTATTTTTTGTATACATATAGGTTTTTCTTTCTTTAAAATTTCTTTAATTTAAAGTTTCTTCTAACAAATCAAAATATACCCTAAATCTAGCACACGGCTTTGTCCTTGTCTCCAGCATGGTCACGTTTTTTCCTCTTTTTTATTCTTTTTTCAACCAACTTCTTATCAATTCCCTTTTTAGAATCTTTTAAAATTTTCATCTTTAGAGTCATATTCCATCCCTTCATTGTGTTTACCCTTATTTTTGTATATATATAAGTTTTTCATTCTTTAACATTTTGGGAAGCCGTTTCTCCTAACAGACCGAAATACACCCAAAATTAAGTGTGTGGCTCTGTTCTATTCACCAGTCTAATATATGTATGTGTAATATGTAATATATACATATATAATATATAAATATAAACATTTATTCATATATATATGATTGTTTGTTTGGTTTGTTTTTCCTTCTCACCTTTCTTCTCTTTCCCAGTTTCAGGTCTCTTCCAATTTGGTTAGTGTATATTTTTCTGGGGTCATTGCTACCCTTTTAGTATCTTGTTCTCTCACTCATCTATTCTTATCTGGATAAAATGACAAGGCGGAAAAACTCACCTCAAAAAAAAAAAAAAAAAAAAGAACAAGAGGCAGTACCGACAGCTAGGGACCTGATCAATACAGACATTAGTAAGATGTCAGAACTACAGTTCAGAATAATGATTATCAAGATACTAGCTGGGCTCAAAAAAAGCATGGAAGATACCACAGAATCCCCTTCTGGAGAAATAAAGTCCCTTTCTGGAGAAATAAAAGAATGAAAAACTAACCAAGTTGAAATCAAAAAAGCTATTAATGCGGTGCAACCAAAAATGGAGTCTCTTACTGCTAGGATAAATGAAGCAGACGAGAGAATTAGTGATATAGAAGACCAAATGATGGAGAATAAGCAAGCTGAGAAAAAAGAGGGATAAACAACTATTGGACCATGAGGGGAGAATTTGAGATAAGTGATACCATAAGACAAAACAATATTAGAATAACTGGGATCCCAGAAGAAGAAGAAAGAGAGAGAGAGAGGCAGAAGGTATATTGGAGCAAATTGTGGCAGAGAATTTTCCTAATTTGGTGAAGGGAACAAGCATCAAAATCCAGGAGGCACAGAGAATCCCCTCTCAAAATCAATAAAAAATGGGTCAACACCCATCATCTAATAGTAAAACTTACAAGTTTCAGTGACAAAGAGAAAATCCTGAAAGCAGCTCAGGACAAGAGGTCTATATCATACAATGGTAGAAATATTAGATTGGTAGCAGACCTAAGCACAGAGAGGCCAGAAAGGACTGGCATGATATATTCAGAGCACTAAATGAGAAAAAACTGTGAAGCCAAGAATACTATATCCAGGTAGGCTCTCATTGAAAATAGAAGGAGAGATTAAAAGTTTCCAGGATAAACAAAAACTAAAAGAATTTGCAAATACTAAACCAGCCTTACAGGAAATATTGAAAGGAGTCCTCTAAGCAAAGAGAGAGCCTAAAAATAACAGACCAGAAAGAACAGAGACAATACACAGTAACAGTCACATTATAGGCAATACAATGGCACTAAATTCATATCTTTCAATAGATACCCTAAATGTAAATGGGCTAAATGCCCCAACCAAAAGACACAGAGTATCAGAATGGACAAAAAAGCAAGACCCATCGATATGCTGTCTGCCGGAAACTCATTTTATACCCAAAGACACCTCCAGATTTAAAAAGGTGTGGAAAACAATTTACCATGCTAATAGACATCAAAAGAAAGCTGGGGTGGCAATCCTTATATCAGATATATTAGATTTTAAGTCAAAGACTATAATAAGAGATGAGGCAGGACACTATATCATACTTAAAGGGTCTGTCCAAAAAGAAGATATAACAATTTTAAATATCTATGCCCCAACGTGGGAGCAACCAATTATATAATCCAATTAATAACAAAATCAAAGAAACACATGGACAATAATACAATAACAGTAGGGGACTTTAACAACCCCCTCACTGAAATGGACAGATCATCTAAGCAAAAGATCAACAAGAAAATAAAGGCTTTAAATGACACACTGGACTAGATGGACATCACAGATATATTCAGAACACTCCACACCAAAGCAACAGAATACACATTCTCCTCTAGTGCACATGGAACATTCTCTAGAATAGGTCATACCCTGGGTCACAAATCAGGTCTCAACCAGTACCAAAAGATTGGGATCATTCCCTGCATATTTTCAGACCATAGTGCTTTGAAACTATAATTCAACAACAAGAGGAAAGTTGGAAAGAACTCAAATACATGGATGCTAAAGAGCATCCTTCTAAAGAACGAATGGTTCAATCAGGACATTAAACAATAATTGAAAAAATTCATGGAAACAAATGAAAATGAAAACACAACTGTTCAAAATCTTTGGGACACAGCAAAGGTGGTCCTGAGGGGTAAGTATATAGCAATACAAGCCTTTCTTAAGAAACAAGAAAGGTCTCAAGACACAACCTAACCCTACACCAAAAGGAGCTAGAGAAAGAAAAACAAATAAAACCTAAACCCAGCAGGAGAAGAGAAATAATCAAGATCAGAACAGAAATCAATGAAATAGAAACCAAAAGAATGATAGAACAGATCAATGAAAATAGGAGCTGGTTCTTTGAAAAAATTAATAAGATTGATAAACCCCTGGCCAGACTTATCAAAAAGAAAAGAGAAAGGACCCAAATTAATAAAGTCATGAATGAAAGAGGAGAAATCATAACCAACACCAAAGAAATAAAAACAATTATAAGAACATATTATGAGCAACTATACACCAGCAAATTTGACAATCTGGAAGAAATGGATACATTACTAGAGACATATAAACTACCACAACTGAACCAGGAAGAAATAGAAAGCTTGAACAGACCCATAAGCAGTAAGGAGATTGAAGCAGTCATCAAAAATCTCCCAACAAACAAGAGCCCAGGGCCAGACAGCTTCCCAGGGGAATTCAACCAAACATTTAAAGAGTTAATACCTATTCTTCTGAAACTGTTCCAAAAAATAGAAATGAAAGGAAAACTTCCAAACTCATTTTATGAGGCCAACATTACCTTGATCTGAAAACCAGACAAAGACCCCATCAAAAAGGAGAAATATAGACCAATATCCTTAATGAACAGAGATGCAAAAATTCTCATCAAAATACTAGCCAATAGGATCCAACAGTACATTAAAAGGATTATTCACCATGACCAAGTGGGATTCATTCCTGGGGTGCAAGGTTGGTTCAACATTCACAAATCAATGTGATACAATACATTAATGAAAGAAATAACAAGAACCATAGGATACTCTCAACAGATGCTGAAAAAGCATTTGACAAAGTACAGCATCCTTTCTTGATCAAAACTCTTCAAAGTGTAGGGATAGACGGTATATACCTCAGTATAATCAAAGCCCATCTATGAAAACCCCTCACTGAATATCATTCTCAATGGGAAAAAACTGGGAGTTTTTCCGCTGAGGTAAGGAACATGGCAGGGCTGTTCACTATCACCACTGCTATTTGATATTGTACTACAGGTCCTAGCATCAGCAATCAGACAACAAAAAGAAATAAAAGACAACTGAGACAGCAAAAATGAAGTCAAACTATCACTCTTTCCAGATGATATGATACTTTATGTGGAAAACCCAAAAGACTCCACTCCAAATCTGCTAGAACTCATATAGGAATTCAGTAGTGTCAGGATATAAAATCAATGCACAGAAATTAGTTGCATTTCTATACACAACAATAAGACAGAAGAAAGAGAAATTAAGGAGTCAATCCCATTTACAACTGCCCCCAAAACCATAAAATGCCAAGGAATAAACCTAACCAAAGAGGCAAAGAATCTGTACTAAGAAAACTATAAAGTCTCGTGGAAGAAATTGAGGAAGACACAAAGAAATGAAAAAAACATTCCATGTTCATGGATTGGAAGAACAAATATTGTGAAAATGTCCATGCTGCCTAAAACAATCTACACATTTAATGTAATCGCTATCAAAATACCATCAACTTTTTTTTCAAAGAAATGTAACAAATAATCCTAAAATATATGGAACCAGGAAAGACCTCAAATAGCCAGAGGAATATTGAAAAAGAAAACCAAAGTTGGCAGCATCACAATTCCAGACTTTAGGCTCTATTACAAAGCTGTAATAATCAAGACAGTGTGGTACTGGCACAAAAACAGACACACAGATCAATGGAACAGAATAGAGAGCCCAGAAATGGACCCCAAGTCTATGGTCAACTATCTTCAATAAAGCAGAAAAGAATGTCCAATGGAAAAAAGACAGTCTCTTCAACAAATGATGTTGGGGAAATTGGACAGCCACATACAGAAGAATAAAACTGGACCATTTCCTTACACCACACACAAAAACAGACTCAAAATGAATGAAAGATCTCAATGTGGGACAGGTATCCATCAAAATCCTTGAGGAGAACACAGGCAGCAACCTCTTCGACAGCTGCAGCAATTTCTTCCTAGAAACATCACCAAAGGCAAGGGAAACAAGGGCAAAAATGAACTATTGGGACTTCATCAAGATCAAAAGCTTTTGCACAGCAAAGGAAACAGTCAACAAAACCAAAAGACAACTGGCAGAATGGGAGAAGATATTTGCAAATGACATATCAGATAACGGGCTAGTATCCAACATCTATAAAGAACTTATCAAACTCAACACCAAAGAACAAATAATCCAATCCAGAAAGGGCAGAAGACATGAACAGACATTTCTGCAAAGAAGACATCCAAATGGCCAACAGACACATGAAAAAGTGCTCCACATCACTCGGCATCAGGGAAATACAAATCAAAACCACAGTGAGACACCACCTCACACCAGTCAGAATGGCTAAAATGAACAAGTCAAGAAATGACAGATGCTGGCGAGGATGCAGAGAAAGGGCAACCCTCCTTACACTGTTGGTGGAAATGCAAGCTGGTGCAGTCACTCTGGAAAACAGTATGGAGGTTCCCCAAAAAGGTGAAATTAGAGCTACCCTATGACCCAGCAATCGCACTACTGGGTATTTACCCTAAAGATATAAATGTAGTGATCCGAAGGGCACTTGCACCTGAATGTTCATAGCAGCAATGTCCACAATAGCCAAACTATGGAAAGATCCTAGATGTCCGCCAACAGCTGAATGGATAAAGAAGATCTGGTACATATATACAATGGAATACTATGCAGCCATCAAAAGAAACAAACTCTTGCCATTTGCAATGACGTAGATGGAACTGGAGGGTATTATGCTGAGTGAAATAAGTCCATCAGAGAAAGACAATTATCATATGATCTCCCTGATATGAGGAATTTGAGAGGCAGGGTGGAGGGTCATGGGAAGAAGGGAGGGAAAAAATGAAACAAGATGGGAGCGGGGAAGGAGACACACCATAAGAGACAATCTCAGGAAACAAACTAAGGGTTGCTGGAGGTTGGGGTGGCTGGGTCATGGACATTGGGGAGGGTATGTGCTATGGAGAGTGTTCTGAAATGTGTAAGCCTGATGATCCACAGACCTGTACCCCTGAAGCAAATAATACATTATATATAAATTTAAAAAAAAAAAACAGTGATGGCTTTTGGCCGATGATCTGTGGATGGAGCAGTAGTTCTTCAAGGCCAACCAGCGAACCTGTGAATGATCAGGCTTTTTCATCAGAATTGCTTTGGGGGCTTTGTGACGATGAGATCTGAAGGATCATTATATAAATGCATAAATGCACTATGCTCCTGTTTGGGACATTTATTTGATCTGTAATATACCAAAATTCTTATGAAAAACAATTGCTAGGGTGCCTGTGTGGCTCAGTGAGTTAAGTGTCCAACTCAATAATCTCAGTTCAGGTCCTGATCTCAGGGTTGTGAGTTCAAGCCCCACGTTGGGCTCCAGGCTGGGCACAGAATAATAAAATAAAAATAATAATTAAAAATTTTTAAAAATTGCCCTTTAAGTTATGCATAATTCATTTAATCAAAACTAAGTATTTTTAAACTTCGCTGCATTTTTTTCTCAAAATAGTAAAGTCATATAACACTTTATCATTGTTGAATGGAAAGACCATAAGAAACATTTATTAATTATCTGTAATATGACTGAACTCTGCACCCAAAGGAAAATTCCTAACTTTTGATGTTAGTCTTTCATTCGCTAATGAATTCCTTGATTCATTGCCAAATAAATATTAAAGAATGTTAGTAAATCAAAAGAGTGATTATTTTAAAATGCTAATATTGGGAGTGGAAATAAAAGAGCAAAAACAAGTGTAATTTATCTCCTGGTTTTTTTGCTACAACATTCTCTAATTTGGACAAATAGTTCATTATATTTAATAAAACCACTAGGCTATGAGTCATAATAGCAGAGCAGCTACATCATTTGCAGGACCCTAAGAAAAATAAAAATGCAGAGCTCCTTATCCATAGAGCAGGAAAACAAAAATGATTTTTTCCTCTTTCATGATCTCTTTCTTGACCTGTCAAGGTCGTTTTTATTTGCTTTCAATGTCATACTCCCTCCAGGCGTGAGGATGGTCACAGGTCAAGCGCTGACTGTGGTAGGAACACTGAGGTGAATGCATCCAAGCCCCCATAGGGCCAGGACGGGCGTGAGGGGCTGTCCTAGCGAGACGGGAGGTGAGAGAGACCACATGGGGACCAAGGCTCTAAACCCTATCACGTGCTCCAGGGTCCCAAAGAACTCCACAAAAAGACACAAACTCAAAGATAAAATAGCTGTTAAGAATTTCAGAATGGCAATGACAGAGTATAGAACCCCAAGCACAGGTTCCCCTTCTGAGCATGGGGCTCAGGGTGACATCCCTGAGGCTGGCCCCATAAGAGCATTGGGGTTATAGGAATACATTGCACAGACATCCAGAAACTAGTCAGAAGGAACGTTGGCAGTTGCCGTTGCTTATTTTAAAACACACACACACACACGATTAGTCATTCTTTTAGGAAAGAGAACAAAACTCAGCCTTTTGAGGAAGAGTGGGCAAACTTTCTGCAAAAAAAGGGCAGATAGTGAGTGTTTTAGGTCACCTGTCTCGGTTGCAAGTCTAGTTTCCACGCAGCCGTGGACAATATGTAAACCATCAGGGGCAACAGTGAGCCAAGAAACCGTTATGGACACTGAAATTTGAATTTTATATGATTTTCATGTGTCATGAAATATTCTTCTTCTTTTGATTTCTCTCCCAACCATTTAAAAATGTAAAAAACATTCTTAGCTCACAGACAACAAAAACAGGTGGCCTCTTGGCCACTCAAGAGAGGGAAGCTGCCACATTTCAAGTCTAGGAAGCCTCAGTCACAAGACGCCTGCTGTAGTCGGAGCATCTGTGTCCCCCACAACACCTCACCCCCAATGTGATGGTATTGGGAGGTGGGGCCTTGGGAGGTGATTAGGTCGTGAGAGTGGTGTGCTCTCCTCGCCCCTTCTACCATGTGAGAAGACAGCGGTCTACAAACCAGGAAGCAAGCTTTCACTGGACACCAAACGTGCTGGCACTTGGTCTTGGACTTCCCAGCCTCCAGAACTCTGAGAACTAAATGTCTGTTGTAGAAGCCAGCCGGCCTATGCTATTCTGTTCCCGCAGCCTGAACGGCCTCAAAGTGTGTTCTTCATTAAGAGATTAGGAGCTCACGAAACCACTGGAAGGGCTGGAGGACTTGGACCTAGGCTGGGCTTTCAGGAGCAAATCCCACAACACCACCTGAGACCTGGCCCACTTCAAACTACCGCCTCTGTCCCAACCAGGAGCTGGGAGTCTGGAAGCTTCTGAGTGACAAAGATCTGGAGACTTGGTGATGAGAAAGCCCCAGACATGCCCCGGGCTCAAGAAACACCACGAGATCTCCCCAAGAACCACCCCTGCAGAATCCACGCCCTGCTCCCTGCCTGGGAGGTCTGCCCAGGCCACACTCACGTGTGCCCCTTGGACTGGCTGCCCGCCACCTCATTAACCCTTGCTGGGACCCAGAAGCATGCTCTTAGTGCAGGAAAACAAATGACTGGGAGAGTTGCATGAGCACCCCCCCATCCCAGGGAACTTCCCTAAAGAGCCTAGCCCTGTGCCTGTCACCTAGGAAGTGCCCAGTACATTTCCAGCTAGAAACACACAACACAAACTGATACATGTCTTCCCTCTTAGCGTAGGGAAGAGTCAAATAAAACGGGAATGCTAACCTGTTTCTTTTCTTCTGAGTGACTTCTGTCCCCACACTGGAATGATTCCCACTATTATCTACCCAGCAATAAGACAGACGTTTTTTTGAAGGAGCTGGTTTGCAAAGCAGCCGAGGAAGTGAAACTCCTGGATAAAGTAAAAGAATGCTCCTTTCAACGAAGACAGTTGCCTTTTATGGCTTTTGCAGTAGATTCACTGAAAAGCTTTATTTCCTTGCAAATACACTGCCCCTTCTTAATGATTAATTAAGCCAACAAAGCCCTAGAAATCTCAGAACTTTTCTGAAATGCTTTACTTTTGCTTCCCATGAACAATTTCAAGACTGGTGACATTTGTTTCTGCAAAGCAGGTGAGGAGACCAGGGGTTCATCTAAGCATCACCTGCCCTACTCACCTCAGAGGTAAAGGGGACAACATCTCACCCTTCTGCTAGGAAGCCTCCACTGGGAGATGCCTGGCTGGCTTAGTCGGTGGAGCATAGGACTGTTGATCTCAGGGTTATAAGTTCAAACCCCACGTTGGGTGTAGAGATTCCTGAAAAACAAAATCTTTGGAGAAAAATTAAAAAAAAAAAAAAGATGCCTCCACTGGGATCCATGTGGGGAGTACAGGGACTAGGTGACACATCTATGCGCTGGTCATCAGGTCACGCCTTTGCATGATTCTGGGTGAGCTCCTATCTTCCCTGGCCTCAGTGTTCTCACCTCTAAAATGGGGACTGAGCCTACATTCTCCAGCACCTCACAAACATATGAGGGCAGAAGAGAAAAGACAGGCATGGACTGCAGACACCGCAGAACAGTCAGCTAGCCTGGCTGCCCCCCACTGCATCACCGTGGCGGGAAGTCCTTGCTAGTTCTTCTGGATTTCTGGGTAAAAATTCTTACAAGGGCTGGACACGTACATTTCCCTCTTCCTTTCTTACCAAACAAAGAATGCAGTCTGAGCTACCAAGAGTGCAGCCCGCGTGCTCCGGAGTCAAGACCTGGGTGTTGTGGAGATGAAGTGAAATGATGCCTGTCAGGTGTGCTACACTCGGACAGAACAGGTGTCCAGAAAATAACAGCTGTTATGAGTGCGGTCTCATTGCTTCTGTTACCAGCTGCCACCTCCGGTCTAGATGTTATGTCTCAGTGACGTTCCTGACGTCATTTCTGGAATGTTCCACAGCTAGAGAATTTTCAGGGAACTGAAGAGTTCCTTGCAGCTTCCTGGTTAACACATGCACGCCCCTCTAAGGGATGCCAAATCTGGAGTCCTGCCTGCTCTCTGAGAGGGTGTCAGCTGCTGTCCACTCACCTGTGCCCCCGTCCCTCCATCAATTCGCTCAGGCACCCGGATGATGCCTGGTGCTGCTCAACCCCCACCGGCCCCACACTGACAACGAGACAGGTAAGGCAGGATGAGAACGGCAGGGGAATGGGAGCAGCTATTCCCTTCGTCAGAGAATCCAACTCACCGGCTTTTCCTAATTCAGAAAAACCAATGCTGTGAAATCTAGACTTGCTTCTTCACTTTGCCTTTGAATGTGCTTCAATTTAAACAGAAGCCAGTCTGGAGCCAGAAAAATGTGGCGCACTGCCCCTTTCACTGTCACATATTACCCAGAAAACTCTGACCTCCTAGAATTTTTTGAAAATTCCAAATCTTGATTCTTACCCTGTCAAACAAAGCCACATTTTCCAATAATCTTTTTTTAAAAAATAGACTTTATTTTTTTAAGTATTTTATTTAGTTATTTGTCAGAGAGTGACACAGTGAGAGAGGGTACACAAGCAGGGGGAGTGAGAGAGGGAGAAGCAGGCTTCCCATCCGACGCAGGGCTCGACCCCAGGACCCTGATATCATGACCTGAGCCGAAGGCAGACACTTAACAACTGAGCCACCCAGGTGCCCCCAAAATAGACTTTGTTTTTTTTTTTAAAGATTTTATTTATTTATTTGACAGACAGAGATCACAAGTAGGCAGAGAGGCAGGCAGAGAGAGAGGAAGGGAAGCAGGCTTCCCGCTGAGCAGGGAGCCCGATGCGGGGCTCGATCCCAGGACCCTGGGATCATGACCTGAGCCGAAGGCAGAGGCTTAAGCCACTGAGCCACCCAGGCGCCCCAACTTTATTTTTTAGAACACTTTTGGCTCACAGCAAAATGGAGCGAAGGTACAGAGCTCCTACACATCCCCGACCCCTTCACCATGTGCACAGCCTCCCCAACTATTGACCCCCCCAATCATCATCTTTAATGATCACTCTCATAAAATGAACTAAGGTGCAGAACCTTTTTTTCATGCATCTCATGGAATAACTTGCCTTGTGTATATAATCACACTCTAATTTGGCAAAAAAATTATGGGAAATGTAGCTATGCCTGATGAAGCCATAATTCAACAAAGCTATCAATTTTGCCTCCTTCGCTCCAAATTTCTACTTTTTCTCCAAAGAAATCAAACTCTTTAAACCTGTAGCAGTATTTTTTGGGGGAGGTGGGGTTGCGGTTATGTGTTTAAGTAGGTTGTCCACATGGATCTTCTGTAAGAGGGAGAAAAATCTTTCCTTTCCCCTCTTCAGGACTCAGCATCCATCTCAAATTCGATCCCTTTCCCTTTGTGGTCTGAGTTCATCTCCTGCTTCTTTAGGATTATTATCAGAACCACTAGGTTTAGTACTTCATCTCCAATAATATGCTAGTCAAAACCCATGACCCACAGGGATATGTCCACAAATACTCTGCAATCTATGTATTCCCGTTTACTCTCAACCTTCCGGTACTTCCCAGGTGTTGATTTTTATTCTCGCAATGATCACCCTAAAATCTTGTTTCTTTCATATTCCCAAGACCAGGCTAGACACAGTGCGTTCCAGTTAAAGTACAGTTGCTCCAAGCTGCCTTACACAGGGCAGAATCCAGAGTCCTTCCAGATGGATAAAAAATGGGAAGGCCCACACTAACTTGTTAAGGAGAAAGCCTCTGTTTTAAATTCCTTCCTCGAAGGAAGCTGGACTTGCTTCCCTCATTCCCATGGCATGGCCGAGCATTACTGATCACCAGCCCAGGGCATGGGTTTACAACTACCAATCCCGGGTGTGATAGAACATGTTCAAGTGAGTTATACCGGACTCCTAATCATTCATCGCCTTAAGTTTTTTTCCAGGCTATCTTGACTCCTTACATAGAGGAGTTCCTGGAGGGAAGAAGCCATCATATTCTTTATTCTCTCTTTCCTTTTGTTCTTTTTTCATTGCTGAGGTATAATTTTACTATAATAAAACTCACCTATCTTAGTTGTATAAGATTTGGTAAGGTTTTTTAAATTTTTTAAAAAAGATTTTATTTACTTATTCGACAGAGAGAGATCATAAGTAGGCAGAGAGGCAGGCAGAGGAAGCAGGCTCCCCACCAAGGAGAGAGTCCGATGTGGGGCTCGATCCCAGGACCCTGGGATCATGACCTGAGCAGAAGGCAGAGGCTTTAACCCTCTGAGCCACCAGGCGCCCCGATTTGGTAAGTTTTGACAAATGTATTCAGTCTTGCAACCAGCACAATAGTGATATAGAACACTTCCATCATCCTAGAAAGCTTCTTTGTGTTACTTTACAGCTCCCTCTCCTCACCCCCCCCAATCCCTACCAACCACTGATGTGTCAGTAGGTTTTACCTTTTCTACAATTGTATGTAAGTGGAATCACGCAGTATATAGTCTTTTATGTGTGGCTTCTTTCCCTTAACATGCTTTTGGGATTCATCCATTGCTGTTTCAATAGTTCGCTCCTTTTTATGGCTGAGTGGTATCCCACTGGATGGATAGATAATTTGTCTACGCATTCACCAGCTAATGGGCATTTCAGTTGCTCCTGCTTTGGGGCTACTATGAACAAAGCTGCTTGAATATTTGTGGGCAGGTCAGAGTGCGGACATGTTTCCTTTTACCTTTGGTAACACAGAGGCAATCTATGAATAGCTTAGGAGAAATGCTGCTGGATTGTATGGCATGTTAAACTTTAAAATTAAAGAAAAAAAAATCACACTCTTGAAGTTTTCTAAAATGGTTGTATAATGATACAGTCCTGCCAGCAATAAACGATAATTCTGGTTGTTCCACATTCTCACCAACACTTGGTAGTATCAGTCTCTCACTTTCAGCCATTCTGGGATGCCCAGTGTTACTTCATTGTGGTTTTAGTTTGCATTTCCCTTAGTAATTCTGTTGAGTTTCTTTTCATGTGCTTATTTACCATCCATATATCTTCCCTTGAATATCTACTCAGATCTTTTGTCCATTTTTGGGAGGTTGTTTTAAGAGTTCTTTATGTATCCTAGATCTGTCCTTTGCTACATGCTTTGTGAATACTTATTCCCATTCTACAGTTTGCCTTAACAATGTCTTATAAAGAGCAAAAGTTCAATTTTTTTTTAAGATTTTATTTATCTGACAGAGATCACAAGTAGGCAGAGAAGCAGGCAGAGAGAGCGGGGAAACAGAGCAGAGCTGAGCAGAGAGCCCGATGCGGGGCTCAATCCCAGGACCCTGGGATCATGACCTGAGCCAAAGGCAGAGGCTTTAATCCACTGAGCTACCCAGGCATCCACAAAAGTTCAATTTGATGAAATCCAACTTAGTGGTTTTCTCTTTTATGTGTCCTATTTAAGAAATCTTTGCCTAACCCAAGGTCACAAACAACTTCTGCTATGTTCTCTTTTAGAAATTTTACTTTAGCTTTTACATGTAAGTTTATGATTATCTTCGGGTTGATGCTGGTGTATGATTTGAGGTAAAACTTGAGGTTCCTTGAATTTCTTATGGATATCATGTTGTTCCAGCATATTAGTACCATCCTTTCCTCATTGAATCACCTCGCAGCTTGTCAAAAATCAAATGATCACACATCTGTGTATTTACTTCTGGATTTGCTCTTCTGTTTTACTCATCTACATGTCTATCCTTTTGCTAATACCACTCTGTCTTGGTTACTGTAACTTCATAATAAGTCTTGAAATCAGGTAGTGTTAAGTCTTCCAACTTTGTTCTTTTTCCTCCTAAAATGTTCTGGTTAAGTCCACTGCATTTCCATATAATTTTTAAATCAGTCTGTCAAAGGAAGGAAGGAAGATAGGAAGGAAGATAAGAAGGAAGGAAGGAAGGAAGGAAGGAAGGAAGGAAGGAAGAGGTAGATGGAAGAAAGGGAGGGAGAGAGGGAGGGTGGAAGAAAGGGAGGGAAGAAGGGGGTAGGGAAAGGAAAGGTACAAAGAAACAAAGAAAGCAGGCTATCCAGTCTGCTGGCAGGCTACAACACAGATGAACCTTCAGGACATTATGCTAAATGCAATAAACCAAACACAAAAGTACAAATATTTTATGGTTCCACTTATACAAGGTTCCTGGAGTAGCCAAATTCATGGAAAATGAAATGGTGGTTGCCAGGGCCTAGAAGAGGGGAAATGGGGAGTTGTTTAATGGGTTTGGGGAGATGAAAAAGTTCTAGAGATAGATGATGGTGGGAGTTGCACAGCAATGTGAATGGACTTAATGCCACTGACTTGTACATCTAAAAATGGTTAAAATGGTCAATGTTATGCATATCTTACAATAAAAAATATATTATGCCATGTTTTAGGAGGGCCTGCTGGTAATTTATTGCAATTGCAATAGAATCTGTTGTTCAATCTAATGAGAATTGGTGCCTTAAAAAGAGTGTTCTGATTGGTGGGCATGACATCTCTCTTCATTTATTTAAATCTTAATTTCCCTCAGCAAGATTTATAGTGTTCAGTGTACAGGTCCTGCACGTTTTGTTCAATTTTCCCCTATATATTCTATGTTCTTTGATGCTAGTTCCAATTTTCATTACTAGCATATAAAAATTACAAGATTTCTGTATATTGGTTATATAGCCTTGCTAAATCTATTAGTTCTAATTGTTTTGTTTTGTAAATTCCTTAGGATTTTCTACACAGATGATTATGACATCTGTGAATAAAGACAGTATTACTTTCCAATCTATACATTTTCTTTCTTTTTATTGCATTATTGTACGAACCTTGGTACAATGTTGAACAGAAGTGGCAAAGCAGACGTCTTTGCCTTGCTCCCAATCAGAAATGATTCATTCTTCCACTGTTCAATACAATCTTAGCTCCAGATTTTTTGTAGATGTCCCTTACTGGGTTGAGGTTTCCTTCCATTTCTAGATGCTTAGAATATCTTGTTTTTGTTTTTGTTTTTTTAAACCATGAATAGATATTGAATTTTATCATATGCTTTTCCTGCATCTGTGGAGGATCACAGGATTTTTCTTCATCAACATGGTCAATTACCCTGATGTTTAATGTTATATCATCCTTGAATTCCTGGAATAAAACTTACATGATCATAAGGCATTTTTTTTTTTTAATGTGTTGCTGGATTTGTTCGCAAAACATTGCCAAATTTTTGTTAAGGTATCTATGTTCATGAACTCTGTTGGTCTAAAGTTTACTTATAATATCTCTGGTTTTGGTATCAAGAGCACAGCTGGGAGTTCCCTCCCTCTTCTATTATCTGGGTTTGTGAAGAATTGGTATTAGTCCTCCCTACATATTTGGTAGAACTTACCAGTGAAGCTGTTTGGGACTGGTTTTCTTGTGGGAAAGTTTCTAACTGAATTCAATGTATTTATTGGATATGAGTATCTCAAATTGCTTCTTTTTTAAAAAAAATATTTTATTTATGTATTTGACAGACAGAGATCACAAGCAGGCAGAGAGGCAGGCAGAGAGAGAGGAGGAAGCAGGCTCCCTGCTGAGCAGAGAGCCCGATGTGGGGCTCGATCCCAGGACCCTGAGATCATGACCCAAGCCGAAGGCAGAGGCTTCAACCCACTGAGCCACCCAGGCGCCCCTCAAATTGCTTCTTCTTGAGTAGGTCTAGGTGATTTGTGTATTTTAAGGAATTTATCCATTTCATCTAAGTTGTTGGATTTATTGGCATGATATTGTAACATTCCCTTTTTATCATTTTAAAGTCTCTAGAATCTAGGGACGCCTGGGTGGCTCAGTTGGTTAAGTGTCTGCCTTTGGCTCAGGTCATGATCCCAGCATCCTGGGATCGAGTCCCGCATTGGGCCCCTTGCTCAACAGGGAGCCTGCTTCTCCCTCTGCCTCTGCCTGCCTGTTTGCCTTTGCTCACTCTGACAAATAAATAAATAAAATCTTAAAAAAAAAAAAAAGTAAGGTCTCTAGAATCTGTAGCAACTTGTCCATGTTCACTCTTGGTATCAATCATTTGTGCCTTTTTTCTTTTTCCTCCTGGCTGGAGTCTGGTTGGACCCACCTGCCTAGAGGCTGGTCGATTTTATTCATCATTTTAAAAAATTTTTTAAGATTTGTTTGAGAGCGAGCAAGCGAGTGAGCACAGTGGAGGAGAGAGAAACTTTAGCAGACTTAGGCAGTGAGTGCAGAGCCTGATGCAGAGCTCTATCCCAGGACCCTGAAATCGTGACCTGACTCAAAACCAAGAGTTGGATGCTTAACTGACTGCGCCACCCAGATGCCCCTTGACGTTTTTAAAAAATCTGCCTTTGGTTCCGTTTACTTTCTTTACTGCTTTTCAGTTTTCTATTTCATTGATTTCTGTTGTTTCCTTCCTTCTGCTTAATTTGATCTTTATCTATACTGTTTCAGGATGGGAGCTTGGGTCATTAACACTTTCATCTTTTCTTAGTCAAGCATTTAAGTAAATGTCCTTCTAAGCACTGCATTAGCTACATCCCACAAATTCTGATATGCTGTGATAGGTTTTTGTTCTGATTCAGTTCAGAGTATTTTCTAATTCGCCTTATAATTTTTGGCCCATGAGTTATTTAGAAGTAGGCTGTTTAATTTCTCAATATTTGAGGATTCTTCAAATATCTTTTATTGATTTCTAGTTTCTTTTGTGTTCAGAGTAATACTTTGTATGATTTCAATCCTCTCCAATGCATCAAAAGTTGTTTTATGGCCCATTTGGTCACTATCACAAGTGTGTATGAAAAGAATATTCTTCTGGTTGTCCAGGTGGAGTTCTACAAATGTCACTTGTGCAACACTTCTTTCTTGAAGTGCTATCTGCTCACACGATGTATTGATAAGGCACAAGTGTTGAAATCTCCACCGTAATTGTGAACTTGCCCTGTTGTCCCTTCAGTCCTTTGTTGTAGGTATTTTGAACCTCTTACGAGGTGCACATATATTTAGGATTGTTATGTCCTCTTGATGAACTGACTTCTGTGACGTTGTGAAATGTTCCTCTTTATCTCTGGTAACATTCATTGTTCTGAAGTCTACTTTGATCATTTGGTGTTAGCATGACACATTTTCCCTATCTTTGTATTTTTAACCTATTGGTATCCTCATATTTAAAATGGGTTTCCTAGAGACAACATACACCTAGGTCTTGCCTTTTTATCCAACTTGACAACCTCCGCCTGTTGAGCGCTTAGAACATTTACATTTAATGCTTAATAAGGTCAATATGGGTGGGTTTAAATCCACCTTCTTGCTATTTTTTATCTTATCTGTTCTTTCCTTCTCTTTTTCTTCCTACCTTCTTCTTTTGGATGGTTTTTAATGATTCTGTTTCCTCTCTACTATGGCTCATTAGCTATTCCTGTTTTGTTTATTTAGTGGCTTCTCTAGCATTTATATATTCACTTACCATAATCATATTCGAATATTATACATACATAGTGTGAAACCCTTACAACTTCTGATTCCTCCTTCCACACTTGTACTACTGTCGTCTACAGGGAGCTGTGGCTGACTCAACCGTGTGTAACCACGCCCACGATCAGTAGCCCCACAATACAGCAACCTGCACACAGAGCCCACTGCATAGGGTAAAGTGAGAAACGGAATAATATGTCCGTGTTAACAATGATCTCACTGTTTGGGGACAGGCTGACTGCATAGTCACCAATTAATCAGCCACCAACCAGCCTTAGCTCTGGAGCCAGGTACTCCAAGGCCTCCAGCTGTGCCAGATATCATCCCTTTCTTTTTGCTGGATCATGGTGGTGCCTAGGAGACAGTCAGGAATTTAATGGCAAAGAAGGGGAGATGGGAGGTGGGGCTTGAGACAGCAATTATTTACCCAGCAGCTTAAGAGGTATTTCAGTATTTTTATGCTGGTCAGCCATTCAGGTGCGTGCAGCTGTGTACATGCCCTGGAGATACGGAATGTGAAGCACTTCCCTATAAACGCTTCTCTATGGAGCCCTCAAGGATGTATGGCTTGTGTGCTAACATTACAGCAGGACAGAATTCTCTGAGGGCATGAGACAGGTATCTAGGTTGGTCCAACGTAGAAGGCAGAGCAGAAAGAAAATATTCACAAGTGTGTTATAAATAATAATGGCAGGTATTCAGTACTTGCTATCGATCAAACACTGTGTGAGGCAAGTCACATTCATTATCTCTAAACCTCACCTCGACCCTTGCGAGCATATTGTTATTCTAATCTGCAGATGAGGAACAGGAGGCATGGAAAGATTAACTCCCACTCCCCATTCCTCCCCCTCCCCACCTCCCCGTCACAGTGAAAGGCAGACCTGTATTGTATCCATCTCACTCATCCCAGCGCCCCCTTTGATCAAGGCTATTCCTTCCATTATGTGAAGAATTTGTTACTTACAAGTGTTTCATTTGTATGAAATAGTGTCAGCAATAGCAAATAAAGCCCAGGCTCATGCTTCATCTCTCTGGATTCCTGATAGCTCCCCTTAATTAGCCTTCTCATTCTAGAAGAGGAATCATGCCTTGGAGCTGGAGGGAAAACATGGGTTACCAAAGTTCCATGATTATGGGAAATTAGCCTCATAAACAGCACTCAAGCAACCCAACCCCAAATCCCTTAATTGGTGCCACAAGGTATGATCCTCAGAAGGCATGGCCTCTCTGGGGCCTGCAGTCTTCCTTAATTTAACATTGTCCAGATGCTGGGTATAGCAACATTTTATTTTTAATTCGTCTGACAGAGAGAGCATAAGTGAGGGGAGACGCAGAGGGAGAGGGAGAAGCAGACTCCCCAGTGAGCTGGGAGCCTGACACAGGGCTGGATCCCAGGACCTGGAGATCATGACCTCAGCGGAAGGCAGACGCTTAACCATCTGAGCCCCCTAGGCGCCTAGTGACTTTTTAAACTGAAGTGCTTCCTGCCTTTTATTACTACGCCAAAGGACTAAAAGTAAGTTTGAAGTTTATATTCTATTTTATGATGGCATCCTTCCTCTTAGGTGACCACACTGGGTTTTTGGATAGGAAACTGACTCAACTTGCTCAGTAAAGATGAATCCAACTTGCAGCCCCTTGAATCTGACAAATCTTTCATTTTTTCTTTCCTGAAAAGGAGCAATAGAAATTACTGGTGTCAATCCAAATATCCAAAAGCTGTGAGGACTTTCCATGAGACCAAACTCCCAAATCTATGACCAGAGTAGGAAGTACAACCGCAAATGTAGTGAGATTTAGTTTCATAATTAACACATCTGCTGGCTCAGTTATAACAACTCAAAAGCAGGCTACATAAAAAGAAATCAACCTCATAAACATACTCAAAAACTACAAATAGATTTTGTTTTTTTACACTCAATGCAACAAAGCTTCACACCAGAACTCTTGGACCTACACAAATTCACTAAACATAAAAAGAAAAGTGTCCTCAAAGATAGGAGTAAAGACCTTACACACACTTTCATGGTATTAATACTTCTGTGCAACATAATATATAGGTGTTTAAAAATTTTTTTTCAAAGTCAACTTAAAACATTTTATGTAAAATTTGCCATTTGACAACTAACTTTCACTAAAAGGCTCAAGATTACCCCATCAGCCTTATTCCACAGTGACAAAGACTTGGAGATCACTGATCTAATTAATAAATGAGAGTGACAGGTTCAGTTTCCCGTTGAACGTAATCAGTGCCCTGGGCTCTGCACAGTAGCCACTTTGACAACATGTAAATTAAAGCAACCAAGACCAGTCTAAATATTTGAGAAGTTGCCTTAACTTCTTTTTGCTCGCAAATGCCTCTCCCTTAAACTTCAGCATAAGTGCTGTTCTCCTGTGGCAGATGAAAAAACCGTACCCACATCCTCTTAAGAGTAGGAGAGATAGGAGGCAGTGGGCAGGAGGACAGAGCAGGTTTCAATTTTTCCTCAGCTGCTTCCAAATTCCTTATGTTGGCTAAGATTCTTCCAAAAACCTCACATTTAACTGTCAAGCACTCTTAATTTTGAAGGTACTGTGAGATTTTGGGGTGCCTGCGTGGCTCAGTCGGTTAAGCCGCTGTCTTCAGTTCAAGTCATGATCCCAGGGTCCTGGGATCGAGTCCCGAATCCAGCTCCTTGCTTGGCAGGGAGCCTGCTTCTCTCTTGGCCTCTGCCTGCCACTCTGACTGCTTGTGCACTTGCTCGCTCCCTCTCTCTCTCTCTCTCTCTCTCTGACAAATAAATAAATAAATAAAATCTTTCACAAGGTACTGTGAGATTTTGATTTTTAGGTCTTCATGGGAAACGTAAAATTGATCACTGCAAAGAACTTTGGTATATAATTAATAGGTATCAAGACATAAGGCAAGTTTATTTATGAATCAGTTTGAATTTAACAAAATGATAGGTGGGAAATGTTCATTTTTTCAGATTTTATAAAGGAGTTCAGAAAACTTGGTGGATAATGCAGAGATTGTTATGAAATGGTAGACACTACCATGATACAAGTCCATTCAAACGTGTCTCCAGTTAATAATAGTTTGTATAGGGGCGCCTGGCTGGCTCAGTCAGTGAACATGCAGTTCTTGATCTTGGCGTTGAGTACGAGCCCCACAACAGGTGTAGAGATTACTTACAAAAGAACAAAACAAAAACACCTTTATAAATAAATAAATAAATAAAAATAATGTCTGTATAGTGGTTAAGAGCAGGGGCTCTAATTCCAATCTTTGTTTGCACTGCTTGTATGACGTTGGGAAGATAATTAAGCATTTTTATGCCTGAATTTTCTTATCCATAAACATTTATCACCTACATCATTCAAGGAATCCTACTAGGCACTTTGGGGACTCAGATAAACATATCATACTTTCAAAAAATTTAAAACCTAGCTGGAGACACAACCAATTGTAAGTAATTATAATACAAGAGGGACGAACTGAAAGAGCATGAACCCTGGGGCAAGAGTGCCAAGACTCCCTTTCAGAATGAGAGCAAGTTATTTAGTTCCTTGATCCACAATTTCTTCATGTCTAAAATGTTGAAAATACTAGTCTTTACACCTCAGAGTGTTTCCTGACAACTAAATATGTTTATTACAAAGAGCTCACCAAAACCACAAAGAGATACCACTTCACACCCATAAGAATGGCTATTACCAAAAACACACATAAAAAACACCAGAATATACCAAGTATTGCCAAAGAGGTAGAGAAACTGTATCCCTGCTGCACTGCTGGTGGAAACGTAAAATGTGTAAGCCCTGTGGAAAACACTACGAAGGTTTCTCAAAAAATGAAACCCAGAGTTACCTTATGACTGAACGATTCCAATTCTAGACATACATCCATAAGAAGTGAAGACAGGGACTCAAACAAATCTCTGTACAGCCATGTTCACAGTAGTGTTATTCACAACAGCTAAAAGTTGGAAATAATCCAAATGCCCACCGACAGATGAATGGATGAACAGATATGGAATATATACACAATGGAGTATTATTCAGCCTTAAAAGAAATGAATTTCTGATACATGCTACAAGATGGATAAACCTTGAAAACACTAAGTAAAATAAGCCACACACACACACACAATTCTGATTCCACTTCTATGAGGTCCCTAGAATAGTCAAATTCATAGAGACAGAAAGTGGAGTGGTGATTACCAAGGGCTGAGGGAAGGGGTAAATGGAGAGCTGCTGTTTAATGGGTAGAGACAGATTCAGTTTGGGATGATGAAAACATTCTGGAGACGTATAGTGGTGATGGTTGTACAACAATGTGATTACTAATGCGACTGAACTATGTACTTAAAAACAGCTAATGGTAAATGTTGCTATGTATACTTTCTATACGTATATTTTTAAAAAGTTCGGTCTGCTACATAGTAAGTGCTCAATGAATGTTAACTATCCTTAGTGCTTTTAAAAGAGTTCAGCAGAGAAAATTGTTTATGGCCAGTAGATCATAAATGTAGGCATGAAGGTGCCACCTGAGGTAGGATTTAATATGGATAAGATGGATAGCAGTTATAGTACTGATAAATATCAGTATTTTGTGAATCAAAAATTAGATGTTAAATGACAGGGGCTTGCAAATCCTTCTGCCAAAATTTAAAAATGATAAATTGACAGCTCTTGTGCTAGGCATGGGGGTTATATTGATAAAGATATAAAACCTTCTCTCAAAGAGCTCATAATCCAGTGAAGGAGTCTAAAACACAAACAGATAAGCATGGAAAATTAATATGTGCAAGGGTCAAACAAAGCCTCTTTCCATCTATATCTATTTTATTGGATAGTTTGCAGTAGCTGGTATTATACTTAAAAATCTGTAAAGAACTCTGGTTACATTTTACTTCTCATCCTTGCACGGAAGCCATGCTCATCTTCTCTGTACCCTCCCAATTCTGGTACATATACTGGCGAAGCAAGCATTCTGGTTAGATGATCTCCTTTTCCCACCTATTCTATTTTTCGTTAAGTCCACCAACATACTTCTTTCCACTTATTTCTCCCTTCTACTGAAAATCCAAGTATGCCTTTCAATCTCACTTTTTTAGTTTCTTCCACTCAGCAAAATCATTGAATTCACATTGAAAAACAAAACAATAAATTAAGTTACAACATATAAAACTGCTGATGAATTCAAATAGTTTTTGACCTACAAAAGCAGCGATTCCACATGGTTCCCCATTATGTAACACCAAAGTCCTTAAGATTTTTAAATCTGAATTTTTATATATATTTATATATATAAATATATATTATAAATATATATATATATATTTAGAAATTAAGTACAATAGCAGTAGTAAGATTTCGTATTGGCAGGTAAACTGTTGATTTCCAACTTATAAATCTGAGAGCTGTTTTTTATACCTAAAGCCCAACAGCCAATCTGATCTAAAGCCAGTCAACCTTTCTGTCACTGTCGGTTACTTATTTTAAGTTTCATTTCTATTTGAAACCCACCTTGGAATCTTCACCCTGAGTTTTTAAGATTCCAAATATTGTTAACTAGACAGGAGGTGATTAACATTTAATGGCCAAGTTTCAGCTGAGTGACCTATCATACAACAAATATACTACAAACAAAAAGGAGGAGACAACTGACACACAAAACATGGGTCAATCTCAAAAATACGTGGGGTGGAAGAAAGTACGTATTACAGTATCCCATTTATATGAATTCTGAAAAAGATACATCTAATTAACAGCAACAAAAACCAGATCTTGGTTGCCTAGAGAAATTGGTAAAAGGGGTATATGAGAATTTTGGGGGGTGATGAAATGTTCTCTATCTTGATCGTGGTGACAACTTCATTGGCTGGGGTCTAAGTTGGTCAAAATCAAATGAAACGTACACTTAAAACGGGTGCATTTTATTTTATATAAACAGTACCTCAATAAAGATGATTTACATAAAAGAAAATGACAGTATATTTTTAATTTTAATTAAAATCTACCTTTAATTAACAAGTGAAAGATGAATGCCTTTAAAAACTTAACATATTGTGGATAAAGCTGAAGTTTTCTTTGACCACCCTCTCAATCCTGGTTTTCATTCCATATCTCTCCCATCTATACCTCCTCCCACAAATAATTACTGTTATGAGATTGGTATTGGTCCTTCCGAAGCTTTAAAAATATATTTACATACATACATGGTCATAGAAAATGTACAGTATTATATTGTACGTAAATATAACTTGCATTTATTTTTCTGCAGTTTGCTATTTTCACTTAGCATTATGTTTCTGACATCTATCCATGTTATTATAAAGTTTATTTCTTTTAAATCCAATATAGTAATCTATCACATGACTATACCATATTTTATTTAACCAGGCCATTCCCCTTCTGACAGATATTTAGGTGGTTTTTTCCCTACTATATTTCACCAGTGCAGTGGTTAAATCGTAGTTACTGAGGTGGCCACAGGGATTACAGATTGTGGTTCCAAGGGGATGTTAACCTTAGCTATAAAGTTTCATTTTTAAAAATGAGAATGTGTTCGTGTATTATTTATACAGTTTAAGTACTGACTTTAAAGAATTTTCTGATACATAAATTATCACAAAGAATGAAACAGAATCTGTAATAGGAAGCAATCATCTATTAAAATACAAGCAAAACAAAGTTAAAGGACATAATAGTATACTCATGGTTTGAAACATAAGTAGTTACTGAAAATTAATGATCTGAGTACTAAACAAGTCATATAAACATTCTCCTACTCAAAGAAATTGTAATGAAAATGCTGTCATACTGGTTATCATGACATAAGCATAATTAATACATGCACCAATACCTCATTATATTTTTTGCTTTCTCCTTTTATGACTATGATGTCTTTCCCCATCCCTGAAATGACAGGAGTAGAAAAAAAAGTATTACAAATGATGGACATCTTAATATCAGAATTTTAAAATAGTAATTCACCAGTAATGTACTTCAGAACAAGTTAAAAGATACAGTCAGAACTAAATAATACTTTTTTTAACTAAGTAAACTCTATCCTCATTGTGGGGTTTGAAATCATGAAATCATGAGCCCGGAATCAAGAGTCACATGCTCTGCCAACTAAGCCAAACGGATACACTAAACAGTAATTTCTTTTAAGAGTAAATATGGAAAATGAATCATTAAAACTAAAGGACAAAATTGACATGGGGATAAGCAAAATGAAAATTTTTTTTAAACTGCATTTTAGAGTTCTGCTTTAAAACTGACTTTGAATATATATATACATACATACGTATGAGGACCAGAGAATTTATTCCAAATAAAATATTGAAGTCATAAAGTCATAGACGGAATTCAAAAATTGTCTGATATCCTTATGCTGGTTGCTATCAAGTCCATGCAATTCATTAAGACCAACCCTGTAGTTTTGAGAAGTATTTCCTACTAATACTATTTAAACTTTAAATATATCCTCTCTAAAAGCAAATTATTTCATGTTTACATTTGAAGTTAATGTATTTAAGTCAATAAAAACTGTTCAGAGATGCCAAAAATTACTTCAATGGAAGAAGCATTAACAAACCAGAAAGCAGTAAAAAGGCGTAATAACTCTGATAATTAAGTTAATTTGTATATAATTATTACAAAATATCATTCATTATATGAATCAAAGGGATTACTAAGGAAATATTTCATTTTTATAAGAGGACTAAATCACAGCCAGCTTTGAACCTACGAACTGAAGGACAGTAACATGAACAAAATTATTAAATCAATAAGCATTACTAAATCCTGATCACCAGCGGCCCTGGAGAGGGACAAGGTATCATTTGAGAAGCTATTATTAGACAAATACTGTGCATATACTACTAAATCAGACATGGACTTGCCTTCAAGGAGCTCAGTCTACTAGGGAGAGTAATAACTTAAGTTCAATAAAAAATACGTGGTAGGCGGAATGCTGACAAAATCGGAAAGATCAGCTCTGCCTCAATGAGTGATAAGAGGTTTCATGGAAATGACTAAGCTGGGTCTTAAAAGACCAAGCAGGCTTTAAAAATAAAAATTAGGCAGCAGAGCCTGACACAGAGAGGCATAAATGTGGCACAGTACAGATGAGAAACTATTTAAGCAATTCAGACTAGCTAAAGCATAATTCAATATTTCATGGGGTAGTGGCAAAAACAAGGATGGGTAGCCAAAAGCCCTGATGCTGGTGGTCTTGGGAGCCATTCTAAACAATGTGGATTTTGCCCCTGAAGAGTTGTAAGAGTGAAAATTCACTCAGGCAGTAAAGCAGGGATGACTCCACATGGGACAAGGTTACAAATGGTTAGAACAATTACGAAAACTATTATTTCCAAGGTGGACAGCAGTAAGGAGGTGCACGTAAAGGTATCTTCAGGTAGAATTGACGGCAATGAAGAACTAACCAGATGGCAGGAATAAAAAAGGAGCAACTAAAATAACTCCATGATTTCTGGCTTAGGTGAACAGACGATGTCTGTCCCATTAACCAGAATAGGGAATGCTGGGGAAAGAGGGTCAGTACGAGAAAGAGTTCTGACTAACACTGAGATCCATGCAGATGCCCTATAAGCAGCTGGACTACTGGAATAGATTGCAAGTGATAAAAATTTATTATTTTACCATTAGTTCATAACTTTCCAGCTGTCAAAATTCTATCAGCGATATTAACAAGGACAAAATTGACTTCATATTAAAGTTTGGATCTTCTCTCTGACCCTAAAGACCCTTTAACTCAGGAATTAGCAGGAGAAAGAAATGACAAGAAAAAGGAGGAAGAAGCAGAAAAAAGAGATCTAGGCAAACACCTAATTTATAGAGTTAACTTCCTACCTAGACATTACTTCCCTATGTCCTTGCTAGGAAACAAGGAGTAAAAGAGGGAAACCCATATCGAATCAGGCATATAGAGAACTATGCCACCAGAGCTATGGTTACTTGAACTAAAATCAAATGATAAGAATTCTCACGAATAACTTACTCTCCTTACTGTAATTTACTCTTACAACTCACTTTTTCAACGCTGTCTACAACAAAAGGATCTATTTACCTTTCAAGAGTAAACAATTCAACATCAGATGATGCAGTGTTAAGACTTACCTGTCCTTCCTTCTTCTAGAATCCCAGTTTTTATCCTTATCTTTATTTCTTTTCCGTTTATGTGGGCTCCTACTCCGATCCTTTCTATGTCGTGAATACTCAGCATCCAGATAACTTCCACCAGACTGCCGGGAATCTACTGAAGCTGATCGTCTTTCTTCATTCCTGAAACAGAGAACAGTTAGTTTTAACCACTAGTCTCCACCAAACACACACAGACACACTAGCTTAAAGTTGAATATTCTGTATCAGAACAATGATTAAGTCAATATAAATAGGTATAACCTTATATTCTATATGAGAGGGCAAAGAAATATAGCCCTTGTGTTTTATGTCTTTTCTATCTCACTAATATATTTGTCTCTCCAAAACTGTCAAAGAGCTATGTCAACAGAAAAACTCTGGTATAATAACCCTGAGCAATGACAACATGGAACAATTTCAGCATTTTAATGAATTATGATGTGCTATTATTAATGGTCTTGGAAAGGCTAAATTTTAGTTAAATAATTATAATGTAACAGATTAAAAAGAGAGTATTTTTCACCAGTAAACACCATGACATACTTTTCAGCATCATCCTCTGCTCTTTGCTCTTCTTGCCAGTGACTACTGAGTTCTTCCATGTGCACATTTATGACATCGCGTATCACCTCAGGGGAGAGAAGCACCCAATTTCAGATAAGAAGGATTTTTCAAAAAATTATACAAAGCTAAAAAAAATCACTGTTAACAATCAGAATGGATGGGACATAAGCAGTTTAGAGAACATAAAAAAGCCAATGGTCAAATTGGAATATGAATGGTAGATGAAAGTACTGTAATTATTGATAAACTCGCTAGTTGACCACCATATTATGATTATGTTAGGAAAACTATCCCTGTTCTTAAGAAGTATATACTAGGGGCGCCTGGGTGGCTCAGTGGGTTAAAGCCTCTGCCTTCGGCTCAGGTCATGATCCCAGGGCCCTGGGATCGAGCCCCACATCAGGCTCTCTGCTCAGTAGGAAGCATGCTTTCCACAACCCCCCTCGCCTGCCTCTCTGCCTACCAGTGATCTCTGTCAAATAAATAAACAAAACCTTTAAAAAAAAAAAAAAAAAGAAGTACATACTAAGTATTTAGTGACAAAAAGATCACGGGGTAACTTCCTCTCAAATAGTTTAGAAAAAAAATAATGTACAGTTAGAGATCAAAAGAGAAAAACGTACAGAGTACAAATGACAAGCAAATGGGACAAAATGTTAACAATGGGTGATCTGGGTAAAGGATATTCAGGAGTTCTTTATACTATTTTTAGTTTTGCAACTTATTTGTGTATTTGATATTATTTACAATTAAAATTTTTTTAAATTTTATAATTAAGTCAAGATGACCAACAAAATACAAAATATCTCCGTCACTTCACAGATACTTTCCTAACAGACTATATAAACCCCTAACTTCTCAGAACGACTTGGAAGTTTTTTCTTTCCTATTTATCCATGCAAACAACAAGCATAGGGCTGGTCACCTGGGAGCACAGATGAAACTAAAATAGCTTACACTTCCCTCATGCCTACTGAGGAAGTGTTTTAAGAAGGTACAGGGGAGGGGCGCCTCAGTGACTCAGTGGGTTAAAGCCTCTGCCTTCGGCTCAGGTCATGATCCTAGGGTCCTGGGATGGAGCCCCGCGTCGGGCTCTCTGCTTGGCAGGGAGCCTGCTTCCCTTCCTCTTTCTCTGCCTGCCTCTCTGCCTACTTGTGATCTCTATCTGTCAAATGAATAAATAAAATCTTAAAAAAAAAAAAAAAAAAAAAAAAAGAAGGTACAGGGGATAACTGAATTTAAATTTAAAAAGGGGCGGGGGGGACGCTGGGTAGCTCAGTCAGTTAAGCATCTGCCTTCAGTCAGGTCATGATCCCAGGGTCCTGGGATTGAGTCCTGCATCAGGGTCCCTGCTCAGTGGGGAGTTGGCTTCTCCTTCTACCCCTTCCTCACCCCCACCCCCGGTCGTGATCTCTCGCAGACATACAGACAGACAGACAGACAGAAGGTACAGGGGACAATGGGCAATCTCAAAGATACACACTATATAGTCACTATATAATGACTGAGTTTCTCCCCACTTTGAAGAAACTTTCAATGGCTCCCAAAGTAAAATGGAACAATGTCCAAAATCCTTAATAGAGCCTCTGAAGCCTTTCATGATTTTACTACATCATGTAATTGAAACCAGCCTTATCTCTTACTGCATAGTTGAGAAACCCTAAGCTCTAGGCACCTTCGATTACTGATGGTCTCTGGAAAACTCCTGCTCTTTTATATGTTTTTAGGAACACTAGCCCTTTGACCTGGAATATCCTTACCCGCGAGTTCCCCTCCTCTACCATACTCTCTTGTGAAAATCTAAGACATGTAACATGAGTCACACACACACACCTAAATTCCCACTCCCAGCTCTAGCACTTCCAGAGTAGCCCAACATGACTCCAGACTAGTAGTAGCTCTACATGAGCTCCACGAGGCCCGAATGTTACTGGATAGTTTCCAGGTTCACCACACAGGAAAGAGCCCATGAACAGACATGTTTTACCATTCCTGCTTCTCCCTCTCCTTCGACTGCTATCTTCTCTATGAAGCTGGTATACCAGCTTATTTTCAGAAAACATATAAAGATGGTATACCAATCTTATATTTTAAAAGAAGAATTGCTATTTTCTCCCACATACTTTGATCTCACTTTATTTTATCACTTAATGCAATCTGTATTTTGAAAGAAGTTTCACTTGTTAAACTACACCAAGCTTCTGCTGGGTGGGGGCTATGTGCCATTTATCTTTACCTACCCAATAGCAGTGTTATGCATAGTGAGTACAGGTAGCAATAATTTTTTTTTCTAAAATCTAACAAAGTTTAGGTTCTAATCCAAAGCAAACAAAAATTTTAGATGATATGAATGAAACTAGAAGGAGGTAAAATGTTGACAAAGCCATGACCAGAAATATGATAAATCACTGAAAGATTTGTAAACACTGAAGTTTTTACAGATGAAAGGTATTTTGCATTTGCTTCCAAAATTATCAGTGTGGAGGAAGGAGAGAATGGGAGGTAGTGATTGAGAATATAAATAAAATGACAAAGTCATATGTTGATAACTGTTGAGGCTGAGTGACAGGGACAAAAGGGTTCATAAGACTATTCCAGTCACTTTAGTATATGTTTGAGTATTTCCATAACGAAAAGTTAATTGTGAAGAACACTAGTAACAACATTTACACTTGATTACAAGGTAATGAGACTGGAGAAGAAACACTGATGAACCACCAAGTACTTGAGGGACTTTAAGAATACTGAGGCTGTATGACATGGTCCCAGACCGCCACTGGAAGAGATAAGCCTAAAACATGTATTTTAATTGTAAAATGAACAGCAGAAGATTTAAATACCAAGCTATGTGGTACAGAGAGCATAACAGCAATCAACCAGGGAAGGAGCACCTCATGGTGACCGTGGACCTTAAACTTATCGAGATTTAAAAGAGCAACAACAAAGAGATTTACAGGTGAGCAAACAACTTGTTATCCTGACACAAAGATAGGAGTAAATGTGTGTAATCAGATATAGTTTAACAGACACTCTTGACTAGAGCAAAAAAAAATATTCAGTAAAATGAGGCCAGATTATGGACAATCTTAGAAATCATAGAGAGAAGTAAGAAATAATGTAAGTAAGTAAGAATTTAGAGATTCAATGAGGAAATTATTTGTAGAGTCTGGGTAAGGTAAGTCATGTACCAAAAAATTCACCAGCTCTATACACTGAAGGAACTCTGAAAATAAGTCTAGATATATATCAAGAGATTAAAGTATAAATAGTTTATGCCAGACATTTTTTAAGCCTAAATACTTAATAGAGTACACAAAAGCATGCTAAAATTTCTGTAAGGAAAACAGAAAGGCTATTTGTTGACCAATTTCTGTGTCCACATGCATTCTCAATCAATTCGTATAACAACCCTACAAAGTCTACATAAAATGTTTAAAACGAAAATTATTGACACTTAAATTATTGACACTTAAAATGTTCAAATAAGCTGTTCAAGCCAAACAGGCAATGATAAACAGCAGGATCAAAACTCTAACACAGGTCTAAAGCCAAAATCTATGCTTTTATCGTAACATGCTACTTTCTCAAAATTTGGTATTTTTTTAAGATTGTACAGCCTCTTCATGTAAGATTTTTGTACCCTAAAAAGCCTTTGTCTGGCACAGTGGATCTGAAAGGAATGGAGCAAATACAAATCAGGTGTGGCCGCCTTGAAGATACCTTCTTTCAGATAACCTCTAAGGAACTGTGGAAACCCACAGAGCAGACTTACATTAACTATCTAAGGTAAATGTCTCTTCTCAACAAAGCTCTAAAAGAGTATATAAAACTTACCTCCGTATATGATTTCTTGGTTATGTGAACATTCTTAGCTCTATAGGACTGGCGTCTTCTTTTATAATCTCTCACTTCTGCCAGGATTTCAAGGTAAGATTTTGGACTTTTTCGACTATTATCTAATAAAAGAATAAAATAAATTACATCCTTGGAAGCTTTTAAATTCTTATGAATTAGCAGGAAGAAAGACCACAATAATCCCATACTTCAACATGTTTCCATGCATCTAAAAACATCCCAAAAATTTCCATATTATAGAAATAGGCTGTTTTATAACATTCCTTTTCTCTAGCCATTAGTTGAAGCTAAGACTGTTAAAGTACAAAAAGGACAAGAACAGTTGTAACAATTTTATAGAAGGAAGGTGCGCTTAATGTAAAAGTCAGAGAGCAAAATTTCACACACTGAGTAAACATCTTAACATATATGTCAATATCAGGTAATGCAAAACCATCCTATTTCTATTCAAAGTGGTCTGACAACTAAATCTTAGTAACACACAAAGAATGAAATGACAATTAAGAAATATAAAACATGGTATTCATCTCAAACCTTGATTGACTTTGGCAGCCAAGTCTACAAAGAGATCACTGTCATTTTCAATAATCTGTGAATCAGAGCGCTTTTTCTTCGTCTCCTCCACTACAAAATCATAGAGGGCAAGACGATCAGCTTGGGTCAGATCACAAACACACCGTTTGTGATTCAGAGGAACTTCAACAGGTAACGAAGAATAAATCCCTAAAGTAAAAATAAAACCACAAGAATAAACAATACATGAAGCATGAATACGTTATGGACTTAAAATCTACTCCTTATCTTTAAACATGTGCTGTAATAACGCAACATTAACACAACTGTTTTCATAGTAATCCCTTAATATACAAAATATCCATCTATGTGATAAATGGTAAATAGTGACTTTATCCTCAATGCTATATCCACACAAAAGATGTATGTGGATTCTTTGCTATTCTCTTTAACAATGTTAGGACAGATCCCATGAAGGCAGGCAGTAATAACCATGAGATAATTTGCTCATAAAACTTCCTGGGTAACAATTTTAGAAGGCTACCAATACTATAAAAGTAGATATTAACGTTCTTTCTGTTTATATGCTTTTCCCCATAAAAGGCGGGAGAAAAAATGTAGTACACATTGTAGGCCTTCTAAAAATAAATTATGGAAGTATGAAAAATATGTAAAAAATGTCTTTTTATATGAGGTATCATGTTAGGTGTTCCATATTCAAAATATATCCCAATTGTACAATGATTC
This sequence comes from Enhydra lutris kenyoni, assembly GCF_002288905.1. Lineage (NCBI taxonomy): Eukaryota > Metazoa > Chordata > Mammalia > Carnivora > Mustelidae > Enhydra > Enhydra lutris. The sequence goes on along the minus strand of NW_019154132.1, from coordinate 7,583,367 downwards.
AGAGTTAGGGATCAAAACACAATTACTTAAGTAGCAGAAATCCCAAACTTCCCCAGACCAGAGAATGACAGATTAAACTAAAACCAAACTTTTAATTTTCTGAAGAAGCATATTGGCATAACCAAATTCATTTTAAAAAGTTAACAGGAGTGCCCCCCCAACAGTCACAGAACTTTCTAAAATCTGTTCATTAATGAAAGAAAGTAAATACAATACCTTGATATGATGTATTAAACATTGAAGAAAATTTTTGTTTTGAGATTCAAATTTTCTCAAAGAAATAAAAAAATTATAACTGTAAATAAAGCAATTGTTTTAAAACAATTCTTTCTAGCCTTCATTATTCACTGATGAAAACAATGAACAGGAGCTACTAATGTTTCCTAAGTTACCCTAAAGTAATAACTCTGGTTCATAGAACAAGGTAAGATCAGTAGCTCTTCCCAGTACTTTTATTTGATAAAGTCTAACCTCATTGACTTCCTAAGTAAAGAGGCAAAAGAAAAATTAAAATAAGAGCAAACTATGAACTAAGAACTACAACACACAAAAAAGAGGTGACTTTACATATGTCTATAAATTAAGAGGAGTGCTACATTGAATATGAGTTTGTGAATAGCCAGGGATAACAATACATGGTCATTTGTATTATTCAAAGGGTTCTGAATTAGTGGAGAAGGGTTTCCTTTCAAGTTGATCAATTTCACTCTAATTCTGGTAGACACTTGGAAAAGCCTTTTTATGCAGGTAAGTTTAAAAACATTTAACTTTGTACTATAAAACTGACTTAGCTTTGATAAGCCTAATTCCTTTGAATATAGGCTATAAAAAGCTGGGAGAAAAATACAAAGATTAGAAAATACTGATATATTATGAACAAGCTCCACATAAACCTTTGCCTGTTACTTTTAGACAAAGAAATATAATTTCCTCCTTAAAATATTCTGGAGTCTTCTTTATTCATCTGAAATTTCTGTATGGTGAAGACTGATACTTAAATTCCTTGAAATTCAACTAAAATTCCAAAGATTATAATATTGTGACAGTGGTTAAGATAAAGTTTAGAAATTTGAGTGATACTTTTAAAAGGATATCATTTGCAAAAAGGATACTGCATATCTTTAAATAAGGAGTATATTCAGGTTCCTAATTCCTCTTTATACTCACCCCAATTACTGAAAAAGAAAAAGTACAGGAAAAGTTAAACAACAGACTGCATTCAAATCATTGAGAACATATAGATATTTCTGACAAAAAAAAAAAAAAAAGGAAAACACAAATAAGCTCACATTTCCATAAAAAGTAAATTTTCAAATATAAGCTTCTATATGATTTAGAAGTATATCTGAATGTGCTGTAACCATATTAAATCTACGATCCTCTATTTTTTTTGTAGTAGCTTTTTTTAAATTGTGGTAAATACACATTACATACAATGTACCATTTAAGCATTTTTAAGTGTACAGCTTAGTGGCATTAAACACATTACACTGTTTTGCAACCATCACCTCTATCCATCTCCAGAACTTTTCATCACCCAAACTGAAACTCTAATCTAGCTTTTTATTAACTCTAATTCTTGTTTTAGTTACCTTTGCCACGACAGAGCATCTTAAACATATGACATATAATACTAAATATTCATAAAAAGTACTGGTTCAAAGCTACAAATTCAGAATTTTACAGAGAATTCATACAGAGTCAATTTCCAAATATCACAGAAAAAGAAATAAGGCCCACAGAAGTAAAATGACTTGCCCAAGTCTCACAAGTGGTAGGAACAGGTTAGGCCTAATCAGTTACTTGGGTCTCTTGAGGGTTCTTTTAGTATAATGCACTGATCTTCAAATCATGGCCATGATTCAAATATATGTCATGAAACTGAAGTACAGCAAATAATAATGAAGGAAAAAGATAAACCACTAAATATAAAATGACTGTTTATGATTAAAACTAGCATCCTGGTTATAAAATTAACAAAGGTAATTATATCTGAAAATAAGTAAGTAGATCTAATGGTTGTTTCAAGCTTTCACAAAGGTAAATGAACTTAAGAATTCTATACACTGGTGGAGACCTAGTATGAGTGATAAAATGGAAACATAAATATAACTCATCAAAAAACATATAATTTAGTATGTGACAAACAAAATATTAATTAAATGGGAAAATGTAAAATTGCTCGTATTAGTCATTCTTCCTTCAAAGTAAATAAATTAGCAAGATATTAGGAGATTCTTGTTCTTGGCTATTAGATTTTAAAATCTCTTAACACACAAGTGGGCCACAAAAATAAGGCCTATTAAGAAGCAGTAGAACTCTATACAATATGAAAAAAAGTTTTAAAAAGAGGATCATATCATATAATAAAATTCTTAAGTTAAATCTTATTTAAGAGAGTGCCAAAACAAAAATTCCTCTTAACTTTCTACTGAAGGAACTACTTATTCAAAGTAATTCTTCGCTTTTGTAAAGAACTAAACTCAAGGTCCAAATCTACCTTATTACTTAGTCATATAAATAAAAAAATTTGAGAACATTCTCTAAGTTACACACATACATAAAATTCTCAACCATTTCATTATCTTAAAAATCACTTTCTGTACATTAATGTGCTTAGAAATTAAATTGCTTACACATAAGCAGCCAATTATTAGAGCCCAGGCTAGTTTAGCATTCATTATTTCCATTACTCTAAACAATACTACAAGATAGTTTCACACCAGAGACAAGGACACAAAATGTCAAAAAGCTGTCATTTGTACCAGGCCAAGAAACTAGTTTCTTTAAAGCAGGCTTACACAAACCAGAATAAACAAAGAACAGTGCTAATAATAGCAAGCAGTGAGTAGGTACAGATTTAAATAGTTTGTGGTATTCTTCTACTTAATTATAACAGACATAATAAATAACGAATATATTTGAGCAGTGATTCCTAGTCCATAAATTTCACTTAAATGCAATTTCTATCAGAAAACAGAATAACTCAGTTCAGAGTATGTACCAAATCCAAAACTTGGTTCTCAATCCAGCGCGGCCATTAGCAAGCCTTGCTATCATCTAGCAAAGGAGTGTTAATCTATTTCTTCACCTAATAGGAGGGGAAAGTAGTTGTCCAGCCTATGTAAGTGTGTTATGAAAGAGAAATGAATACATGAAAGAACTATAAATAATCTCTTTTAAAAAAACTAAAGTATTGATAGTCTTCAGAATAAACACACAAGAACCTTATTATTCCTCTCAGACAGGGTGTGTTTCCTCAACAAAGACACTGGATTAGATGATCTCCCAGTTCTCTTTCAACTCCAAAATACATCTAGTAAATCTATCTAACTAGTTAGGTCAAAAAAGGCCTCGAACTATTAATCCCTCCAAAAAACAATAGCAAAAATCTTCTACATTTTTCTGGCTCATTAACTAAACAGGAGTAGGGGGCAGAACAATAATAGGAGCCCAAAAAAGGACTGACTGATCACAGCTCAGTAATCTTTTCAAATAAGAGCCAAATGTCTCCCTCAAAGAAAGGAAAACAACAACAACAACCCAGAATTTAGCACAAAGTACATAAAAATGGGACCTTTAAAACAGGAAATACAGGAAAGATTATTCTGTCTGTGGTATGGAACCACTATAATGTACACTAAAGGTAAGAGAGCTCCTCCTGAAGCCACAGTAGAACTTGGGAAAAGATGAAGTCCAGATACTGGTTTAGAACAATGGGTAAAGACTGAATTTCAACAAGGGAGAAACAAATCCTAACTCTGGACTAATTTAATGAATAAAATTCAGCTAGAAAGAATAATGAGAGGGGGAAAAAAAGGTAAGATGTCCAGAGAAAGCTACCTTCAGAAGGTTCAAGGACAACTCAGAAATCCTTGTTAAGAAAAGCAAAGTCATGCTTTGGCTACATGTTATCCCCAGGTTCAGAAATCTATTAACACTATTCACTCATCTATTAAATATATTAACTCTATTAGTTAATAAATCTATTAACGCTATTAACATTCCAATGGATTGTTTTTTCTTTTCATTTCCTAAAAGCTCATACTTAAAAAAAATTCTAACCTGTTCTCTGCTGAAGTTAAGTCCCAGGCAGAAACTCTTAACCCAGCTCCAAAGCTGTGTATGAAGGGATCCACAAACTTTCTGACACTCTTATGCAAAACTTTGTGTTTGGGCTTTATTTGAAGGGCCAGCTGTGAAGACGGCTCTCTTTTAGCATAAGCCTGTCCTTTTACACTGCATTTCAACATTCTTATATTTAACAAGGGACTAATTCTCAAGAGAGAGAGCAAATCTCAGGGTAAGACGCTCTCAATGCAATTTAGTTACCTAGTAATCATAATAAAAATTATCTACAAGGTAATCTCACCTATCAGGTGATTCCAAAGCATGAATCCCTAGCTAAGACGCTAGCTAAAGCTGCTCAAATACAATAATAGGTGTATTTGAGCAGAAAATATCTACCCAATGAAGCTGACACTAATATTAAATATAAAATGTAACTTTCCCCATGCAACTGTTTCCACAAGATTTTTCTTAAAAATCAGTAACATTTGCTTATGGGACAAAAATAGTTCAAATCATTAATTAGCTCAAACTATGATGCCACTTACTTTGATTATAACCATCACCATCTTTTCCAACTGCAGTTCTAGCTTGTTTAATTATCTGGAATTGTGTGTCCTTATCTGTCAAAAAAGCACCCATAAACACAGTATGAATCATCAGTGTCCACAATCATATTATTAACTTGTTTCCAATCCAAGCTCTTTGTGCACACTGACAAATCTCCAGAATCTGGAAAGTAAAAAAACCTACACTTGCTGCCTAGCTAATCTGAAGGCAGAATTTTTTCAGATCTAGCTAGAACCCAATAAGTAACTAGATTGCAGGCAGTCTAGAAAACATTACCATCAGGCATTCTGCAGTAGCTGCTACAAAATTTTAGCAACCAGTAACAGCTACCATTGTTTGAATGCTGCTAAGTGCCAGGAACTATTCTAAGCATTTTACGTATACTACAACATTTAATCAGTGCAAAGGTGCATTATCATCATCCCGTTTCATGGAGAAATTCAGGCAACAAAAAGGTGTAATTACTTGCTGAAAGTCGCAAATCTACTAGTGATAAAACCAGGAGCTGAATCAGGGCATTCGATTCTGGAGTCTGGAATTTTAACCTCCGCACCTGCTGTGAACACTTGGAACACATTTCCAGCCTCAGTTTGCAAACTGTGTTGTGTGGCCAGATTTTTGTTATATCCAAGAAGGAAGGTATGTGTCTTACTGCACAAAGCTTTGAAGGGTTTTCACTGCCTATTACTATAAATCTGGTCTCTAAATTCCAGATTAAGCAAACTAGTTTCACTATACATTAATTAATCTTACATTCTCTTAAAGCATGAAATGTCCTTCTTAATCACAAGCATACTTATAAAGAGTCCATTCTTCTGATAATTCAAAAATGAAATATCAATGCCTATACTATCTTTAATATAATCTATTAAATTAATACTTACCCAAAGTAATTGAAGGTATCTTCACATTCTCATAGAAAAAATCAGAATTATACATTTGATCCTAAACAGTAAAAACAAAGAAGTTAGTATCTGTAACCAATAACTGCCTATTTTAAGATTTGACATGAACAAACAAGAGATTACTATCATTTCAGTATTTCTTACAAAAATTACCAGTTAGGCAAATAGCATTCTACCCCACAAGTGACTAGTATTTATGTCAGAGCACTTCACACTATACCCACCAAATCTTCTGAATTTATTCATGCATGAATTACACGACATATACATAATAAATATATGGTACCTCTTCTTCTTTGGTATAGCCCAGTTTCCTCAATCTACAAGACACCATGTGCTTTCCTAAAGATGATTTAGGCATGTGATGATTGGAATCATAGGGACATATCACAACTTCATCCTATAAAAAAGAAAGAGAAGCAAAGAAACATTTTTTTTTTTAAGACTTATTTATTGGAGAGAAAGAGAAAGAGATAGAGAAAGACAGCATGTGTGTGGGGCAGAGGGAGAGAACCTCAAGTGAACTCCCTGCTGAGCACTGAACCCAGGTGGGGCTGGATCCCACGACCCATGAGATCCTGACCTGAAGCGAAACCAAGACTTGGACACTTAACCAACTGAGCCACCCAGGCACCCCACGGGAATACTATATTCAAATGATTAAATCATTAAATGTTTACTACTTGATCAAGTAGTACTATCCATTTATCTCCTCTTCTGGAGGCCTCTTTCCCAACCCCGGTGTGATGTATGTGCATATTTAAAAAACAAAAAACAAAAAATTTCACTCAATCTCTCTCTCCTTTATAGCCTCCTCTCCACCTCTCCAAAGCCCAACTTTAAAAGATTTGTTTACAAACTACCAGTTAGTAGGTCACTAACAATCTTCTTGCTAAAGATATGTCAAAGCACAGGTCAGACTTTTTAAAATATTTGAACTCTTTGAAGGTCACAATCCAATTGGCCATTTCTGTCATCCAGATACAGTCTTCATGTTCTACCTCTCTCGTTCTTCTACCTGGTCTTCTCTAAAGATGTCTTCCTTGTTCTCTCTGTACCCCTTTAAATGTTGGTGTTTCATGTAAGTCAAACCAGTGACCTTTTGCCATTTGATATACACTTACTGGAAAATATCATGGCTTTAATTTTCACTATAGAGTAATGGCTCCCGAAATCTAGATTTTTAGACCTTGTTTTCTTTTAAGTATCTTATACTAAAAACACTAACAATTCAATATAACAAAAATAAATTCATTACATTCCTGGTCTCCTGACCCCAAACCCATTCCTCTTATGTCTCCCAGTTTCCTCATGCAGAAAACCATCTCCTCTTCCTCGTCATTGATATCTAATCAATACCCAGCCCTTTTCACCCCTAAGTAACTCTGAAATCCCTCCACAAAATCCATCCTCACTGTTACTTCCCCACTTCAGGACATCAACATCGTTCTGGATTACCACAGCCATTGCCTAACTGCTCTGCTTCCAGACCTGCTGTCCTTCTCATTCTCCACACTGTGGCTACTCTGAATCCCAGGTCTGCCACTTACTGTATGAACTTGGTCAAGGTATTTTACCTTTCTTTGCCTCAGTTTCCTCAGTTATAAGATGGGAAAAACTTTTCTCACAGAGCTATTGTGAAGATTAAATAAACTATACATGGGTTTATACATTCAGAGCAATCAAACAGGGCCTGGTACATAGCAAGTGTTCCAATGTAAGCAATTACTAGTTTATTAAAAGGCAAATATGATATCGTCTGGCTTAAGATACTTCCATGCTTCCCCACAGCCCTCATTTAAACAACAACAACAAAAACCCAGATTCTTTAATACGGCTGACACAGGACCTTTAAGATCTGGATCCTTCCCACCATCATTCTTCTCTACAGTCTATGCTTAGCTATCCTTAACCACCTTGGGTTTCCTGATCTGGTCACACCCTTTTCTCTGGACTTCCTACCATTTATGCTTTCTCTGTGCTTCCCTAGCTAACTCAGCACACTTTAATCAGCTTAGAATTCACTTTATCCAGGAAACCTCTACTGTCCTACCACAGCTATAATAAACAGCTATTCCACCCTTCATAGACTTTATCACATTGTAATGTAGGCTGATTTCTCTAGATTTCCCCTCACTATGACCACACAGTAAGCTCTACGATAGAACCTGTGACTGCTCTTCACTAAACTTCAGTATTAAAACCCTCTAGCAGAGGGGTGCCTGGGTGGCTGAGTGGGTTAAGGCCTCTGCCTTCGGCTTGGGTCGTGGTCTCAGGGTCCTGGGATTGGGCCCCACATCCAGCTTTCTGCTCAGCGGGGAGCCTGCTTCCCCTTCTCTCTGCCTGCTTCTCTGCCTACTTGTGATCTCTGTCAAAATAAATAAATAAACTTAAAAAAAAAAAAACCCTCCAGCAGAAAAGTGAAGCTTCGTTAACTATGCAGACTATTCCAGGAACGATGGATGTCACCTACCATGATTTTTAAACTAGTCACTCTCTTGAATTTCAGACGTTAGTTCTGTAGCATTTAGATGTACACTCAGAGTTATTTGTCATAATTTTGGAATTTAACAAAGACGTTTTAGAGAGGCAGCATAGCAATGAAACACAGAGATTCTCAGGAGCCAGAATGCCTGGGTTCAAAATCCCAACTGCTAGGTGGCTCCATGGCGCAATGGATAGCGCATTGGACTTCAAAATCCCAACTGCTATTTACTAGCAGTGTGTCCTTGGACAAATTACCACTTCTCTGGGTTTGTTTTCTCATCTGTAAAATGTGGCTAACAGTACTCACAGGGTAATTATAACTATTAAACGAAGAAACTAAGGTATAGTATAGTATAGTATATAGTGGCATAAGCAAAGTGCTATTTAAGTGTTAATCCAAGAAATTTCAGGTTACTACGATGCTGAGTAAACAGTGTTAAGAGCATGGAAGGCCCCACTCAACGGAATTCACAGCTTCAAACATCACTCTCAACAAATTTTAAAAATTTCCACGACGTCTTTAATACAATAAATGTGAACTGTCTGTGTATGAGTCAAACACGCCTTAGGTGTCTTTACGGAATCAGTCATGTAATTTAAACCTGGGAGAAATTATTACAGCGTGATGAACCCAGAAAGAGCATTAGAGATCATGAATTATCCCAAACTGAAGCGCTTCTTCTCCTCCCACCCCAAAACACAAACAAACAATCAGGATTGTTCACTTTTATACACCTACCTACATTTTTTAAGGCAATTCTAATGTTCAAAAGAGTTGTTAGTCACCATCTCTTAGTGATACCCTCTAATAATCCTACCATCGATGCTGTCCCATTAGAAGTGCAGAATTTTAAGGCAGAAAAGGGGGAAGTGAACTCCCAAGCTCTCCTGACACCAAATCTGGTGCAACTGCGGCATCCATGTGACACATGACAAAGCAAACCGGCAACACCTCCGCTGGCGGCACTCTGAGGCCGATTCCCGTATTTTCTAGATAAACCCTAGCCCTGCCACCCCTCCTCACCCACCGCATTTCCACCCTCTCCTTGAACCGAAGTTCCGCAGGAGCGCCGCACCGGCGACCCGAGCAGAGTGCTCCGAAGGCGCCCACGCGCCCCACCTGAGGCCCGCAGGCGTCAAGGGCGCTCCAGGCCCGGTCCCGGGCGCCCACCACGGCTCTGCGGACCGGAGGGGGCTCCCACGCGGATTCCTCCCCCCCCCCACGCCAACAGGACACCGCAGGCTGAGGGCCCCCAAAGGACCCGGGGCTCAAGCCCCCCTCACCTCTGCCGCCTCCTCCCCGGGGTCCAGCCGATCCAGGCTCCAGCCCAGGGACGCCGTCACCTCCTCCAGCCTCCGGCAGCAGCTCTCCACGAACTCGCTAAGCTCCTGCTGTAGCCGCCGTCGCTCCTCCACTGGGGGTGGCTCGCCCTCCATTGCCACGCCCGACTCGCCAGGAGGAAGCAGTCTAACTGCCGGCGCCGCGCGCGGGCCTCTGGGAACTGTGGGCGGGACCAGGCCGCCACGTGATTGGAACCGCCTATAGGGAGAGGCCCGGGAAGGGCGGAGCTGTCATTTTGAGCGGTGTTCCCGGGGGTCTTCGGTGTCTTCCAGGAGTTGCGACTGGTGCAACTGCTCCCCGGTGCGTTTGATCCCGGGCTTCCCTGAACTGCATTCCCTCCCGCCCCCAGAACTTTTAAGAAATGGTTTACATCGCCCTTGCCTCAGCTGCCGCTAAGATGCTCGGTCCTTCCGATGAAGCTAGGTCACTTGCTTCAATTGAGATTAGGTCTTCATTTCAAACAGCGACAAGCAGCAGCTCCCGCCGGCCGCTTTCCGCGCACCGTGGCCTCCACCTCGGAGCTCGCCTGCATCTCTTTGGCCCTCATGCTGCACGAGGATGAGGTGGCGGTCACGGAGGGTAAGATCAATGCTCTCATTAAATGCTGAACCTTTCCGGCCAGGCTTCTTTGGAAAGGCTCTGGCCGGTGGTCGCATTGGGAGCCTCATCTCAAAGTAGGGGCTGGTGGACCTGCCCCAGCGGCTCACGCTGCACTAGCCAAGGTCCTGCCCTGTCCACCAGTGTCTGCTGCTGCTGAGAAAAAAAACGGGAAGCAAAGAAGGAAGAACCCGAGGAGTCTCATGATGACGTGCGCTTTGGTCTTTTTGACTAAATGTCTTTAAACATGTTCAATAAAAAGCTGAGCTTTACAAAAATAAAATGGTTTGTATCTACAGAAAAGTTTAAAGAGTATTTGTATGGCCATCCTCCAGCTCATTAATTGTTAACATTTGCCCACGTTTGCGTTCTCTCTCTCTCTCTCTCCACAAACACACAGCCCCACATACTATTTTTCCAGAATTTGAAAGTCAGTTGCAGATGCTTCAACCCCCAAATATGTCTGCATGCATATCATAAGAATGACATTGTCCTACATAACTGCCATACATGGTCAAATCTGAGAGAACTAATAGTTTCATATCATCCAATGTTCAGTTTATATTCAAATTTCCCCAGTTGTCCCCCCAGTTCCTTTCATATTCCATTTCATTATGAGTTTTTCAACCCATGAGCTGTAATGGGCGATTGTCTCTTTTAACCTAGAACATCTCCCCACCCTCTTTTTCAAATTAAGTCACTGAATTTTGTCAGGAGCTGCAGCCAGTTGTCTTGTAGAATGTTTCTCTTTCTGGACTTACAACATTTTCCCCCTTATGACTAGGTTTTGTTCAAGCATTTTTGCATGGACATGTGTGTGAACTTATTATACCTCATACAGAACACATATCATAAATGTTCCTATTAGTAATGCTAAATTTGATCATTAGGTAAAGGTAGATGGTTACATCACTCCATCATAGGCCATTTCCCTCTGAAGGATGATACTTTGAGGCCATATGAATGTCCTGTCCCCAACAAACTCACACAATCCTTCAGTGAACCTGTCATTATGTTAGGGGTCATACTTGATGATTCTCTGATACTGTCATGGCTTCTTTATTTGTTAACCGGCATCCCTACCATACATTCACTTTCTTGTTCACTATGGAATCACAAGATTTTATTTTATTTTTTTTTTAAGATTTTGTGTATTTATTTGACAGAGAGAGGGAGAGAGCACAAGCAGGAGGAGCAGCGGGCAGAGGGAGAGGAAGAAGCAGGCTCCACACCCAGTAGGGAGCCCGATGCAGGGTTCCATCTCAGGACCCTGGGATAAAGACCCAAGCCAAAGGCAGATGCTTAACCAACTGAGCCACCCAGACACCTTTTGACCTTGACTAATTTTGATTTGCTTCACTACAGTGTCCCTCCACAGATGTATATGTATACACATACGTATACGTATGTGGGGTTCCCTGCTCAAGAAGAAGCCTCCTTCTCCCTCTCCCTCTCCCTCTGCTGCTCCCCCTGCTTGTGCTCTTTTGTCAAATAAATCATTAAAAAAAATTAGCCAAGGTCAAGGATGTCCTCTCTTCAGGACACAGCCTATCTCACCTCAGAGCTTAATGACAACTTGGGCAACAGCCTGGGGGTATACTCTTTCAACCTGAAGAACTGCTTTACACTGATGCTTATTAATTTTTTTTTTTTACTTTTTAAATATTTTATTTATTTGACAGAGAGAAAGAGAGCACAAGCAGGGGGAGTGGGAGAGGGAGAAGCAGGCTCCCCACTGAGCAGGCAGCCCGAAGTAGGGCTCGATCCCAAGACCCTGGGACGGTGACCTGAGCTGAAGGCAAATGATTAGCCAATTGAGCCACCCAGGTGCCCCTTGTTAATCTGTTTAATCACCATTTTTCCAGGGAGAACTTCTGACCCATTCTAGATTTGGCCCCTATTATAGGCTGAATTGTGTGCTATCCCCACCCCCATCCCAGTTCATACACTGGAGCCCTAACCTCCAGTGTGACTGTATTTGGACATAGGGACTATATAGAGGTAATTAAAGTTGAATGAGGTAATAAAGATGGGGCTCTAATGTGATAAAACTGAAGTCCTTCTAAGACAAGGAAGACATACCAGAGCTCCTTCCCTGCCCCTTTACTGCCTACCACCCAGAAAGAGAGCTTTCACCAGCAACCAACCTAAGAACACCTCTACCTTGGACTTCTAGCCTCCGAAACTATGAGAAAATGAATTTAAGTCACATAGTCTGTGGTATCTTGTTGTGGCAGCCCAAGCTGACACAGCCTCCTAGCTCTAGCCCGAAGATCTCCCTTCATTTTGCTCAACACAGCATTTACCACATATTTTCCCTCTCCCTTTAATATTATGAGGGCTATTTTTGCACCATGTGTTTCTACCATGGGATTCATAGGTTCTAGCACAATGTGTAGCACACAGAGCTTAATACTTACTGAATGAAGTTAATTACAAGTCCTCCAGCTTGGGAGGTGGGCAAGGAGAAGAAAAGGAGGTAAGCAAGACAAGGAGGAAATGAATGCTGTTTTTCACCCAAAGTCCCAAAGCCCCCAAGATTTTAAGTACTATCTTACATATGACATTTTTTGTTCTTCACAATTAGCAACTCATTTGTTTTCCTAGTTTCTCACCTATACTATAAAATGTTTGAGTCAAGCAGAGAAAGTAAATTATCATATGGTTTCACTTACTTGTGGAACACAAGGAATAACATGGAGAACATTAGGAGAAGGAAGGGAAAAGTGAATTGGGGGGAAAATCGGAGGAGGAGACGAACCATGAGAGACTGTGGACTCTGAGAAACAAACTGAGGGTTTTAGAAGGGGGGGGGTGGGAGGATGGGTAAGCCTGGTGGTGGGTATTAAGGAGGGCACGTGTTGCATGGAGCACTGGGTGTTATACGAAAACAATGAATCTTGGAACACTGCGTCAGAAACTAATGACATACTGTATGGTGACTAACATAACACAATAAAAAATGTTTGAGTATATTAATACATACTGCTGATATATGAAAGTTGTCCCTCTGATTGCTTTATATGTGTCTCCTGTCCCCACCCAGACTGCAAATGTCTTGAAGTCAGGTGGCTCGTAAATTCTGTTGAATCCTCATAGTACCTAGCCTAATACTAGACGTAGTAAGTATTCAAGAAAGTCGTGTTGATTTAACGACAAATGTCTGAATTTCAAAAGTTTCTCTTTGATACAAAGAATAGGCTTATATCTCACTGTCCTTCAACAGAGAGTCAAGAACTCTTCAGGACTTGTTTTTATAGATTCGATGACAATTCTTTCCTCTTAGGGGACAAAATGAAACCCCCATGTATTTGGAAAATACCCGAATGGAATCTGAGCCACTTCATTTTTTTAATGGAATTATGGTGACTTTTGCCCATGCTTCTTAGAACTTATTGTCCAGAATAAACAAGAACTGGGCATTGATCTGTGGCCTGACCTCTGTACACTGCCTGGCACACAACAGGCACAGGCACTTGAGAAATGTTGCATAAACTACAAAAGACCAGTTTCCAGCAAGAATTCAGAACTAAAATAGTTTTTTTCTTTAGTCTTTTTTTTTAATTTTTCTTTTAAAATTTTTATTTATTTATTTATTTGCCAGAGAAAGAGAGAGAGAGCATAAGTAGGCAGAGCGGCAGCCAGAGGGAGAGGCTCCCCACGGTGCAGGGAGCCAGATATGGGACTCGATCCCAGGACTCGATCCCAGGACCCTAGGATCATGACCTGACCTGAAGGCAGCTGCTTAACCGACTGAGCCACCCAGGTGCCCTAATGGTCTTTCTTAATAGGTATTTAGTAAACAGAAGGCTTTAGAGATAATTTAACATAATTAACAGAAAGACTCTGATAAATACCCTGGGTGTACAGACATATGAAATCAAAACGCGAAAACTTCAAAAGTCTAAAAGTTTATTGCCAGAATAGCAAACTTCATAAAGACACCTTTTTAAAGTACATAGTAAATGACGAGCAAAATAAACAGAAAACTTTGGCCAAAGAGAAGCAAAGATTGCTGCTATCATGCACGTATAGTCAAATTAATGCCAAACCAGACGGGTGCATTTAAGAGCATATAGGTTACACAATCCACAATCTAAAACTAAAGGAGACTTACTCCAAAATGTTTGGGTTTGCGGTGGAGTATTCTAGGGAGAATGGGAGGGGTAATTTTCTCCTAATACAGAAAAATGGAAGCATTTAGATAAGAAACAGAATGAGGACTAAAATAACCACGATCAGCGTAATTTCATCTCCAAGAACAGAAATACGTACTATAGGCTAAAGGAGTACAAGCATCGATCAAAAATCTAAACACGGAAGGAACAAACTCTAGATTCAATTTGTGCTATCCTTACAACTGATTACCACGTCATACGTACTACATTCAGCGTATTACGTACTTCGGGTGAGCTAAGAAGATAAAAAGCCAGAACAGCCTTTACTACTTGATTTCAACCAGGGTTATATCTTCAGAATCACAGAAAGTTCTATCACTATACTGCAAGCACTAGGTCTTCTTCTAGTAAAATATTTAGTAAAGTGAACATTCACGTAAACGAACCCAAGAAAATAGCAAGTAACTGACTATTAGTGCCCAATAGAGCTACTGCTGAAGGAGTAGGAGTAAGAGTAGGAGGAATTCCCGGTCGCATCAAAGCTTCCTCTCCGGGACCCACTGCGGGAACCAGAGCGAGAGCCGGAGCGGGATCCAGAGCGAGAGCCCGAGCGGGATCCAGAGCGGGAGCCTGGGGCAGAAGACATGTTATAGGGGCTAGGCAAGCCCTTAGATGAAACAGAGGCAGCCTCCAGAAGGCGAAGGCCGGTGATATCTTCCACCATGGAGCGATTCATGGCATCCTTATAGGATATTTTTAATTTGGTTTTGGGGCAGGTCAGGATTTTGGCATAGCTGCTGGTGTCCTGCAGCCTCTGAGCGGCTCTGCCGTCGATGAACCCCTTCCTGATGGCTTCTTCCGTGCTTATCCTCCCATGCACTTCCGGGTCAACAAGGCCTCCAGTGAGGTACTGGAACTCCAGGAAGCGCTGACCTGCCTCGTAGGGGAGCCATTTTTCTTTGACTGCCTCTGCGGCTGACATCTTCTTCTTTCCCTTCACACCTTCAAAGCCGATGAAGGCTTTCTGAGCGGGCTTCAGCCTGGTGGCCATATCTTGGTCGATCAGGCCCTGGGAGACTGCGTCTTGAAGTGACAGCTTCTGACCGCTGGTTGGGTGGATGATGCCGCCCGTGCAGGCCTGCGCCTCCAGAAGCCTCTGACCCGTGATGCTGTCGACAATGCCCCGCTCTATTCCTTCCGTGATGGAGATCTTCTCCAAGTTTTCCGTGTCAAAGATGGCTGCAATGGGGCTCGATTCTTCCAGCGGGTCAGACAGAGAGCTGCTCCGGATGGTTATGTTCCTGACACTGGAGACGGTGGAAATCTTACTCACTGACTCGTGTCGGGAGTTGCTGAAAACCTCATCACTGACACCACCCCCTATCCCACTGCTGTTGCCGACACCGTTTTTCAAGGAGATCATATCAGCAAACTGAGTGAGGCTGAGGCTGCCAGATCGGTACTGATCGAAGAACTTCCTGTCAATGAGGCCCTTGTCAATGGCGTCTTGGATATCATACTGACTGCCTGTCTTCCTGTCGACCAGGACCACCCTGGTGGAGCCGTCGGATCCAGTGATGGTTATTTCTTCCCACTCACACTCCTGCTCACACAGTTCTCTGAAGGTTTCATAATCTATCAGGCCCTTCTTGTAGGCCTCCTGAACGGACATCTCCTTGTTGGTCTCTGGGTCAACGATGACCACTCTACGCTTCCTCAGAGTGTTCTTCTGTGACGTCTGCACCTCCTTCTTCTTCTCCTTCAGGGGCAGAAGACAGAGCCCTGTCTCCTCATCCTTGATACACCGTTCTTTCAGCTGCAGATACGTAAGATTCTCTTCGGTGTTGGGGTCAAAAAACCCTTTCGTATCGTCACTTGGATCTGACAGAATCTCACTGAGCTCCTCATTAAAGTAGCCCCTCTTGTAGGCCATGTCAACCGGCAAACGATGGCTCTCCTTCGGGTCGATGATCCCGCCCGTCGCGATCTGTGCTTCCAATAAACGGATGCCGTGGCCCTTTTCAATGAGTTCCTTGTTCATGGCTTGGAACAAAGAGATGATGTTTCCTGTTTCGGGATCATTGTACCCGGTGACGGCTCGTTCTGCAGACAGGAGCTTCTCTTTGAACTCAATACCCACCAGCCCTCTTTTGTAGGCTTCCTCCACCGGTAACCGCAAGTTGCTGACAGGATCCACTATAAAGCCAGTGGCTGCTTGGGCTTCCAGCAACTCTAGGGCCGTACCAGGTCGGACCAAGCCAATCTTCATGGCCTCATAAATGCCAAGCTTCTGCTTCGTGGTCTCATTGTATATGCCTGCTATGCAACTTGAACCCTGAAGGAAGTCTTTAATTCTCTCACCAACTTCGTCATAGGAAATCTGACCCGATTCCAGTTCATTTACAGTGGACGGTCTCAATATACCGGAATCTACCAGCTCAGAGACGGTCACCTGGTGTCTGATTCCTTGGAAGGACATACTTCTCTTCTGCACCGACAGCAAGAGCAGCCCAGTGTGTGGTTCGATTCTGCACCGTTCCCTCAGCTGCATGTAACTGACTTTCTTTTTGGTGACTGGATCCACAAAGTTTTTCTGACTATCTCGGGGATCATTCAGGGACCGATATAAATCTCTGTCAATCAGCCCACGGGCCAATGCTACATCTTTTGGCAAAAAGACACTATTCACGGGGTCCACCACACCCCCCGAAGCAATCTGGGCTTCCAGCAGGCGCATTCCAGTTTCTCTGTCGATCAGATTTTTCTTGATGGCTTCCGAAACAGACACCGTCTTGCCAGAGAACGGGTCGTCAAAACCAGTGACGGCTTTCTCTGCTGTGTATATCTGCTGGCGGTCATCGAAGTCGATGAGGTCCCGAGCAATGGCGTTGTCCACAGTCAGCTTCTCGTTCCTGTGGGGGTCGATTATACCGCCTGTAGCTGCCTGGGCCTCCAGGAGCATGACTGTGGATTCTGGGGTGATTAACTTCTTCCTCTTGGCCTCCACCAGGGAATACTTCTCCTTCGGGGAAGCAGATGCTCCGGCGATGGCTCCCGCACCCCGAAGGAAAGGCTGGATTTCAGAGGCAACTTCCTCCACTGACTTCTTCCCCTTCAACAGTTTGTCCAAGGTTGTTTTGTCAATCAGTTGGCACTCGTAGAGCTGCATGGCCGTCACCTTCTTCCTCAGTCCATCGAACACCAGCTTGGAGGAGTCAACGGTCCACTCGTACTCAGTCTGGGTCTCCCGGTGGGAGCCGTAGGGACGCTGCTTGAGCCTGTCGATCTCCCTCTGAAGGCGGGAGCGCTCCGTTTCCAGCTGCGACTGCGTCTCCCTGGTGGAGTCCTCCAGCTTACGTCTGTACCGCTCCTCGATCCTCTTGATCTCAGCCTGCAGTCTCTCGATCTCACTCCGGAAGCTGTTCTTCTCCCTCTCGCTCTTTTCTCTCTCCGACTCAATCTTCCTAATGGTCTCTTCCTTGCGGGAGTACTGGGTTTTCCACTGGTTGAGGTCATTCTGGATCTGCTGCTTCTCGCACTCCAGGCGCTGCTTCAGCCTGCTTTCCGCCTCCAGCGCTGTTTTCAGGCGGTTGAGCTCATCCTCCAGCCTCTGCAGCCGGCTCTTGTCCTGCTCCAGAACTTTGATCTTCACCAGAAGGCTCTCCCTTTCCTGCACCACCTGAGTGCACTGGCTCTTGGATTCCTGAATCCTGTTCGATGCCTGCAATTTAAAAAGAGAGAAATGGGAAGAAATAATGTGATTGTATCATATGGTGATCATAATTCAATCTCTTTCCCTACATTAAAAAAAACAAACTTGTTTACTTATTTGCCCCTCCTCTGTGTTCCCTGGATATACCGCTATTTCATCTTATAAATTCACAAAAAAATAAATTCCGTAAATATAGGTTGCCACTTTGATAAATGGCTTCATACTTACTATTGTTTTAGAAGGAACTAGGAGAAGTTGTAGACCTCTCTTGTTCTTAACAGGAATTACGGTTTGAAAAAATATAGGGAGTTTTGTTTCCCGGTTATGGCACCTGCTAACACCTACATCCCACCTGTTACATCTACACTAACACATTTAATAAAGCAAAATAAATCTACGGACGTATGCACACCCCACACCCAGCCCCACACAAATATTGTCTACAGAAGTCAATCATATTAGAACTTAAAGAAGGTATTTGTAAATTAGGGGTTAAAAGAAGAAAAGGCAAACAAAAAGAAACATATTAGGGTGGTGATCAAAAGAGAACTGAATAATGATCAAAAGAGATCTGGATAATGCATGCAGAAAAATCACGTAAGCAAAAAAGAAAAGGTGGTTTTTAAGCCCCTTTAATATGGCTTTTATCAGACATGTTCATGAAAAATGCAGGTTAGAGCTCATTAAGTGAAGAGCTATCTTTTAGAAAACAGAGTGGACCATCCAGAAGACAAGCTCTGAGCTGTGACACCCCCGCAAATGTTCAAAAGGCATGGCCAGACAACGGTTCCACTCAGAGGGGCATCGAAGCAAGGAGAGCAGAGAAGGGCACATGGCACTGAAATTACACTAGGGCAGAGCAGTGGCCTGGGTTACGACAGGGAGCAGCACGGCAAGCGGCAGAAAAAGCAGCGAGTCCGGGGGCATTCAATCCCGGGAGCAGGAGCACGGCCGAGAACAGCTGGAAGCAGAGCGAATGATTTAAAAGACAGTGAAGCTGTGATCAAATATTTGTGAGTACCTCTAAAGCCTGCTTTTGGAATTTCTCAATTTCCTGTCTCAAATTTTCCCTCTCTCTCTGTAAATCATTAATGAGCCCCTGCAGCTCCAGGGTCCGGCTGTTGCTCAGCTGGAGCTGGCTCCGGAGCTCGGAGATGGTGGTGTTTTTGTCGCTGTCCGCCTCGCTCCGGCTCCTTCTTAGGTCGTCGTACTCCAGCCGCAGGTTCCGAAGTTCCTCCTCCAGCATCAGGTGCTCCTTGGTCAGGTTCTCCGTGAGAGACTGCAGCCTCTCGATTTCGATCTTGCTCTCGTTCAAGCTCCGGCTCTTGTCCTCGATCGCCTTCTGGAAGTGCTCGTTCCTCAGGTGAGCCTGCTTGACGTTGTCCTGCTCCTGGAGCAGCTGTCGCCGGAGGGCCTCCACCTCGCTGGAGAGCCTTCTCAGCTCCTCCTGCGTCCGCTGCTTGTCCCGCAGGTGGCCCTCCAGCACGTCCCTCTGCTGCCGCAGGTCGTCCTCACTGCGTTTCTTCACGATGGACGCCTGCTCCAGCTGCTGCGTCAGGCTGGTGATCTTGATCGCCTGCTCCTTCAGGGACCGCCTCATGCCTTCCAGCTCCTCCTCCAGCTTCTTCCTCTTGGACGAGTCCTCGCAGGCGGTCCTCCGCAGCCGGGCCAGCTCGTCTTCCACCTTCTGCTTCTGCAGCTGCAGGTCCTTCAGGGAGCTCTGGAACCGCGCGATGTCCTGGTCCTTCACGCTCCTCTCCTGGGACACCCTCTCGTAGTCGATCCTCAGCCGCGAGAGCTCCTGCTCCTGCAGCTTCAGCTTCCCGATCGTCTCGGTGGCGCTGCTGTTGGCTTTCTGCAGCTCATACTGGGTCCTCTGCAGCTTCGCGTTCTCCTCCTCCAGGCACTTCCGTGTGCTGGTTTCCGAGTCGATCAGCTGTTTGAGCCTTTCTATCTCCTTGTTTTTGTCCTGGATCGTCTTGGCAGCGTCGTCGAGAGACTGCTTGTAGCGCAGGCTCTCCTCTGTGCGCATCTGGGTGACCTGTCGCAGCTCGATCTCCAGCTGTTGCTTCCTCTGCGACACCTCGGTGCCGGTGGCCTTCTGCTGCTGGGCGCTCTCCTCCACCCTCCGGAGCATCTCCGTGGTCTGGGCCAGTGTGTCCTTCAGCCGCTTCACC
The DNA here is from genome assembly GCF_002288905.1 of Enhydra lutris kenyoni. Taxonomy (NCBI): domain Eukaryota; kingdom Metazoa; phylum Chordata; class Mammalia; order Carnivora; family Mustelidae; genus Enhydra; species Enhydra lutris. The sequence goes on along the minus strand of NW_019154132.1, from coordinate 7,563,391 downwards.
TCCTCGGATAGGCTCCGGTTCTCCCGGGTGAGGGTGTCGATCTGGGCTCGGTAGCCGCTGGTGTCCTCCTCCTTCTGCATGGTGAGCTGGTGGATGGTGGTCTTGGTGATGTTGATCTCCGTCTCGAACTGGTTCTTCAAGCTGATGATCTCCTCATCGTAACTGTTCCTTACCTTTGCCAGTTCATTCTCATACTCCCAGCGGCGCTTGGCCTCCTCCTGAAACTCGGCTTTGAGTCTCTCGATCTCCTTGTTCTTGTCCTGGATGGTCTTCGCCGCCTCCTCCAGGGACTGCTTGTGTCGAGCATTGTCCTCGGAGCGCTGCTGGAGGACCTGCTTCAGCTCCAGCTCCAGGTGCTGCTTCTTCTGCAGCATCTCGGAGCCGCAGGCTTTCTGCTGCAGGGCGTCCTCCTCCGCCCGCCGCCGCTGCTCCGTGGTCTGCAGGATGCTGTCGTTGAGCCGGACGATCTCGTCCTTCAGGTCGCGGTTTTCCCTCGAGAGGCGGTCAAGCTGGTTCCTCAGGTTTTTGGAATCGTCCTCCTTCTGCATGGATATCTCCTTGATGGTGGTCTTCGTAATGTTAATCTCTGTTTCATACTTGTTCCTTAAATTACTCATCTCCTCATTATAGTGGTTTCTTACCTTTGCCAGCTCATTTTCATATTCTCTCTTCCGGGCGCCCTCCTCCTGCAGAAGAACCCTCAACCTCTCTATCTCGTACTCCTTCTCCTTGATGGCTTTCTCAGACTCCATCTTCTGCCAGCCCAGGCTCTCCTTCTCGCACTGCCTGGCCTTCTGCAGCTGGTCATAGTCACTCTTCTGCTGGTCAAACCTGTCTTCCACCGCCTTCCTCCTCCGCTTCTCGTCTTCGATCTCGTAAGTCAGCCGGGTGATCTTCTCGTTCAGTTCTTTTATTTGGCCGTAGCACTTGTCCAGGTTTTGCTTCGCGGACTTTCCATCCAGCTCCGCTTGCCTCTTCAGCTCCTCCAAGCTCACGAGCTTGGCTTTGAACTGGGAACATTCCGCCTGGTATTTCTGCAGGTTCTGATCCAGGAATTTGTTCTTGTTGCAGTTTTCAGAGTTGGCATCCCGGGCCAGCCTGAGCTCCTCTTCCAAAACTTCGATCTTGGTATTTTTCAGCTGGGGAAGTGAAAGCAGAAATTAGGTTGAAAGAAAAACATCTCGCGTTGTAAGATAGAAACAGCTCGTCGCCCCTCCCAGCCCATCCTGGGGTCTCCTTTCTCTTTACACGCCTGCACGTGGGCACACACACACCACACACACACAGAAGCACACATACAGAGTGATACAAGGCGAGAGCTACTACACAAAAATTCATGAGATCTCTGTTCTCATCATAATTCTTCCATCAGCCATCTGTACGATCTTAGCAAATGATACAACAACCTGAGTCTGTAAATGAGCCCATCTCTCCCAAGATTAAAAGCTTGAAGGTTTCACATATTATGTTTCCTTTCTTTCAAGACAGAACGTTTCCATAGAAACTCAATGTGTGTATTAGAAATGAGGAGTAAGCCAAACTATGGAAAGAACCTAGATGTCCATCAACAGATGAATGGATAAAGAAGATGCGGTATATATACACACAATGGAATACTATGCAGCCATCAAAAGAAATGAAATCTTGCCATTTGTGATGACGTGGATGGAACTAGAGGGTATTATGCTTAGCGAAATAAGTCAATCGGAGAAAGACAACTACCATATGATTTCCCTGATATGAGGGAGAGGAGATGCAACGTGGGGGGTTAAGGGGGTAGGAGAAGAATAAATGAAACAAGATGGGATTGGGAGGAAGACAAACCATAAGTGACTCTTAATCTCACAAAACAAACTGAGGGTTGCTGGGGGGAAGGGGGGAGGGAGAGAGGGGTGGGGTTATGGACATTGGGGAGGGTATGTGCTATGGTGAGTGCTGTGAAGTGTGTAAACCTGGCGATTCACAGACCTGTACCCCTGGGGATAAAAATACATTATATGTTTATTAAAAAAAATAAAAATAAAAAATATTTTAAAAAATAATAATAATAATAAATGTAAAAAAATTGAGGAGTAAATGAAACAATTACTCAACATAAAAAATCCAAATCCAGCCAATCCAGGACATTCTCTTCCTTAACTGAACACACACAAACAAAGCAAATAAAGCAAATCCCTTAATCAAATGATAAAGGAAATTACTGGCTTTTTTTGTAAGGTAAAGTAGCTAGAATTTTATAAATATTACCTAACTCCATTCACAGCCGCATCCCTGATCACAGAACTCACACCTGACTTATGAACAAACTATGTACCAGTGAGTGTTTACAGTGAGTGTGTCCAAATCCAGATTATAATGAGGCAATAATAATAAGGTTCTATTCCATTTTCTTTTCTGATCCTCCAAGGAAATCAAGTAAGTAAATTACCTTCAGATCTTCCAAACTCTTCAGCATCTCACTTAAGAATCTATAGTAGTCTCCAGACCTTGTAAGTAGTTCTATGTACCGAGCGTGGATATCTGCAGCCTTACAAAAAAAGGAGTGAAAGGAATTTTAATTGAAAATTGAAAAGATCATTTAAAGAGTGAACTCCCCTCGTTCATGTGTGCTAATTCCAAAATCTAGAGGTACGACAAAAGGCTGATAATATTGTATTCCAACCTCACAACCCTAGGGTGTTTCTCTGAAGCCATCTGATCAGTGATGCTCTCCAATGTCTTTGGGAAGAAGCTTTCTTTTAAAAGTCTGCTAGACGTTTTCCACTTAAGAGCCTCCCTCATTAAGCCTAGAATTTTAGCCCAGTTCCTGCAAAGATTCTAGCATATAAACACTAGATTCAGACTTCCACTGACCATTTCCTAAAATGCATCACATATTGATGACCTACACTAAGGGAGCATAACCTGCTTTTAAACCTGTTTTGAGTGGATCCCCTGGAACAAGCGGTGAATTCAGGGTCTGCAGGGAAGATAAGAAGGGGACAGGGAAAAAAGATGTAGGAGGGACAACTAGGAAACAGGTAATGACATAGCTACCTCTTGCAGAATCACCCCAGAGGGAGACTGGACCATGGTTCTCTTGATAGGTATGTTCAGGAGAGTTTCCAAGCCTGAGGTGTATGATGCCAGCTGGAGTTCATAATCCTGCCAAATAAAAAAGTTTAAGGTAAACATACCTAATGGACCTAAACAAGTCACTGACAGCTACAGTTCCATGGTTTTTAATCACAAGCTGTATTTCTAATGACCAACCCTGAGGCTATCATGTACGGATAGTGTCCAAGTAGCTAATATTACATTATTAAACCAAATAGTCCATCTTTATATCCTAAACGAAGATTTTTACACATACTACCAGTGTAAAGAATGAAGACCAGCCCACCCCCACAGACGGTGCCCATGTGCAGTGAATTCAAGTTAAAGGTTAACAAACTTTTTATGGTCTGTTCAGGAAAGACTACATGAAAGCCATAATTGCTATCCTCAAGAAGTTTATAGTTTTTGGGGCACCAGGGTGGCTCAGTTGGTTAAGCATCTGAGTATTGATTTTGGTTCGGGTCATGATCTCAGGGTCATGAGATCGAGCGCCACATCAAGCTCTGTGCTTAGCCTGGAGTCTGCTTGGGATTCTCTCTCTCCCTCTCCCTTTGCCCTTCCTCCTGCTCAAGCATGTGCATATGTGTGTGTGCTCTCTAAAAAAAAAAAAAAAAAAATGTTTAAAATTAAAAAAAAGAGGTGTGCACTCTTTAAAATAAATCAGAAAATAATGCAGTTAATAGTATAGATTTTTAAAATATGGAACACTTCACAAATTTGCATGTCATCCCTGTGCAAGAGCCATGCTAATATTCTGTCTCATTCCAATTCCAGTCCATGTGCTGCTGAAGTGAACACAGTTAATATTATTCTTGATGAAATGCCAACATTCTTTGTGAAACCAGCATACCTTAATCGAATTTGCACAAAGTTCGGCAATTTTTTGAACTTCTTCTGATTTGTCTCGTTTCCCACATATTTCATTGTGCAAGTTCTATACAAAAAATAAAATATTTATAAACAACAAAGTGTACAAATAATTTTATATAAATAGTATTACATGGCTAAACAACTGTTTTCCCTCAGTTTATTACTACATTCAGTGACCTCACATTCTCACAGCTAAACCTTAGGAGATGAGGGTGTTTTCTCTTCAGCAAAGAGAAGCACAATTGTCACCTTTTTTTTCTCTAAGAGGAAGCTTTCTGATCTGTGCTCTTTTCTGATCCCAAGGCCTCAACTTATAAAGATACTTTATTATAATGTTACATTATTTGTAGTTAATAATTGATTTCTTTGTAAGTATCTCGACTGTTTTTCCTGTGGGCCATCTGCCAGCCATTCACAAGATGAACTAGTAATATTATTAAATACCCTTTCGAACCTAGGTACTGCTGAGAAAACCAGAGGAAAATACAGCTTACGCCCAGTGCTCTCTAAGGGAATGACATACTGGCTTGTACCTTCTGCTCATTCAAAAATCGCATGACTGTGTTGGAGTCACCAAACTTCATGGATTCCAATGCATCCTGACGGCGTTTGGCATCATAGAGCCACTTGCAGAAAGCCTGATAGTTATCACGGTAATTCCTCAGTTGCTTGATTTGTTTCTCGAGGTCCCACAGTCTGGAGGAAACAGATAGAATAAAATTATTAAAGCAATGCTACCTTTCCTGAAAGTATTTAACAGAGTTATCACATGATATCACACGTTATTGCCCAGTAATTCCACTGGCTACACGCTCAGAACTGGAAACATGCACCCATACAAAAAGTTATTCATGAATGTTCCTAGGGACATCTTTCATGATAGCCAAAAATCATCAATGGATGAAGGAAGAAATAAAATGTGGTACAGCCGTACGATAAAATATTATTCAACCATAAAAAGGAATGAGGTACGGATACATGCTGCCCCACGGAGGAACCTTGAAAACATTATGATGAGTGGGGAAAAACAGTCACAAAGGACCACATATGGGCTGATTTCATTCCTACAAAATGCCTGGAATAGGCAAATACATACAGAGACAGAGGAAGGACGGGTGGTTGCTTGGGGCCAGGGGTTGGGAGGTAACAGAGAATGACTGCTAATGGGGACAGAGTTTTTTTTCTTAGGGTAAAGAAAATGTTGTAGACGTAGATTGTGGTGATGGTTACACCCTTCTGATGCACTAAAATCCACTAGACTGTACACTGCCAGTGGGTGAATTGTGTGACATGTGAACTAGCTATCGATAAAGATGTCTGTGTTCTTTTTTAGTCAATAAAGATATTTTTAAAAAGTAGTTACTAAAAGGAAAGACATCAAAATTCAGGATACCTTTAAACCCTCATTTGGAATGAGGTGGTAGAAGACACAATTTTCTTAAATTTCAGAAGAACACTCACTCAAAGCATCTGCTCCTTCCAACCATCCTAACAAGAGTTTATAGGGCCTACAAGAACCTGATTAATGACTTCCATTTTTTTCTAAGAGCCTGGAGAGCACCTGTTAGGGGTTGATTCAAGCTGGGCTGTTGTGATGTACCCACTTCCCATTTCCAACAAAGTTGCCTCCAAAAACAGAGTGCCCCTTGTGCCTAACTTACATACCAAACCAAACCAAACCACTACTTTGACAGTGATCACTTCAAGTAACATTATCTTGGAACAAGCAAATGGGAAGAAAGCAGGGAAAGAGGTGGGCACACCTGTAGTCTATCTGTTTATCTATTTTTTGCCAGCGGTCTGTCAGCTGTGTGACTTTGTCACTGAACTTGCCCAGATCCAGGTCATAGAGTGGATACTGCTGTGAGGTCTGGGAGTGGATCTGCTGGGCTTTCTGCAGCTCTGTCTTCATGGTGGCCAGCAAGGACTTCTTCAAGTTCAAGTCATTTTTTATTTTCTGTCACAGGAGAAAGAAAAGAGTACAAGTTCATATCTTGGAACACTTGTATTTTTAAGTGCTAATCAATCCAGGAAAACATATTCACTGATCGCATTTTCCAATATTTATGTCCTTGATCTAGTTCCTGATGCTACCCCACTGATAAAAGATTCAGTGTGAGAAATTCATTTGTTTGAGAAATAATAAATACCATACTGTATTCCATTCCTGAATAATTATAACACATATGAACATTCTTGAAGAGGAAGAAAAGTCCTGTCGTAAAGAAACCAGTTTAATTATGTTTAACTCTGCATTCCGCAAACTAATCTCACCACAAATTACCTGTGCACATAGTTCCTGCTAGCGCACTCTGGAAAGCAAGTGTTCTAGAGATAACGACCAACGTCAACTATGTGTGGCCAGCGAAATCCAGGAATCCTCAAGACTCATTAAAAAGTTACCGAACCTCAGGATCGGGCACTGAGCAGTTCTGCATTATTTCCCATAACCCCGGGCACTGTGATAACGGACTGTGACTTCCGGTTACCTTCAGTCCACAGCGGTAAGCTTCCACTTTATCCAGATCCAGGCACACGGTTTCCTCTTCGGTGAGTCTGGCTTCGTACACCTTCAACATATCTTCTGTCTGCAGGATAGCCTGGAGTAGAGCTCTCACTGTGCATAAGCTGTAAGGAGCCAAGAAGGCCAAGAACATTGCAGGTGACATAATTAGACTTTGAACGTTTGGCTCTGGCCGCTATTAATGAAAGAATGTTAAAGCCGATAAAAAATTCATTTTGCCTATTCTACAACTGCAGGAGCAACAGACTCCCCCCGCCCCACCCCTGCACCAACTGCAGGAGCAACAGACTCCCTCCCCTACCCAACCCCTGCACCACGATTCAGACAGCCATTGTGTGTTCACTGAAGATTTCAAAGTCCTGACTCTTACAGATATACCTCAGCTGTAAGATACATTAGATTTCACTACGGTAGAAGGAGTACCGAGGCTGGAGGACCCTCTCCCTGAGGCACAGAAGAATGTGAGGAAGCCCGTAGTGAACCGAGCAACTGGGAGGCAAGGCTGCAGTGAGTCAAGCAGAGAAAGCAAACGAAGTGTGACAAAATGAAGCCTGAGAAGGGCAGAATGTGTGTGACCGAGGTCACTCGTGTTTACCTGTTTAAGTAGCCGTCTGTCACACCATTGATATTTTCCAGTTTCTGGAATAGCCCGAATACCTCATTCTGTAAGTAGCAGTATTTTTCCGAACCTCTGAAGTTAGCTAGCATGTCTTTCAGCTGGTTGAGAACCTCAGCAATTGCTTGAGAATCGTTCTGCACACTCTGTTCAAAAAAAAGAAGGAAAGTGCTAGATGTAGCCATCCCATTCTTAGGGTCCTTTTTTTTTTTTTTTTGTCCCGAACAAGTCCACTAAATGGAAAAGCCTCGAGAGACAGAATTAAAATATCATTTCATTCTTTGGGGAGGCCTTATCGGGACGGTGTAAACATGGCCCTCTTCTGTAGGGTATCTAACTTGCACTTCCCAGTGCGGTGCCCAGGCGTGGCTGAGCAGAAAAGATCACAGAGCGGGGAGTTCAAACACTGGGGCTACAGTCCCAGCTGTCCATGGCTTTGAGCTTTTACCAACACCCGCCTCACCCCATCAAATCTCTCCGTGTCAGTCTTCTGTCTATAAATAAAAATAATTCTATCTGTTTAGCCCGTACCATAGGTGGTATCAGGCAGCAACCTAATTAATGTCTATGAAAACTTTCCCTATGTCCCACAAAGGGAAACGCTGTAGCCTGATCCAGCAACCCACAAACCAACACAAAGGTGGCTTCATCCCCAGCCTGGTAACCTTCTACAAACTGGAAGCAGAGGAGAGAAAAAAGGAAATCCTGCCAGAAGCCTGTTTTCTTGAAAATTCGTGCTTCTTCTCTATAAATATTTAAACCAATTGGTTTTTTAATTAGTTCACAGATAAATACAAATATAGCTAGTCCTGGTCGAAACAATACTGGATGCCTACCTTCAGCTCATTTATTTTCACTGTGATGTGGTGCGTAGACCCCTGGTCTGCTAGGAGCATGTTTTTAAGCGTCATTCTGCCCTCACAGTGCTCCATTTGCCTGCGAATCTTCTGGAGCTCCATCAGCATCCACGTTTCTTGCTTGTCATTTTCTCGGTTGGTTTCGATCACTTTATTATGGTTGAGATCTTGGCAGGAAGTATGATGAGTGATTTCAGTGGTGGTTACTGTAAAAAGAGGTTAGGACCGCAAACATCAGAGAATTCCTAGCTAGAAGGGTGCTTGGCCTCAAAAAATACCCATACTGCACAAACTGTAGCTCCCTCCTTTGATTTGATTCTGAATATTTAGAGTATAAGTGACTTTAGATATGTTATTTTCTGAAGGGATTCTGAAACTAGTTGTATGCAAACCACTTTCTGTTGGAGAAGCGTGTGTGGTTGAGACAAAGAAAAAGATGCCCCTAACCTGTCTGGTGCTGGGGGTGGCCGGGGAGCTGGATGACCAGGGTCTGGTAGTGCTTCTGGGCGTCCGTGAACTGAGACTGCATCTTCCGCTTGTCATCATCTCCAAACATCTCCGAGCCCTGGCTGTTTCTGATGAACTCTTGGTAATGCAGCTCAAGGTCAGATATTGTCTTCATGTAATCTTCCTGACGCATGGTTTTCAGCTGGAAGTAAAGGAGGCAGGAGTGTTGGATCGTCCCCATGCCGTGAACAAGAAGAGTGCCAGAAAATGCCCTATGCTAGAGGGGCCTTAAGGCAATACTTGTCAGAGGCCCATTAGGATACAAAAGGTCTTTGGGGCACCTCGGTGGCACAGCTGGTTAAGTATCTGACTCTTGGTTTTGGCTCAGGTCATGATCTCAAGCTTGTGAGATCGAGTCCCACATCAGGCTCTATGCGGAGTCTGCCTGAGATTCCCTCTCCCTCTGCCCCTTCCCTCTCTAGTGCGTGCTCTCTCTCTCTCAAATAAATAAGTAAATATATATATACATATATATACATATATATGTATATATATATTGCATTACATTTTACACACACACACACACACACACATAGACCTTGAGGACTCCAAGATTACTCCTAAGAGCTACAGCAGTGCATTATCTATTTTTTTTCTACAGAATTTTATTCATCACAGGAAATATTACTGAGAAGTTGCAAAAATAAAGCAGGTTCCAGCAAAGCTGCAATGACTGAAAATGGAGAAAAGGGGGAGTAAGGGGGAGCCCACCAGACTTATTAATTCTGTGCCTCTCTCCTCTCTGCTGGCCCTGTCATCCCTAGAGGACCCCCCTGAAGCTGGAATTCTTCAGACCACAACTCGAAAACCACGGGTCTACAGAACTAATGTTTTGGGTGTTATTCCGAGAATTCTACTCCACCTTTCACTTCTGAGATATCCAGTTAATAATCGATGACCTAGCTTTCTATTACTTCAAAGGAGAATCAGATCCAGGGTATTATAGGACCACATGCCTTTTCCATGGGCCCTTCTGTCTTGCCGGGCAACTTTAATTTGTACTTCCATCTGTACCAGAGCCAGCTGCGTGTGACTCCCTCCCATCCTACGTGGGATGGACCCTAACCACTCTGGCAGGCTGAGCTAACTCTCCAGATGAAATACCAAAGCCTCAGCTGCTAGTCAGTGTGTCTGGCAGGAACAAGCGCCCTGGGGAACAGCACAGGGCACCCGCCAACAGCCTGAATGGTCCTAAGGATGTACCTTGGCGATGGTCATGGCCCTGATTTTCTCGATGTCAATCATGCAGTAGTGCCAGGACACCAGGCTCTTCATGTTGATGTACAGCTGGTTCCACAGAGCCAAGATGGCCTCGTAGTACTGTTCGATCCTAGAAGGCACAAGGGGAAAGAAAACACGCTGGAGCCCGGCTTTCAAACCCTGACCCAAACGGGAAACCTTGCCATGCTTACACACCACATAGAAAACTACAACAAAAATGAACAGAGTAAATGTATGTTTTTTAAATGTATATTTTTTAAACACTCAACATTTCAATGGATCTGGACTAAGTTACTTCCCCAAAGCTCATTCTCGATGATCTATGTTAGTAGAGATAATGAACTTTGTGTCAAAATATACATTTCTGGGCGCCTGGGTGGCTCAGTGGGTTAAGCCGCTGCCTTCGGCTCAGGTCATGATCTCAGGGTCCTGGGATCGAGTCCCGCATCGGGCTCTCTGCTCAGCAGGGAGCCTGCTTCCCTTCCTCTCTCTCTGCCTGCCTCTCTGCCTACTTGTGATCTCTGTCTGTCAAATAAATAAATAAAATCTTTAAAAAAAATATATATATATATACATTTCTTTGTTCTCGTGTTGTCAGCAACTTTTTAATTGACAGAGGTCTAACACCATGCAGGATGACAGGGAGAAACCAGTCATGGGATGCTGATGGCTACTGCAGTTTGGAAATGAGCATGTGGGCTCATTTTGCTACCCTTCCTATTCCGTGTAAGGCTGAGGATTTCCATGATAAAAGGTAGACAAGAATCTGCCATGGGCAATCTGTACAATGAAAGCTCTACTTCCTTGTTGATAAGCAGGTATTAAAACGAAGGGCATTTTATATTTGTGGCTACCTGCAAAATTAGTGATATTCTAAGAATGGAAGAAGAACTTTGAAACAATGCCTTCAAGATACATGGTAAGAATTGTTTCTTCACAGACATCCAGATCCAGGAGGCACAGAGAACTCCCACCAAAATCAACAAAAGCAGGCCAACACCAAGACATATTGTAATTAAATTCATAAAATATAGTGAGAAAGAAAAAAATCTTAAAAGCAGCAAGACAAAGAAGTCCTTAACTTACAAAGGAAAACCTGTAAGGTTAGCTGAAGATTTCTCAACAGAAACTTGGCAAGCCAGAAGGGAGTGACATGATATAATCAAAGTGCTGAATAGGAAAAATCTACAGCCAAGAATATTCTATCCAGCAAGGCTATCATTCAGAATAGGAGAGATAAAGAGTTTCCCAGACAAACAAAAACTAAAGGAGATGATGACCACTAACCCAGACCTGCAGAAAATATTAAAGGAGACTCTTTGTGCACAAAGAAGAGACAAAAAGTCACAAATGCAAGAAAGAATCTGAGAACATCTCCAGAAACAATGACAAAACAAGTAATAAAATGGCAATAAATACAAATCTATCAATAATTACTTTGACTGTAAACAGACTAAATGCTCCAATCAAAAGACACAGGGTGTCAGAATTGATTAAAAAAATGAGACCCATCTATATGCTTCCTACAAGAGACTTATTTTAGACTGAAAGACACCTGCAGATTGAAAGTGAGGAGGTAGAGAAACATTACGCAAATTAAAAAACATTTATTATGTAAATTTCAAAAGAAAGTCAGAGTAGCAACACTTATATGGGAAAAACTAGACTGTTTTGTTCTTATATTATTTTTATCCTGCTTTGGTCAGGGTCGTAAGGTCCTCATGGAATGATTTTGATCTGTTTCCTCTATTCCATTATTTGTAAGATCTTGATAAAGATTGTCATTAATTATATTTTTTAAATGTTTGGTAGAATTCACCAATGAAACCATGTGGTCTTGAGCTTTTCTGTGCTGGGAGATTTTTAATTCCTAGTTCAGATTTCATTCTTGTTATTGGTCTAAGAAAATTTCCTATTACTTGGATTCAAGATTCATGATTCACTCTTGGTAACTTGTGTATTTTTAGGAATTATCTCGGTTTTTTTCCTTTTAAGTTATCTGATTTGTTAGTATATAATTCTTGACAGTAATCTGTTAATCATACTACATATTTCTGTAGTTAATTTTTATACTGTTTTCGCTTCCATTTATAATTTTGATTTTTGAGTCTTCTCTCTTTTTTTCCCCTTAGCTACTGTAGTTAAAGTACTGCTAATTTTGTTTCTCTTTTTAGAAAAACTGAACATCAACTTTCAATATTATGTTATTGTTTATTCTAGTCTTTATTTTATTTATTTCTGTTTTTCTTTGTTCTTTCCTTCCTCTACTAAATTTCAGCTGAGTTTCTTCTTTTTCTAGTTCCCTGTGGTATAATGTTGTTTATTTGAACTTTTTTCTTAATACCAGCATTTATAGATAAATTTTACTATTGCATCTCCTTTTGCTGCATCCCATAGGTTTTGGAATATTGTGGAGTTTTTCTTTTGTTTTGAGACATATTTTGGTTTGCTGTTTGATTTCTAATTTGGCCCACTGCTTGGGCAGTTCTGTATTGTTTAATATTTACATATTAAATATTCAGTATTTAAAAAAATATTTCCTCCAGCCCCCGTACAGTCAGACATTCTCTTTTACCTTCCTAAAAAAACTACAGTTCTTCAACATAAAGTTGCATGACAACGCAAGGGACCTTCCTGAAGCTCATTTTTTTCAAGGGAGGGGATTTTTGTGAAAAAGGGCATGTCTGTGTTTCTTGTACAAGCATTTGCCCTATTTTTCCACACTCACATTCATGTCATGGCTACCAGAAACTTCAACAACTTACTTGCATGAGAGGTCTACGGCCAGAGGGTTTGGAGGAGGGATAATCAGACCAACGGAAGGGACGAGCATGTCCACGCCTCCAGGACCCGTCACATACCACTTGCTGCGCTCATTATTGTCCTTCAGGATGCACTCATCCCCTTTGTGTACGATTTTCTGTAAGGCAAGCGGCCCCATGTTTTGGCTTTACTCATGAGTACACACGATTATCTTTTTTTCTCAAAGAAAGAACTAGAGATAAAACTGTACAAACCATTTGAGCTTTCACCTTATTATTTTTCTATTTTATTTTTTTAAAATAGGCTCCACGCTCAGCATGGGGCTTGAACTCACAACAGTGAGAACAAGACCCAGGCTGAAATCAAGAGTCAGATGCTTAACTGACTGAGCCACCCAGGTTACCCTTATTATTTTTCTTTAAATGAAGATCATCTTTATACATTCCAACAATACTGATGCATTAAACAACGCACAAGAGCCTAAAGCTGTCTATAGTGATTTAGGTAAAGTAACTTTCCAAAGAAAGCCCAGAGAATCCATTTATAGAGTGAGAAATCATTTCATAAAGCAAAAGCTCACCCCATAGCTTTCCTATTTTTGTGAGTTCATATTTTACATATTAGATCTACGATGTGGCACTCACTTGGCGTGTGTACTCTCTCTTAAAATTTAGAAGTAAAAACAAGAAATTCTGGCATCAGGTCCCCAGAAAAACAACTTTCTAAATTAACTTCACCATCGGAACACCTCACTTTCTAAATTAACTCCCCGGCTTCTTGAAAGGGGTACACTTTGAATATGACAACTCTCCTCACCGGTAAAATGTAATGAGCTTGATATTTACGTATTTCAACCTCTATTTCGACTTCTCCTCTCCATGCAAGTTCTTAAAATATTTCTTCCTGCCAGAATAAACTCCACTGTTTTACAACACTCATCTAAGCAACTGATGTTTCTTAAACCCTCCGTAATTCTTATAAGAAATCAGAGCTGTGGGGGCACCTGGGTGGCTCAGTGGGTTAAAACCTCTGCATTCGGCTCAGGTCATGATCCCAGGGTCCTGGGATCGAGTCCCGCATCGGGCTCTCTGCTCAGCAGGGAGCCTGCTTCCTCCTCTCTCTCTGCCTGCCTCTCTGCCTCCTTGTGATCTCTGTATGTCAAATAAATAAATAAAATCTTTAAAAAAAAAAAAAGAAATCAGAGCTGTGGGAATTACACAAATAATTAGTAAAACCAAGTCATCGTTCCATATAGATGTTTGTAGGTACTGCAGAGCCCACAATTTGATGTGTTCTGTGATGACAGAAAATCTTTACTGATAGTCACTTCCCCTGCAGCATAATGGTCATATCTCTCATTTCTTTTATGTCAGAAATTAAAAGAGATTTCAAGAAACTTAAAGATTTTAGAATTTAAGATTTAAAGGGTACTCACAGATAAAGTTTTGCGTATTAGTAGAAGAGAAGTATTAAGACTTAAAATGAATAGTCTAGGGGCGCCTGGGTGGCTCAGTCGGTTAAGCATCTGCCTTAGGTTCAGGTCATGATCCCAGGGTCCTGGCAAGCCACCCCCCAACTTGTGTGGCTCCCTGCTCAGTGAGGAGTCTGTCCCCCCACCGCCCCTCCTCCCGCTTCTGCTCCCTCTGGTCTTTCAGAGAAATAAAATCTTTACCAAAAAAAAAATTTTTTAATTAAAATTAAAATTAAATAGCCCATAAATACTCGCTGTCCTAAAGACTCTGCTAAGGACTCTGGACAGAGCTGCTGCATTTCCACGGCTTGCTGCTTTGTGTATGAAAGAAAGGTATTTACTGTGCTGCCCACTGAAACCTGGATTAAACTCTCCTCCCTCTATTGGCAAAACTCTCAGTGTAAAGAAAGGGAAAAACTTGGGCTTCACCCCCAAATAACGGTGCCCACCTGGTCTTGTTTGTAGTCACAGAGAGCCCTGAGAATAATGGGTTTGTTGCTCCTATAGTCCGGGTTCCGTGGTTTCAGCTGCACAATCTTCTTGGACTTGTTGACCAAGTTCTGTACCTGACGCTTGTATTCGAGGATTTTCTCTCGTTCTTTCTGCAATTGCAAATAAGATCATATTTTCATCACGCCGATACTCTGTGAATGTCACAGAAGACCTGCAAGGGACATCAGCCTAGCTGCTACGACATGACAGATGAGACATTGCTAGCATGGCATGAGCTCCAAAAAGCCACAAACTACCCCCTCTGCAGGGACTTTTAGCCACTTCAGAAGCTACAGAGCTGGGAAGTAAGTGGGCTGGAAAGAATGTCATTGCGTGAAAAGCCTAAGGGGCTAGAATCTGAAGCATGCTTTTTCCCAAAGGAACTTCCACATCAAGTAATCAGTATTCTCTCTGTTTTCGTTTGGCGATGGTACCTCCAGCTCCTTGATCTGGTCCAGCAGGCGCTGCAGGGGCATGTTCTTGTCACAGGGGTACTTCTTTCTGATGGAGTCCTGAAGGCCTTTCAGGTAGGCTTCGGTTGACTGGGCCTCTTCAAAGAACTGTCAAAGAAGAGCGTGACAGTCGTTAAGCGTCTGCCTTCGGCTCAGGTCATGATCCTAGGGTCCTGGGATCGAGCCCCGCCTAAGGCTCTCTGCTCAGTGGGAAGCCTGCTTCTTCCTCTCCCACACCCCCTGCTTGCGTTCCCTCTCTCTCTGTCTCTCTCAGTCAAATAAATAAAATCTTGAGAAAAATAAAGATGATAAATAAAGATGAGCATGATCGTGTGTTCATGAAAAGGCACTCAGTAAGCAGCAACGCCTAGTATTTCCTACTATTTCCAGTACTTCCAGGTCAAAGACTACCTTTCTGGGGTCTAGTTAATAGGTGGCTAAAGAAACGGTATTAAGTCATGTGACAGTAAGAGCCATCTGAAGGACAGGTGCCCAGGTCACCAATCTACGCTCCTCTAAACTGAAAGCCAATAAGTGGTATTTGTAAAATATTTCCAAGGTTGTTTTCAGTGCTTTTACAAAATACATTCCAAAAAATAAGGTATTAGGACCTACACGACAATTAAATTAAAACTAAGCGTAAAAACCTGAAAGTAGGCAGCATTTTCTTTGAGGTGAACGTCAATGCACTTGGTGATCTGAAGAATCCAGCTCCACTGAGTCTGAAGAGTGTCCATATAGGCCTGAAGCAAGAAAACATCCGCCGTCACATCACCGCTCAGGCATATAAGGACATCCGTCCTTTCACAGGTATGTAACCCCAGTAAAATCTACAAAACATTTCTTTATCGAATACCCACTCAAGCAAACGTTTTTCTAAAGAGTGAAAACAGAACTTCCCAAAGTTCTGTTTGGTACGGTATGGTAGCGATTCAACCTAAAAACCAATTTTAGCAAATAGATACCATTAGGAGTATTGTTCAAAATACTCACTCAAACGGCATAGCTACTGACTAATCAGAATTAGAGCAGACACTAGAGACAGAACCGTCACAGGGCTGCTCCAGGGCACCCTGTCCCTATTCTGCTGCTAGACGATGGGTACATCCGAGGAACCCATGCAGAGGGCTTAAGGGTCTTAAGGCAGTGACTCTCAACCAACTGATAGGAAAACACTTTGTTTTGTTCTTTAACAACCAGTACGGCCATACCAATTGATGTCATACCAGCTAATGTCAGCCTTGAGCACAGCCTACAGATGGCAGACTCTGCAGGGCAGAGATCAGCAAGCCAGGGCACATCTGGCCCACTGCCTGCATTTATAAATAAAGTTTTATTGGAACGCAGCCATGCTCCTTCACTTACATATTATTATGGTTGCTTTCACACTATAATGACAGAGTCACGTAATTTCAACAGAAACCAAATGGTCTGCAAACCTAAAATGTGTATTATTTGGTCCTTTCCAGAAAAGCTTGCCAACCGCCAGTCTAGGGTGTTGATCCCAAAATATATAAAATAAACTCGTCATGGCTTTATGACAGATAAAAATCATTGATCTAGATAGTCTTTACCAAAAGTTCCCTTTTTTTTTCTCTAATAAAAAATATAAATCACATGAAGCCTACCTCAATTTTGTCTGAAGCCGGATGCTGATTGAGGACAAGCTGGTCACTTTCTTGTTTAAGTTTATTGAGCTCTTTTTCCTTAACCTCCAGTTGGCTCATGCGTATCTGTAAATGAGAAAAAACCCGACCCTTCAGAGCAAGTCACCATTAGCCTTCCAGCATTTCTGCCATATTCAAGGGAAGTCAGAACTCAAAACTGCGCTGTGGAAATGAACAACTCAAAGAATCGTGTTATGGTTTCCTCCAGAAGCATAGCATTTTTAAGACCAAAAAGAATGTCTGAAGTCATCCAGTACCTGGCAGAGGGCGCAATGGTGACATTTCTTGCCCAAATTCACACAGGTAAAGGAAGTAAAGGGACAGTGAGAAGTAACATGGGGATTTTCTAATTCTAGGTTTTAATCCCCCCTCCTACTGTGCTACCCACACTCTGGGATATCAGAATGCCTGATGACCCTCTCTACGGGCTTCCGGGATGTTAAGCATTGCACCGCCTCTCTAGAGTCCCTGAAAAGCTTCCAGAAAGGAATGGCTCTCCGCAACCACTTCAGCAGAAACTGGATTCCAAGTAGCTCATTGAGATCATCCCCATCCATCCCCAGGCAGGAGCCTCACGTCTACGGCCGGGAGGGGCGAGCTTACAGAGAAGGCCTCCTGCTTCTGGGCGATGTTGGTGTTGCGGTCACTCCAGTCGTACAGAAGCTCCTCCTCCTCGCAGTCATTGATCCACATGATCTCTCGGGATGTGGCCTGGATGATGTTCTGCAGCTGCCGCAGGTGATCCATCCTCTCGAAGGACGCTTTCTGCACGGGAAGTTCAAAAGCAGCGTTAGGGTGACAGCAGGCACGTTAATGGGGTTCTCTGCAGATTCCAAAGATTGGTCTGTGTGGTCCCTTTTGCCAAAAAATAATTAATTAATCAATCAATCAATTAAATCACATGAACCAATAAAATGTTCAGTGACCCCCTAGTATGTAAAAAAGACCCATCCAAACTTACAACGAACAAGGGAGCAATTTTAGATTATTGGAAGAGCCTAATTCAGAAGGATCTTGACCCAGACACTGAGGTTTGGGTTCAATAATTAGTTTCAGATTACAAAGGGGAAATTCGAATCTTAAAAAGATAAATCAAGCTTTTCCTGCCCTCTTCCGCACCCCCAAAATTCAAGGGACTCAGCCATGGCCAGACCTAATAGGACACTTGTGTCACTGCTAGTTACACTATTTAAAAAGGATCACCGCCAGGGCACCTGGGTGGCTGTGTCAGTTGAGCGTCCCACTCTTGATTTTAGCTGGGGTCATGATCTCGGGGTCCTGCGATCAAGTCCCGAGTCAGGCTCTGCACCCAGCAGGGAATCCGCTTGAGGCTTCTCTCTCTCTCCCTCTCCCCTTGCCTTTCCCCTGACTCACGCTCTTGCTCTCTCTCTCTCTCAAAAATTAAATAAATCTTTAAAATCAATCAATAAATGCAAAGGATCACTACCAAAAGGAAATACTGAAAAGGTGAAGGTGACACAAATTGGTTAAAAAAAAAAAAAAGACAACAGCTCTTCTTCTTACCAGACCAGTGAATTGATTCCCACTTTGTCATAAAATGGTGATGATGGTCTAAGAAACCCCTCTCTGGGGAAAACGAGTCTTATTTTTGCTTATACTTCAAAAAAAAGGCTGCACGTCACACGTGGAAAAGCTTTATTTCTTTAACTCTAAGTACTTAAAATAGGCGCTATCTACGTGACTCTCAACTTACGATAGAACAGCACCGGGTACTGTTTTCAGAAAACAGTCTTCTAACACTCATTTCTCAAGGAAACTGGCCAGGATACCTGGAAGTAGCATCTCCAGGCACCGCGCATATACCCAGATACTCCCACGGCCGTCAGGTTCCTCTCGCCCAGGCGGGCTCCATTTTAATGGAACGGAACCAGACTGAACACAGAGACTTTGGAAGTCAGTCAGCTTACCAGCAGGTTTTCATACTCCTCCTCCAACTGGTAGATGGCAGATTTCTCCCGCTAGAAGAAGACAAACAGTGAGTAATTATTTAATTCCCCTTGTGGGTGTGTATACCAACCGCAGCCCTTCTGAACCTCCCTTTTGTCAGATAATGACTTCAGATCACTTGGTAGAAAGAAGTGTTTGTTCTATAGAAACTTTTATCCACAGGGACCTTTTCCAGGTTGGACTTGAAGGCAACCCTCTCCCCGCGCTGGCCCGGTGGTACCATCCCCACAAAGTAAAGGGCCGATCACTGTCACTTGAGGACTCACTTGTTTAAAAATGTTAAGTTTGACAATATAATTTAGAACTCCCCAGATCTTAGAGAAAAGAGGGAGAAATTTGGTCAGAGACTTAGAGGGACAAAAGTAAGGGGAGAAAAAAAAAGGCAGTACAAGTGAGGATGAGTATCTCTGGTCAAAGTAAAAAAAAAAAAAAAAAGAGGGATTTAAAAGCATGGAGATCTGGGTGGGAACCGGGCACTAAAAACCAGGTGATTATAAAAACTTAAAAAAAAAAGGGGGGGGGGTGCGCCTGGGTGGCTCAGTTGGTTAACCACTGCCTTCAGCTAAGGTCATGATCCCAGGGTCCTAGATCGAGTCCTTGCTTGGCAGGGAGCCTACTTCTCTCTCTGCCTCTGCCTCCCACTCTGCCTGCTTGTGCGCCCTCTCTCTCTCTCTGGGACAAATAAATAAATTCTTTGAAAAAAATAATAAAAAAAATAAAAACCAGGTGATTATTTCATGATGCAATTCTTGACCCAGCTTCAAGGAAGAGTGTCAGAAAGAGATATGTAGGAAAGGATTTGCCAAGCCCACAAAACTCTACAATTGCTGTGCTCTATTTGAACAGATGCTCTGCTTGCTGAAAACAACAAACAAAAAACCCCACCATCCCCCCCCACCTCAAAAACACTCATCTACAAACTATGCAAAAAACCACGTGGGTACGCCCTTTGCCTTTTGCTTTCGTCTTCCTTAAGAGTTAACACAATCTCTACTAGGTCTACCCGAGTCCACATCCCCATTTATGAAATGGGATTTTTAGAAATTTCCAGTCCGTTGGGGGAGAAATCTTAGGCTAATGTCTCAGCCAAAAATGCCCAGGATTGAGGAACAACACAATGCTTCGGTATGCTTTTCCAAGACTCGACAACTGAAACATCTCCAAGTACCAGGTCGGCTTTGATCTTGTCCAGCTGCCAGCGGTAGTCCCCAATGGCGTTGTGGATGCTCCTGTGGCTGTCGATGTGCTGCTCCACGGAGGCCAGGTCCACGCCCCAGGCCACCATGTCCATCTCCGCCTGCCGGGGGAAAGAGAGCGTGCCTTCATGCCCGATGCTTTGCGTCTGACTCACCCTACCCCCCGCGTCAGGGGTCCGAGAACTAAGGGACATACATAACTTCCATTCCAATAAAACTGAAGATGTATATATTCAGTATTTTCGAAACCAAAAAAAATTGTGTAAAGGCTTGGAACTCTCAAACAGAGAACGGGGCTGGCCCAATACTTCCCCCAACTTGTTGAACCCTAGCTCAACATGGCTGAGGAGAGATGATGGGGGAACGAGATTCCTGAAAGCTAGATCATGTCCTCTGAGGGGGGAAAGCAAAAAATCTACCTGTGTACAAGTGGGGGGTGTGTGTGTATGTGTGTGTAATAGATGTGCATATCTACGTATGACACATTAGAAATTACCGACAGAAGTTTCTATACACAGTCATTTTCAACCGTGAGATAGTTCATTAAGCTTAGTCATGTCCCAAGCTAAACAGCCTACCTAAACGTATTTTGCATTGTTTATTCCTTTAAATTGTTTTGATCCCTGTAATTGTCAACTCTTTAAATTCAGTGTTTACCATTATCTTTCAGGATGCCGAACTCTCTATAGCCCATTTCAAAGAGAAGTTGCTAGAGAGCATACTAAAAGCTCATTTCAATTAACGCTGGCAATATTAAGATGGTGGGTGTATGTGAGCTCTTTAAAAATTAAATCTGACTCCCTTTCCAATTTGAGTCTCCCCTACTTTGAATTTAAGAACACCCCATAATAAGAATCAAGCATTCTGTTCCACAAGCCTATCAGCTCATCTGTCTTTCGCATGAGCTCATGTAAATTTCCAAATCACCTGTGTCATCTCTTAGACATGCCAAGGGCAAACATTCCAGTCTGGTATTGCGGCAAGAACATAACACACATTGTTCTAAGCCACATCCATGTCCTAATACACTTGGCAAGCCTTCAGAGAGGGGAGCCATTTCAGCCAGACTCCCGAAAGTTACCTAGGACTTTGACCTTTCTCTTCCTCAGCCCACTGGGGCTTTAAAGCAGAAACAGGTGAGTGCACTTGGGAAGTTAATGAGATGACCAGGCTCCTGTGCCCGCCCCTCATTACCAGCCAGGGGTGCAGTATCTGACCCGTCCATCAGCAGAAGCACAAATCAGGGAAACAAAACAAAAGCCTGGCACAGGAGATGTGTGACTGCCTACTGATCATGGCGAGGGACACTGCTCCCTTATCAGCTGGCCTGGCCTGCAGCTCAGTCCCTCGGGGGGAGTGAGAAAGAATGTGGGCTATGCTTGGGGGAAGAAGGATAAGAGGGAAAGGGCCCCAGAGAAACCCAGAGCAAACGGGCAGGAAGTGATCCAACAACTTTTAGTTCCCTTGAAGCCCTGTAGGCCAGCTGATCTGAAGAGCTTCGCTCATGAATTGCACCTATTAAAAAAACACTCCCCTACCTGACACAAAACTGAGTCCACGAGAGGATACCATTTCCCAAAACTTAAAAAATGTCGAGCCTTCGCAACAAGGGAGTGTCACGAACCTACACCCAACATGCATGCAGAAAATGACCAATTATGAGCTGTCCTTTCATGTAACTGTCATACTGACTAAGAAGAAATTAAGGGATTGGATGTTTCCTAAGTAATTTGGTTCAAAGGTGGTCTCACCTAACATCACTTACATATGATGTAGTTTAAGCCCCATCAGCTCTGCCAAGCCTTCTTTTCAGGGCTCCCTTCCTTCCCCAAGGACTGGAGCACCACCCCTCCCCCAGCCCTATCTGCTCGGGATTTTATCACAGCTCAAATAGCAATTAACCCTGCATGCTCTGGACAGAAATGTGGCGTGTGGGTATCCATGTTTTTGTCAATAATATCCACTTTCAGAATTTCTGAACACTCACTTTCTGGTATGGTGCCAGTACATATAGAGAGTTCTAGAAATGTGTGTTCAAAGGTCAAAAGGGAATCTGAAAACTAGGACTCTAGTCTGGTTTCTGGGATTACAACTGACTTTTCTCTTCTAGAAGCCCTACCTTCTGTGATAGTGCCGCACCGTCTTTATAATACGGAGGGGGAAAGCTTAACTAACTGAATGAATGAACATGTAGACTCATAAACCCACTTAGGAAAGAACACATCCCCCAAAATCTCGAGTGGCTGAGAAACTTTAGAACCGCTGCTCAACTGGGCCAACGACAAACAGTAAGACCAATGCTTCTTACGACCATGACCGCATGGCACCACAAACGATGTCAGTCCGATCAATCAACCTAACACATCCCCCCTCTCCGGAGAAGGATGGTTGTTCATCGGCAGGTGGTTTGCATGATACAATTCCCAGCGACGAGATTATGGCGTATTTCTAATGCCACCTGTTCATTAAAGGGCATAATGACCACATAAAACAACAAAACAATAATTAGCAGGGGAAACACTTTGTAGAAACTGCCATGGCGGGGAAAGGCTCAGCATAGACTCCAGTCGCCATTATTTCGCTCGCCTCCCACACCCGTGCCGTAAGGGTTGTCCGAGAACAACCGACACCTCAAAAATATGAGGGAAGCAACCGATGAGCCCAAACCAGAATATCCGGTTTTACCGTTTCCAGCTCTTGGATTTACCATTTTAAATGCACCTCCACAACACGTTTTTTTAAGTACCTATCACTAACACAGATGAGGTCACGTACCATTCAGATAGAACAATGAGGTTTTTTGGCGCATAAAGGCCAACACATTTTCAGGTTGTGAATGGTAAGAGCTAGACATTTAAAATCTACTAATTAAATTATACTTAAGTGTTACCTGTGAGAGAAGTTTTGACCAGAAAACCATGAGGCTCCTTCCCCAAGCCACAAGAGAGGGGGGAATAAAAAACTGTCGGAAGTTTTATTTATTTCAAAATAGAAGCCTTCGATTTAAATTGTACACCAGGCAGGGCACCTGGGTGGCTCAGTCGGTTAGGTATCCGACTCTTGATTTTGGCTCGGGTCGTGATCTCAGGGTTGTGAGATCGAGCCCCACATTGGGCTCCACACTGAACATGGAGCCTGCTTAGGATTCTCAATCTGTCTCTCTTTTCCTCTATCCCTGTATCCCTCCCCGACTTGCTCATGAGTGCGCACCACTTTCTCTCTCTAAAAAATAAAGAATTACAAATAAATTATATATGAGGAAACGACGGAAAATACCAGGTTTCCGCTGCTGGCTGAAATCCCAGACCACTCTGTGGCCAGACCGCAGGGGCTGAGCCTGCCATGTTCTATACCTCTGACACACTCAGGCTTGGAACATTCGAGAACCAGCCTCATCAGGAAGGTGCTTACCCTCTGCTGCCTCATCCACCCCAGACATTCGCTGGTGAGGCGCTTGGTGAATTCATCCCAGCCAGAGCCACTCTGACAGGTGTACCCTCCACCACCCTTGGAGCTGGCCCTTCGGACTCGAGGGGCGCTGATGGCTTTATAAAGGGCTCGCATTTGCTCCTGAAGCTGCAGCAGTCTGAAAAGAAAGGAAAACAATCACACTGTTGCAGGAAAACTGCCTATGAGCCCATGTTCTAGGCAAATGTCCCCCTTTCTGAGTCTCCTTCGTTGCCAGGATGGAGGTCACAAATGTTGGATTTGGAGAATTCTTTACCACCTGACTTGAATTGCAATCACATATAGAAACCTCACTATTGTGATGCTCCGAGCCTGAAACATCACAGAAAGTGTAGCTGGCTTTGCCTAACCTGGTAGCACCCTCTGCTTTCCCCCTAAATTTCACCCTGGGAATTTGCCTCGTATCCTGGGCCCCACGTACCATGACAACAAAATCAAGACAACCCGCTTCTGCTTTAAACTGCTTTTCCAACTCTACAGGTCTCATTTTTGTACACATGAAACTGAGCTTAACTTGGTATTGGACCCTTGAAAGTCAAATGCTATGCCAAAGGCCGTTGCTGCTCCCCAAATGGAAGTCCAGCGAACATTGCGTAACAAACTCAACCCTTCAACACAAGCCGGCTCCTTTGGGCGGGTCTGTCTGATTCTTTTCATGGCAGCCACATAAGATGGAGGCAGTGAGTACAGTCCATTTGTACACAGTAGCTACAGAACACCAAGCGAAGGGAGCCCTCCCCCTAGAATAGCTGTGCTCCCTTCAAGGGAGGACCTGGGCCACGGGATCAAGCGAAAGTGGGCTTATGATGCCTGCATTTGGGCTCTGGGGTAAAGGCAATACCTTTTCTGATAAGCATCACACGGCTGGCCCATCTGTCGCATCTCTCTGATCAAGCTATCGGTAATTTCCATCTGATCATTGGCCTGGGCAAAACACTCGTCCAGTTCTCTGCTCCGAGCCAGCTGTATTCCATCTCCGTATTTCAGCTCCTAGAGGAAAGAATTCACATGAAGGAAACATGTGGAGAGAGCTTCACGGGTGTTCACACTAGTGCGGAAAATGCTGGAAAGAGAAGCTTCACTTGTGTCAATGGCAGCAAAAGCTTCTGCTGTGAACTTAACAAAGAGTGTGAGTTTCCATTTTGCACATGACTGCAAAGAATTCCTGCCTGCAAATTACCTTATTAATTTGAGAGAGGTGGGTAAATAGAGGAGGATTCATGAAGCAAAATTTGTGGACCGTATTTTAAATTTTTACTAGTCTTTTAAAAGTGTATTTATAGAACAGTGAGTTTTCCCTTTCTTCAATGTGTTAAATGCTATCTTTCCTATTTACAAACAACATTCGGCCAATGGGAATTTCACTGGGGTAAACATAGTACTATTATGCTAGATAAGGTCTTTTACATATGAACTGCGATTTTCCTCCGTCTTATGAGAACAAAGTTTTTCCATTCTTAAAAAGGAAGCTATCCGGGCGCCTGGGGGGCTCAGGGGGTTGAACCTCTGCCTTCAGCTCAGGTCATGATGCAGGGTCCTGGGATCAAGCCCAGCATCCCACTGCTCGGCAGGGAGCCTGCCTCCCCCCCTCTCTCTCTGCCTGCTTCTCTGCCTACTTGTAATCTCTGTCAAATAAATAAATAAAATCTTAAAAAAAAAAAAAAGGAAGCTATCTAATTCATTGTCTTGGACCAATCAATCTCCTGCTGACGCATGACCCTTATGTGAGATGTCACCTTTGGGGGAGGGGTGATGGGCACACAAGAGTGCTCTGTACTATTTTTACAACTTCTTGTGAGGCTATCATTATTTTCAAATTAAAAATTGTTTTAGAAAAGGAAACCGCCCTCTTTTCCCATGCAAAAGCTTGCTGTCACATGGCCATATAGGAGCTTTCCCTAGAATTTTACATTTGCTGCTTTAATCGGGCTTCAGCCAAATGAACCTTCTTTCTCTTAACAGAAATGGTAGCAAACACACTACATTTCCCTGACGTTATTACACTTCCGTGCACATAAGTAAAAATACACTGAGAACGTGACGCCATGTAAATTTTCGAAACCACATGGAAAGCGTTTCTATAGCCACTACACCTTGTGTCCAGGTCTAGGGCGTGCATGTGTTCAGTCTGAGTCGCAGGAGTTTCCTGTTTTGCTCTAGGTAAAGGAATCACGGCTCTGTGAGAAGGAGTGCGTTGCAAGTCAGAGACTTGAAACGACCCGAACTAGAACCAAGCTCATTTGCCGAGTCCCAAATATCCTTTTACAGGGACTAAAGTGAAGTTATTTTTTTAACTGGGTGAAATAGACCAGAATCCACCCCAAATCTCCAAAATTGAGAAATTAGAACATTAAGATATTCTCCAAACAGAACCTTGCAAATTCACTTGGTTAAAATCCCTCTTTATATTTATTTAACAGGGGTACTTTGTGATGGGCCAGATCCCCGGTCCGCATCGGGGAGGCTAGAACTCAGTCCCTTCGTGGGGACGTGCAATAAATCAGGGGAAGGCGGGAGAAGGGGTCTATGGCCCCACCATTCTCTAGTCTAGTTTTAGCAAATTCGAATGCTAGCTACAGTGTTTCAAAATAAAAGCTTGACACATACAACATCACAGTGTCCAGGATTTCTAAGCCTGTTTCAATGAGAACCTAAGCTAATATTCAGAAATACTGGGAGGTTTTCGTTAAATGCTACCATTTTCCTCGACTTTGAATTGCATTTTCTTTTTTTCCCTTTCTTTCTTTCTTCCTTCCTTTTTCTCTTTTTTTCCTTCCTTCCTTCCTTCCTTCCTTCCTTCCTTTGTTTCTCAAACAGAATTGTTCTCACAATGTGGTAATTTTTCCTAAAGAAAAAAACTAACTTCTTAAATTGATGGTGTACAACACAAACCCATGATATACACCAGTCAGGCTGCATTTCTAGGAAGAGAAAGCACTACAATAATCACACAAATAATAATAAATGAGGAGCTGTCACAAAGCCAAAAGGGTGGGCATCTGTGTAAACATTTGCTGGGGGAAACCCTGGGCAAGCCCTGGTTTCCATCGTTAAACTAACATCACCACTAGGTTAAGAAGATACACACCCCTCTCTAGTCCGTTTAGAAAAAGATAATTTCGGGGTGCCTGGGTGGCTCAGTGGGTTAAGCCGCTGCCTTCGGCTCAGGTCATGATCTCAGAGTCCTGGGATCGAGCCCCGCATCGGGCTCTCTGCTCAGCAGGGAGCCTGCTTCCTCCTCTCTCTGCCTGCCTCTCTGCCTGCTTGTGATCTCTCTGTCAAATAAATAAATAAAATCTTTAAAAAAAAAAAAAAAAGAAAAAGATAATTTCTAAACCCTAAGTATGCAAAGGAGGGTTGTGAGTGAGGAAGCACAGGTCAGGAGGATAAGGCGACGCTAATGGGGAGCAAAGCGAGATGTGGCCAACGGAGCGGGACAAGCAAGCTCACCGGCTGCACGATCAGCTCTGCCCGCATCAGGCAGTCCGAGCAGTTCTGGAGAAGCTCCTGGATGGTGTTCTGGTTCTGGTGCCTGGACATCGTCCCGGTTTGACTGATGAAGCAAACACAAAAAAGCAGGCATGAATTTTTTTTTTCCGGTTTCAAAACAATTTCAAACTTTCAGAAAAGTTGCAAAAATGCAACAAAAACACTCCTATAGACCCTTCAGCCAGAAATGCTAACATGTTTCCTGTATCCCCCTCTTCCCTCTCTGTAGGTGTATTTACCCATCAATACCCACGCTTGTCTGAACCACTTGAAGATCATCATAAGCGTTTACGCCAAAATATTTCAGCATATGTTTCCTAAGAATAAAGACTTTCTATTACATAACCACAGTAGAATTATCAAAATCAGGACATTTAAAACTGAATATGATTGGCTAACCTATAGAACATTTTTCAATTTTACTAATTAGCCTAATAATTACTAAAGTTTTTTTTTTCCAGGTCTAAGATCCAACCCAGAAATAGTCCCTTGAGTTGTAAAAACACATTTCTAGCAGCTTATCTATCACCTTTCCCGCTTCATCCCCCAATAATCCACAATGAGGATTATCTGCACAAGCCCGCCAAGGGAAGACCTCAACGGATCAGACCCAGAGCATGAAAGTTTCACTGGCCAGTCTGCCTGAGGAAATCAGCTAGAGGCACAAGACGAGCTTATTCTAAAGAAGTATTTTCTGCAATCACAATGAGAATAATGATAAAGAAATACGGTGTCAGGAAAGTGAAGGGAAATGTAAACAACTCTAATACAAAAACAAGCCACTTTTCCTTTCAAGATGGCCCTATGGAATATTCTTCTCTACAAGGACAATCACCCAAATGTACCTCTCAAATGAAACACTCTTTTTTAAAGATTTTGTTTGAGACAGACTGAGAGAGAGAATGAGCTGGGTAGAGGGGACAGAAGGAGAGGGAGAAGCAGACTCCCTGCTGAGCAGGAAGCCTGACTTGGGATTCAATCCCAGGACCCCAAGATCATGATCTGAGCCAAAGGCAGGTGCTTAATGGAGAAAGCCACCCAGGTGTGTCCCCAAAACACTTTTCTGGTAGATGCATGGCAGAAATCTTAAAAGAAAGGTGGTGATGTAGATGTACCATATTTTAAAGAAAGAGATGCCAGGAATGTAATGTGTTCCAGATAGAAGTCAAAAGAAAAGGTATGATAAAAATAGTCTTGCTTGGTCATTTGCCACGATACTCTAAACCATGGCACAGCCTCCTATAGCTTAGTTTAAGAGAGATTTAAAGCATGTTGAATTATGGTTTAATGTTCAGGAAAAGGTCTCCCAAATGCGTTGCAAGAAGCCTGAGTCCCTCACAGGGCCCCGGAGGCACCCAGGCCCCTTGGCCAAAGCCGGCCTACACCTGCAGAAAAAACTGTTCGATGCCTGTTTGATGCATTCACTTTCTCCTACAGGTGTGTGTACCTGAAGGTGGGGGGGTGGTGTGTGTCTGTGTGTGCTGTAAAGAAAGATTTTCACTGTTTAATAAAAGGGGGGTGTTGTAACACCCAGGCTATACTATTATGCACGGATGGGGTAAAATCGCAAGAAATTTCTTCCACGGCACCTGATTCTGCATCTTTTCACACTGGGGAAGCACTGACTTTCCCTGCCACTTCTTTGCCATCCCTCCCTGCAAGCAAGGCTCCTACAAGCCAGCACTAGCTGATGTATGTGGGTGAGGACCCAAGCCCTCCCTGGGAACCACTCCCGGATGATGACACTGCTCGTCCAGGCGGGCCCAGGCACAGCGCAGCCCGGACCGCCCACCCATCAAAACCAGCACGCCCCACCCCTCACCCCCCATGAATGCGGCCTTCTCTTCCTTCCATGCTGAATGATACAGGAAATCTGGCACATTACATCGCTGAGATGTAAACAGGACTCCATCAGTTGTCAAAACTTGTGCAAAATTCCAATCGCCTTAGAATCACAGGAAAGAAATTCAAGAGACAAAGGGGAAAAAAAAATGGGAAATACAGAAAGCTCATTTAGAACCCTAGGATGGAAAAGGAATCAGGAAGGTCCTGTGTAATTATCTTTGTTTTCTTTCTTGAACGGGGATGAGAGTACCTTTGTTTGGAAGCATTTTCAGCAATCCTGTTCACAGAGTGATTCCCACAAAGCCAGTCCCCGTCATACAAATGAAAGGGCTATCTCTTCAGGCAATGGAAAGTCAGAGTCCCTTAAAAGACTTAATAACTTGTGCTGTTGTAAAAAGTATTGCAAACTGGGTGAAGGGTCCAGGGAAATTCTCCAGTAGCTTTACAACTTTTCTGTAAATGTGAAATCATTCCAAAATAAAAATGCATTAAAAAAGAGAGAGAGAGAGAGAGAGAGAGAGAGAGAGAGAAAGGCAGGGAGGCCAACTCAGCTGTGAATGAATGGACCACAGTGTACATACAAGTCTTTTAAAGGGTGAGTTTATGACACTCAATTCTAAGTTCACTTGTCAAAATATAAAACTCACCAGCTTCTTCAAAACCAATTATTAGTTACATGACACAGAAATGAACTGTATCCAGCAAAAAGGGAGGTGAGGAAGTTATATGTTGGCTTAAAATACTGATGGACTTTCTACATTTTTTTGGTTCCCTCCTACTTTTAGAGGACATTTGTCTGGACAGCAGTGGACATCTCTATTAATTAAGAAGCCATTTTCACTGCTTCCTCTCCCCTGCATACATCTGAATTTAAATTAAAACAAAACAACAACAACAAAAAAAATAAAACCAAAAAAACAAAAAACTCAGGTTATTTCATGCTGCTGATAATTCTCAAAAAAAAAGTCTTCACGTTTTGCTAAAGGACCTGCCTATGTTCACCACACATGCCCTAGATTTCCACTAAAACCCCATATGTGTCGCTTGGCAATTAAGTGAATACACTGACAACTATACAACAAGAGAAATGCACGAAAATCGAATCTTTTTAAGGGTCAACAAAAACGGAAAAGCTAAGTGTCAGACAATGTAATGGAGAATCTTTGGCCTTGCTGTTTGTCTATAGGAAAAATATGACCTAATTAACCAAGTTCCATCTGACACACTACTTCTCAAGACTTTGCCTGGCTCTTAAAGCAAGATCTACACATCCCCTCTTTAATCTGTTAAGACTCTCACTTCAGTCCGAGGTGTGGCCCAGAACAACCTTTGGAAACAGAGCTAGGTGAGAAAGGGAACTGGGTGCACGCTTTTTCCCATAGGTCAGTCTGTCAACATGAGACAAAGGGAGGGAGACTCGGGCCCACTGAGGTTTGGTGACTGGGGAGAAGAGAATCCACTTTCCTATTCCGTTTGAGGGTCTCTGGCCCAAGGGAAGATCCCCATAGAAATGGATCTACTGAAATCAAGGAGGAAGGGCGGGCGAAAGGATTGTGACTCATGGAATCGGTCTGGCCCTGACCTTGTGCGGTGCAGGATTCTTCAGCAGGAGAGCCGGGAGGGCTGGCTTCGGGGAACACGGTGTGGTTTTTTTACAGTTGTGCGCCATTCACAACTTTTTGAGTCAAATCATATTTTGTACTGATCACATAACAATTCTGGAACTTTTTTTTTCTTTTAATATCAGAAATGTCTAGACCTGGGTTTTCTCATCCGTTAGGCAAGATGATACCTAAGATTTCTTTAGTTCACTCTTCTGTAACTGTTTCATGAAACTACCAAATGAACTCCCTCCTACCGAGAATATTAAAAAAGTCTGTCCTGTCTCATGGCAGGGAAGTTTCCTCTTAAATTCATCCAGGGATTGGGAAAATGCACAATTCTATCATAGGTGAAGAAATAATTTTTAAATAAATGTACTTATTTAACAAGCATGGAAAGATTTTAAAAATCCCTGGCCTCAAAGAACTTTTCACTACGGGTACATATAGGTGTTGGGGTGCAGAGATTTTAAACCACGGTGGGAACTGAACTAACAAGCTCAAAGTTCACGTTTTAAATCCCATTTTAGTGACTCGGTGACATGGAAGATGAAAGATGTCATGTGAAAAAAAAAAAAAAGACCCACAAGAAAAGAAAACTCACTTGGGTCAGATCAGTCAAAAAATACTGACTTCTAAAATTAATAGCTGTCCTTGAAAAAATAACATTTGTCCTCAACTTTTCTGAAATTCTGGTTTTTATCTTCAAACTTACAAAGGCAAACGATTCATACGACAAAGAACCTGCCTACACAAACACTTAAAAAAAAATTCATTCTGAAACTTGTTTAAACAAGTAGTTGTTCAAACAGTTTACATAAAGATCCCTTCAACAATGGCTAAACGGAAAATGCGTTCTGGATTTTAATCCAAATTTTAGGGTCAAAGCACACAAATATGTGAACAATATTAGACAGTTATCTTTTATTTTACTACTGACAAATAACATTCTTTTCGTTAAAAAAAAAAAGACTTCAGAATTAGCTGTTTTAAGACATTAGTTTAACACTGCCAAGAATATTATAGGAAAAAAAACACAAGACAAATATTTTGAACAGAGGCATGCAGCATTACAAGGTAATTTTTTTAAAATATTTACTTTTTGTTTTTTAAAGTCATTTTATAATATCTACGCTGTTCATTACACACGTGGCCCACACCAATGAATTCTGCATTTCCTTTTGTGGATACACTTTCTCTCCTATTGGACTCCTTCCTTCTTCCTTCCTCTATCTCCCTTCCTCCCTCTCTCTCTGCCACCATCTGTATCTCTTGCCTTTCTTTCGTTCATTCCATCAACCTAGGGTCCTGAACAAGTACCAGAAATGGCATTTTATGTCTCTATATATTCAGGTTCGAAGAATAGTGGCCTTAGAAAAGCTCCATAAATACTGGTTGGAAATTAGAATTGTGTGATGCATTAATATTGATCTTAAAGCCTATTTGCTTAGCTCTTTATAATTTTCAAAGCATTTTAACATGTACTATTTTGAGTTTCTTTCAAGGATCTTGAAAGAGGAAAAAGTGATCTTTTTACTTTTTCACGGAAGGACGGTATCATACCTCCAAGACACATCAAACGTGCTACGCAGCGGAATGTCATGTGTCCATCCTTTGGAAGTCACAGACCAAATGCCGCCTGCCTGGAGCTCTTGTGTTCCCACCTCCGCCCTTATTCTGCACTGGTTATTACACACCTGTCTACCCCAGTCCTGGAGAGCAAAGTCCCATATCTTAGTAACCCTTGACTCCTCCATGCACCTAACAACCTCGTTTTGCAGACAGAAGTAGTTAATGCATGTCTGTTTGGTTTAGTAACGAAGAAGAAAAACAAAGGTAAATAAAAGACTGATCCAAGGATATGACCACCATCTCCTTACCCTGATTTCCAAATCCAAGTCAGGTAGCGCACCTGCCCTGTCCCCTACCCCCCATTCCCACCCCAACAATGTGCGAAAAGGGTTTTTTCCTATAAATTTTAGAGATGGGGTCTTCTCCAAACCTTCATTTTGTCCTCACCCAGGAGCTTTGGAAGCCGTCTGTAATCAAAGCTCCACTTCCTTTCCGTTTTATTATTCTCACACTGCTTTCAGTGGATTGGAGCATTGTGGGGCGAACAGAAGACATACCATTAATTTCATGAATACTCTGAGGTCGGTAGACCAAGAGTCCATTCCCTGCTCAGCCATCTGCTTGTACAGCCTGTGACTGGGAGCAAATGACTTAACTCGCCGTGCCTGGAGTTTCCACCTCTGTAACACACAGGAACACACCCGCCTCCTGGGTTTGACGGGATTCTTTTTTTTTTTTTTTTTTAAGATTTTATTTATTTATTTGACAGAGAGAGATCACAAGTAGGCAGAGAGGCAGGCAGAGAGAGAGAGGAAGGGAAGCAGGCTCCGTGCTGAGCAGAGAGCCCGATGCGGGGCTCGATCCCAGGACCCTGAGATCATGACCTGAGCCGAAGGCAGAGGCTTTAACCCACTGAGCCACCCAGGCGCCCCTTGACGGGATTCTTAAGGGGAGCCAGGAAGGTTGGCAACGTCCCGCACAAACCCAGTCCTCACTGCAGCTGCCGCTAGGATAGTATTCTGAGATTTCAGTTTTATCTTGCATTTTGTGTTTTTGTCTCTGTGCATAATTCTGAGGTTTGCCCAAGGATATTTTGCACCAACTGGGATAAGGTGAGAAGCAAAAAAGAAAAACAAAACAACACAAACACCAAACCAAACAAAAACATGAAAAAGAAGAAATGGATTAGGTATTAAATATGAGGCATTTCACAGGTTCCCAAAATTATTATAAGACCTGAAATTAAAAGTTTGAGATGATTCAAAGAGAGTGACACATTTTAACAGCACAAAACTTACTAAAGGGATAAGAAAATTCAGAAAAAGATGCCCTCTTTTCCTTCATTAAGTGGGGATGACACATGGATATTTGGTCCTTACAAACTTAATGCCATAAGAATTTCTATTTTGAGGGGCGCCTGGGTGGCTCAGTGGGTTAAGCCTCTGCCTTCGGCTCAGGTCATGATCTCGGGGTCCTGGGATCGAGCCCCCGTGTCGGGCTCTCTGCTCAGCAGGGAGCCTGCTTCCTCCTCTCTCTCTGCCTGCCTCTCTGCCTGCTTGTGATCTCTGTCTGTCAAATACATAAATAAAATCTTTAAAAAAAAAATTTTTCTATTTTATTATTCCCCTATGAGAAACCTCCCATTCATTCTGAGGGGGAAAAAAAATTATTTACAGGCTATCTGGTTATTCCTCACGAAGTCAGCTCCTTTTCAACTTTTTTCAGGTACCAGATGAAACAAGGGATGTTATGTTTGCATGTCAAAAAAATTTCATTCCAGGGGCACCTGGCTGGCTCAACTGGAAGAACATGAAACTCTTGATCGTGGGGTTGTGAGTTCGAGCGCCACGTTGGGTATAGAGATTACTAAATAAATAAACTTTAAAAAACAAATAAATAAAAAATTGTCAATGTGATTCCAAGCAAGAACTTAAAATCTGTTTGCTAAAGCATCATCAATTTCATGAAATGTGGATTTCACCTTCATGAGGTCCTCCCAGGTCCTGGACCCGTCCAGTCCCCGGTGCGGGCGAGAAGATGTAAATGGTTGGGCTGTGCTAACATTTTTCCAGGATGCTGCCCCAAAGGAGAGGCTCACTGAGACTTGGGGTCTGTGGGGTGGTGACTTCAATATCAGAACCACACCTACTGTTTCCCATCGAGTGCAGGACAGAGAAAGAGAAAAAGGAAGGGTGGGGCCGGGCCGTAAGCAGCATGGCCTCCAGACTGAAGCACGCCTTCTAGAACCTCCTCATCTGGAAAGACTGGTTGGCTGAGGGTTGAGCTGGACTCCCCAAGTCACACCCAAGCCCGCCTTTGCTCCACCCTAGGTAGTCAGCTCTGAACCATCAGGGCCATCAGCAGGTTTTTTCTCTTTCCCAAGACATTTCAGTCACCTGAACTATGATGAAATTACGCCCATATTTAGAGGACAGAGTTAACTGCTGTTGAAAGCTGTTCTGTAGGGCTGACCAACAGGAGTTGGCTGAAGGCAGCATCACACTGTGTTTCTTCCTAAGCAGATGGAAACCCTACCAGAGTAATAACAAAAGAGTACAATGGTTATGAAATAAATATTTCACATGAACACAACAGATTAAAAGCATTTTAGCTAGAAGAGTTTTCAAGTACAAAAGATGAATTCTAATAGCCAAGGTTTTTGATAGTTTCTTGACCCACTGAGGTATCCTGGATTCAAACGCAGCTCAACCACTCACTAGCTGTGTGACCCGGGCCACGTCACAAAGTCACTACTTTAACCTCAGTTTACTATCTGTACAAGGGGAACCTTCCGATAATGGACAGAAGATACCTGGCACATCACAGTTGTCTCCCGGGTGATGGTAACTATTATTAACCACTGATCTGAGACTTTTATAAAAGATGGAACTTACTCAAAGTTAATAACCATGTCAGTGTTATCCGCTCTCGATTAAGCTAAACTGAATCTTACTTTGCAATCGCTTCCCAGAAAAACATTTAGAAGATCCCTGCTGTGAGTCACTGGACTCCAAGCCTGTTTTCTCAGACTCTCCCTGGCTTCTCGCATCCAGCTCTCAGTGGCAGCCGCCACTCCACCCGGCCGCAACCACTTTCCTATCCCACGGTCAGGCCACCACCCTCAATCAGACTTTCATCACCTCTCTCCTTCACTGCCTGATGGTTTTCTTAAGCCACCTTCCTCCAGACCCAGCTGCACAGAAACCATCCTACAGCTCACTAGGACAGTCCGAGCTCCCTGCTCCTTCAGTGCAGGGCACTACCCCTCGGCTTCCGTGAAAACCTGCAATGGCTCCCCTCTGCCAATGCACATTCCCCACCATGGAGTCAAGGTGTCCCAAGGGCTGGTCCCAACCTGCCCTTCCTCCTTGATGTCTTACAGCTTCCCACTCAGAAAGGAGACTGTTCTGCAGGCCTTGAATGTGCTCCTGGTCTTTCGCCTCCCAGATTTTTCTCGTGCTCCTCTCTCCCCCTGGAATGTTCTTTGCCCATCCATCCTGACCTGCTGAAACACTCCCAAGTCTAATTCAGCATCACTTTCTTTATAAAATCTCGCTAGTGCCTCCACTACAGATGTTATCTTTAGGAAGCCTTGGAATCACTGATACTCTCCTGTCCATCATCCTTTTGTATTATGGTGCTTATTTCCCTTTAAGGAACTCTATTTCTTTCAAGAAGTCTTTGTCATGGAAAAAAAAAAAAAGTCTTTGTATTTTCACCCTTGACTCTGCTTGACACCTAACACTCACCACATGTTCCATATTTAATGAATGAATGAATGAATGGAACTGAGATACTTCCATTGTTTAAGTACAGGACTGTCCAGTCTACTACAAAAGATACATGGTCTAAAGGCACAGGCTGACAGGAGGGCAGAGGGGAGTAGCCTTGAGTTCCCTAGCCAACTTCGCCATGAGTGGACTTGGGGATTTAGGGCAAGTCTTACTCTACTGGTCTCCAAAGTGGAAGAATGAGGCTTCTGCACACCTTTGCACTCTCCCCAGCCTTAAAATTCAATGCAAATGGACCTGTGTATCTCTCGCTAAGGGAGAGGCTTCTTTTTAAAAGATAGTTTATTTTTTATTTTATTTATTTATTTATTTATTTGACAGGCAGAGAGGCAGGCAGAGAGAGAGAGAGAGAGAGGTGGAAGCAGGCTCCCTGCTGGGCAGAGAACCCTGGGATCATGACCTGAGCCGAAGGCAGAGGCTTTAACCCACTGAGCCACCCAGGTGCCCCTAAAAGATAGTTTAAAACAAACTTTGTATCAAGTAAGGTTCACACGTATTTTGGCTTTGAAATCAGGAGATCTGGAGAAAAGTAAGCATTAACTTTATGACCACATATTTCTGAAGCTTAATCACCCTATTTGGCTTTTAATCCTCCAATAATATCCACACTTTGATCAGGGAAATATACAACTGTGGGACTTTGTCGCTTGGCCGCCAAATTTCACTACAGATTTGTCATTTCTTTTAACCACAGGAACAAGGCTGGGGTAGATCTGCCTAAACTGAAAGGCATATTAGTATAACATCCTATACAACCAAAATCCACAGTTTAAATTTTCAAAAATATACCTCTTACATCATCAAGCACATAACATTTACCGAACTTTCAAACACTGAGTAAAGAAAAAGAAATGAAAGTAGTTTTGATTCCATTCAGCCTACAATAAAGAAAACACAAAAGACGGGTGGGCAGGGAAGGAGGGAGAACCACAAATGAGATAAAATACTGTCTTAAGAACTGACAAGTGTTCTTAATATAAAGCACAGACACAGGAAGATGTTTTAAAGTCATCTTAGAAAGAAAAAGAAGATTTAGGTTCTTTACACACTCAAATTAGTTTACTTAGGGAAAGGTTAGATACAAACGCCAATTCTTTAAAATCGCGATTATTTAAAAAAATAATCACTCAGACAATAAAGTGGCAATTTAAATAGACAAGCTTAAATTCAACCAATAGCTTCCATGCCAGTTTTTGTGCCTTAAAAAGAAACAAAAACCTTTATTTAGAAAGACTTTGGGGGCAGAAAAGCACTTAGTGAATTCTTAATCCTCCTTCATTTGGTGACAGTCGGTCAGAGATGAAATCCTACTTCTACAAAGTACATGCTCAGGGACAGGAAGTCCCTCTGAGCAAAACCATTAAAAACACCAGAAAAAAAGTGTCGGGGCAAGTTCTGCCTCTCTTCAGTCAGTTCTCCTTATTCTTAAGATCCACAGGTCAGCAGTTGCTGGGAGAGAGAGAGAGAGAGAGAGAGAGAGAGAGAGAGAGAGAGTGTGTGTGTGTGTGTGTGTGTGTGTGTGTGTGTGTGTGTGTGCGCGCGCGCTCGCGCGCGCTAATTCTCATTCCAGAGGGGTCAGCCGCACCATGGGCTGGCCAGGCATGCTGGGAGAATCCCCATTACTGGATCAAGAAAGAAGGGCCCCACGCTGACTCCAGCCCCCAAGCAAGACGCCCCGCTGCCCGGGGCGGGGGGGGGGGGGGGGTATCAACATCAAAGCGCAGAAGAAACGCCCTTCCCCCCCAAATTACGTAATTCAAAACTTCAGTCTGTCTTCCCTTCCCAGAGAGGTAAAACTTGACATACTCATTAACAGCTTTTAGGCTGGAAAAACAGAACACAAGGTATAATACTATGGGAAAACATTGATCCTTCTCAAAACTTAGTGTCTCCGTGAAGGATCCTTACAAACCATGCATCTTTCCGCAGTTCGTTAGCCGATACATAATTCTTCACAAATTTACCTCTACAGGAGGCCGAGGGAGCGAAATAGTCCAATAACCAGTAAGGTTTATTGTCAATTAAAAAAAAAAAAAAAAAAACACGGACTCTGTATGAACACAATCATATTTTTTTAAAAAAATACAAAATCAAAATGAAATACCTGGTTCATAAAATGCCAGAGAAGAAAAATTGCTGCCCAAAAATCCTTGCAAAATTCCGACTTGACTATAAATGTGTGGGTTAAAAGAACGTCCTTCCCAAATACAGGAAGACTGGGAGGGAAAAATAAAGTGTCAGATTTAATCGGTTGGCTAAGTTTTAAAACAAACTTAAAAACCAAAGTAATAACTGGCAAAACTTTCTCCCCATTTTTCCTAGTACTCGGTACGTGTCTCCTGGAAATCCCCGGGGTGCATTATGTTCAGAAAACAAGAGCTCCAAGATTGAGACAATTCTTTGCTAACTCAAAAAGAGGAAATCAATTGCCCAGATGCTCGGGGAAAATAAAGACATAAATAAACCGAAGCAGAAAACAGGTCAGAAAACAGGTTGCAACTCGAGCTGTCCCTGCGTTCAAATCTGCTGGTAAAACAAAAACTCCTGGAGTGCATTCAGGCGGCTCCTCCCCAGCCTAAGGCCACAGGCAAGGTAAATAATTTTCTGGAACGCAGGCCAGTTTCCCAAAAGCCCTGCTGGGAAGGGCTTGCAGGGGGGTGGGGAGGGCGCCGACCGCAAAATTCTCACGGCTCCCGTGGGCATCTGGCATCCAGCTCTGCGGACCCAGTAAAAGCAGCCTCATTATCTTACCCCATCCTCCCAAACGACCCCCGCGATCGGTTTCCGCAATGATTCTGAGAAACAGACCCTCCCCACATCCCGGGGGCCCCGCCGGGTACCTGGATCGGAAGAGACCCCCAGCATCGCGGGCTGGGGCGGATGGGAAGCAGCGCCCACCCCTCCACATGTCCCCGCTGCCACCCCTAGACCCTGCGCCCGCACTCGGCTACCAATAATACACCGAGGTCCTTCCTCCTGGGCTTTTTTAAAAGGAGGAAACCAAGGGCGCAGGCTTAGGGCCACAGGTACGGGGGCTGCGGCGCAGCGGGGCAAGGGGGCAGGCGTGTCCTGGCAGAGCCGGGACCTGGGGTCTGGCGACTGCTCCGTCCCGAAAGCTCAGTTTGGGTAGCAGGGGAGACCGAGGCGGGGCCTTCTTGAGACCCGACCCAGAGCCTCCGGACGCGCAGCCTCCTTACAAAAGCCCTGGGTGGCGGAGCCGCCAGGCGCCCTAGAGGGGTGGTCTCGGGGTGACCAAGAATTTAGGATAAGCCACCAGAGGCGGAGGAGCCCCGAATCCGAGCCCTGCCTACAGGTCAGACCGGAATCCCCGCTCGTTTACTGTTCTACTTTTGGTAATAGTTGGTTAGGTTGGGTTTTGTTGTCGCAGCCCCGCCCGAGCTCCCACCTGCCGGCCGGGACAAAGGGGATGCCAACTGGGCCCGGCGGCGCAGGGGGTGGAGGGGAGGAATCCTGGAGGCAGAGACCCCTGTGGCGCGCACGCCCTCCGCGTCCTCCTGCACCCCTCGCCGGCCACCCTCCTGCCCCGGCTCGCGGGAAGCGAGAAGGTTGGGACGGAGAACCGGTTTGCAGGGAAGGACCGCTCCTCTCCGGGCTCGCACACCCACCCACCCGGGTGTGAGCAGCGCACGGGGCGGGAGGACACCGGGCTGCTGCCCCAGCGCCAGCAGGAAGTGCTTT
The DNA here is from genome assembly GCF_002288905.1 of Enhydra lutris kenyoni. Lineage (NCBI taxonomy): Eukaryota > Metazoa > Chordata > Mammalia > Carnivora > Mustelidae > Enhydra > Enhydra lutris. The sequence continues at coordinate 7,524,226 of NW_019154132.1, read as the reverse complement.
CACGAGCTCGAGCAAAACCACTTTCCTCCTCCAGGACCTGGCTTTTCTTCGTCAACCAGAGGAGGGCTCGTCCCTCCCTGTCCCAGGGTGCTGGGGTTCGGAGAGGAGAGCACGGAGACCCCGCGGGCCCGGGCGCCCGGTGTCTGCCCGCCGGCCAGTACCCACCAGTAGCCGTCCGAGTTCTGGTCGGTGACCGTGCAGCGCCGGGAGTAGTACATCCTGCTGGTGCCCCCGCCGCCGCCGCCGCCCCCACCGCCGCCGCCGCCGCAGGTCACCTCGTAGCGCAGGTCGGGACCGGACTCCGCGCGGGTCATGCGGCCCAGCGTGTTGATCCGCGGGTGAGAGCCTCCGTTGCAGCTCATGTCGGCGGGCACTCAGAGAGCAGCTCAGCGCCGAGGCATAAGCGAGGGCGGGCGGGCTCGGAGAATGTGGGGTGGCGGGGCGGGGTTCGAAGGAAAGGCCCCCAAACTGGGAACCGGGGCGGGTGCGCAGTAGATCGCGGGGACGCTCCTGGCCACCAGGGCCGTCCTGGCCGCTGCGAGCGCGGTGCGGCGGACGGAGGTCGGGCGCGGGGACGACGACGGGCGGGGAGCAGGAGCGGCACAAGAGCTGTGGCTCGGAGGGCGGCGAGGGCGCAGAGGAGCGGGCTCGCGGCTGGGTGTTGGTGTTGGTCGGTGGGGGCGCGAGTCTCCTCCCCGCTGGCACCCGGCGCCCAGGCCACACCTGGCGGGTTTCTTCCCAGGGCGGGGTGCGGCCGCTGCGCCTCCCCGCCCCACCGCGGGTGTCACCGACGCGCTCGGGCCGCCCCTCCCCACCTGCGCCCGCCGGCCCGCGGCTCCGCCCTGCGCTTCCGAGGCCGGGGAAACGCCGGCAGGGGCGGGGCGGGGTCCCCGAGACCCGAGCGCCCCTGGCGCGGCGACCGAGGGGAAGGCGTGCGGCGCCGGAGGCCTTTTGCTCAGCGCTTCGGCGGCGGCGGCGGGTCAAGAGCGGCCCCTGCTTTTCAGGATTTCCTCGGTCCCCGGGGCAGAAATAAGACGAAAAAATAAGGGCCATTCGATTGGAGGGTTACTTATTAAACACATACTTTTGCTAATTCCTGGAAACGGTGCCAGCCAAGCTTTGAACAGAAACATAATTGAGAAGAGCACGCTTAGATGGTGAGGTTTCATTTTAGGGAACTTTTTTTGGAATCTTCTTTTATTCCGGGATTTCAGAAAAGTTGTCTCAGAAGTCCGATTTCCGACGTGTAAAACGAGCCACCACTTCCTGGGGAAGTCTTCCCCATGAACAGTTAATTTCTTTGGTGTGAAGATTAAAAAGAACACACTAACCATTTTGCAGTAAGTAAAAGGAAAATATACATTGTCATTTATTTTACTTTGCCTGTTGGTGATCATTTTGAATAAGTTGCAAAGACTTCCACCTTCAGATCCAGTTTTGTTTTGTTTTTTTAAATTTTTTAAAAGAACCTTGGGAACGTTTGTCTCACGCCCCTGAGCACCTTCTCCCAGGATCCATCCCTTTCGAAAATCAGCTTTTCCCACAAGTCAGTGGCCTTCCTGGGACTTCAGTCTGAGAACAGCAGAGAATCCTGGACAGAGATCATCCACTTGGTACAGATGAGTAAGTCTGAGCCAGAACATTCCAGCAACTTCCTCCAGGGCCCCTCCCAGTTAGGTGTGAAACACACTGTAGTCTCTGGGAACAGGGCTAAGATGCAGACCCAGTCAGGCAATACGCAAAAAAACTGCTTTTATCATCTGGAGAACTGTTAGATTACTCTTTAATAAACACCATTTAAAGATCTTTATAATAAATATTTGTCCTCTTCCCAAGCAATGCCCATTAACTTACCTTCCTATACAATATATCCCAAAATGTTTGTGAACTGAAAAGAACGAAAATGGAACTACATTTACATGTCCTAAAGGGAGTAGGAAGTTTTCTAAAAGTTCCCATATTATAGCACCCCCAATCACACCTCACTCTTTAGGCACAAATCTCCAACAAAACGTGCTGTTCTTGTTCTTCTCAATCAACCACAGAGTTGACCAGATTAAATACCATGAGGTCAAAGTTTACCACTGTTAGCACACTCAATAATTCCCATCACTGTCTCAGTTTAGACTCCTTATTAATAAATGAGAATATGATAAATTTCAAATTCAAATGATCACACTAGCTCTGATGTACAGACAAGAACGGTGTTTCTTCTGAACATTGAATCTATAGCTCAAAGTCTTTATCAGCACAAATGGCCCATAATATCCATTGGTTGGAGGGAAGAAAAGCCATTTGGGGTGTCAGTGCATAAGGCATGTAATTTAATTTGGGGTGTTTTGTTACCTCTCTGCATCTCATTGGTTCAGCAAATAATTATAACCTACTGTATGGAGGGCCAGTGTTAGATTTTGGAAAATACGAAGATGAATGAGGCATTATCACCGCCCTGAAAAATATAGTAAATCTTCAATTTAAAAACCTCAGGGATTTCTTTATTCTTATGCTGTGCAATGAGAAGATCATGCAATTGCACAGGAAAATTCTCCTTAAAAAACAAGACAAATCTGTAAACCACAGCCCATTCATGACAAAAGCTCCACCTAACTCACATTGGACCCAAATGCCCCCAGACTCACAGGGCTGTTCCATCTCTTTACAAAACAGGGAAAGAGGTGAAAAATACAACCCACCAATTACACACCTCTGGCTACCGTTACTTGGTAGCCTATCCTACAGCTTCCTGAGCTCCTTTAGGGCATTTCCAGGAAGGCGATTGCTTTCAGCTAACCAAACATACTAGGTTTGGGAAGACAATGGCTTCCGTTTATTTTCTCCAAGGATGATAAAGGAAGATAAAAAGATGAAATAAAAGATTGACATGATAGATGGAATCCAGACATATACACATGAGTTGTCTAAATGAGGTCACCTCATTGAAGGCTGGAGATCAGAAAACCAGAGTTCTGATCTTAGTGCTACAATTTACTTGGGCAGGAGATCAATTTCTTCACATGCAGAATGGAAATAATAATCTTGCCCTGCTAATTTTATAATATATGAACATTCTTGAAAGCAGAAACATTGTATAAAGCTAAAGTATCACCCATTAAATCGAAAGCTCTTGGCTAGATAGAAATTTTAGCTTTTAGTGTTTCTTTAATCCCCCATGAGTCAATAAAACTCCCTTTTGCAGATGTTTAACCTTCATTCACTTAAAAAGCAGTTTTTAGGGGCGCCTGGGTGGTTCAGTAGGTTGAGCCCTCTGCCTTTGGCTCAGGTCATGATCTCAGGGTCCTGGAATTGATCCCCACTTCCGGCTCTCTGCTCAGCAGGGAGCCTTCCCCCCCACAGCCCCCGCCTCTCTGCCTACTTGTGAACTCTCTGTCAAATAAATAAATAAAATCTTTAAAAAAAAAAGTAGTTATTAAACATCCACAGTGTGGGATGCCTGGGTGGCTTAATCAGTTAAGCATCCGCCTGCAGCTCAGGTTCTGATCCCAGCGTCCTGGGATCCAGTCCTGCATTGGGCTTCTTGCTCAGGGAGGGGAGTCTGCTTCTCCCTCTGCCTGCTCCACTTCTCCCTCTCCCTGCATGTGTTCTCTTTCTCTGACAAATATATAAATAAAATCTTTTAAAAAATAAAAAAAAGATAAACATTTACTATGCGCTTCACAATAGGCTCAGCGAAATGATCACACGAAGATGAATAACGCGGGGCTCCCTTTCTGTAGGATATCAAGCCTGCCATAGGAAAACAGATCATTCCAGTACGTTTGATACATTATTACAAACATGTTTATAGAATCCTGCCAACAGAGCAGAAGGGTTTAGCCTACTTCTTATAATGAGGCTTAAAAAGTGCCCCATCCAAAATCTGGCAAAGCCCTCACTAGCTGACCTAACTAAGGTCAGCTATTTTTTTCCCTGGCCACTTGTAGATATGTCCCCTTGTACTGTTAGAGACAGATCACTGACATGTAACTTTCTCTCTGGCTGACCTTAGAGATGACCTTGTGGTTAGGTAAGAGGCATCAGTCAGATCCTGAGCATATTTTTAAAACTAAACGGAGCACCTTGATTTCAATGAGATTCGGAGGGGTCAATTTACTTGCTCAAAACCCCGTGGGAACTCTCTCATATCTTTGTTGGTGAAATGATATCCCTGGGCCACAGAAAAGATCTACAGCCCGTGAGTTAAAATAGCTGTTCCTCCTGCCAGGGGAACGGTATTTTAACAAATCAGAACTACAGAAGCTAGGAGTGGAACTATAATGTGAGGTAAAGAAAATACCTATTAAAATACCAGATAATATAATCTTTGGTTTAATCTTTGCTTTTTCTTTCTTGTGAGTAAATTACAATCCTCCAGAAATCATTAAAACTGGGTTCTCAGTATCCCCAAAATAAGACTGAGCTCTCCTCCTTAAAGTTGAAACTACTCATTGAAGAATACAATTTGATAAACCACATAAATTTCATTTCGGAAATAGGGAAATGTTGGCAAAACATATACATTAGCCCAGAACTCTCTTTATTATCCTTGGTTCAAATGACCTTCAGGAACAGGAGAATTTTCCTGTCCGTAGTGTTTTGTTTTTTTTTTTTATTTTTACCAGGGGAAGGGGGTTAACTTTTAAAAATATTAAAAAAGCTGAGCGGAACTTCTCGAATACGTTTTCTGTCACTGTAGTGAAAAGATTCTTTGTTGTTGTTGCCACTTGTTTTGGTTTTAGCACAGGTCATATCTAATAAATGGTGCTATCTTTTATGTTTTAAGAGTCTGGTTTTTGTTTGGTTTTGGTTTTGGTTTTTGGGTTTTGGGGTTTTTTTGGTTTTTGGTTTTGGGGTTGGTTTTGTTTTTGTTTTTTCTTTTGACTGCCTCTAACTGGATAGCACAGATATTGGGGATCCATCCATGCTTTCCTGCCCAAACCTCCTTTGCTTTAAGACCCCAAGTTGCAAGGTTGAGTGGCTGGAGGTTAAGGGTATGGATGATGGTGAGCACAGCTTTGGACCATATCGGGACCATTCACAGCCTTGGCCAAATGACTTCTCACCCGCCACGCTAAACAATAGCTCACACTAATTTTCAGTGGATAAGGCGCACAGTCAATAAATATAATATAGGGGCCGAGTAAGTTAGCATTTTAAATATACCCTCAAAGTAATTTTTTAAGCTTGTCGTGATTGTGAGGAACTGTCGGTCGATCACATCGGGACAGGAACACTTGCTCAAACTTCTTAAATAAGTCAAGATGCAGAAGATTGCTGGTAAACCCAGTTATCCCCAAACACCGCATGGATTCATCACATGCTAATAGCCACGTGAAGAAAATTATGAATAGCTACTTAGCCTTTATGGAAGGAATTCCAAATTGATGTTCTAGGGAGAATTTCAGAAATAAAAGCTGCCTTAGAGAATCTTTATATAAATTTTAAGAGCCTCGGAACTCTCTTTACAAAGGAAACCCTGTGAGAAACAGCCAACAGCGAGAACAGGTTGTCATAGTATCAGACTGGTAATAGCTTGGGGGGAGCCCACTGTCCCCCCACAACACCTCTGGTGCTTTGGCCCCAGAAAGATTTCCCCAAGTCAAGTGCCATATAAATCAAACCCCACATTTTATTTTACTTTATTAAGATTTTTCTAATCATTTTTTTGAGAGAGAGAAAGCACGAGCATGAGCTGGGGGGAGGGGGAAGCGCAGCGGGAAAGAGAGATGCAGACTCTTCGCTGAGCGTGGAGCCCAATACGACGTCCAGCTGACTGAGCCACCCAGGCGCCCCCAAAACCCACATTTTAATAAAAGAAATTAGTGAGTCCCAGAGAGGTTAAGAACCCTTTCTGAGTTGCTTAATATCTAAGATATTATAATTCTGACCTTTTCACTATGTCAAAATTCCCGCACCATCAGACATGAAAGCATACATTTCTGAGCAGTAGTTTGGTGTAAATTTAAAACCAAAGTACTGTCCTATTAATTGTTATTTTCCTACACGAGACACATCGGATGTCTGGAAAAGCAGTCACTATAAAAGTATCAGCCTGTTCTACAAAGTCACACCAGAAAAAACTTACTCATTATTTTTAGTCCTATTCCTATAGGTGAGGGGAGCGTTTTACTTGGTGTCATCAAATCACAGCGCATGTTTTGTTTTGTTTGGGTTGGTTTTTGTACAAATACAGCTTCCATCATTTAGAAAAAGTGAAACGAGGGGTTCCTATACAAACAACCTAAAATCAGAATGGGAATGAAGCTGTACATGATCTCACATCTAACTTTGAGTAGAGTATAATGCAAAGGACATGTCACCTAGTCTCTGAAGTGACCATCTTCCAAAATTCTAGATATTCATAGGTAAAATAGGACATTCCTGCAACCATTATCATTTTATCATCAGGAAGGATTTATTGTACTTATATTGTTTCCTTGCTGCAGAGAGAAATGTCTGCATGGGTTTAAAGAATAAAGGGAGTTTAAAGAATTAGCTCCCGTCTTTAATTATCTTGACATCTGAAGCATCTAACGCAGTTGACAAAACATGAAACATAAACCAAGGCTAGTAGTAACAAAAATCCAAGAGTGAGCTTCTAAATAGAACAGGAGCTGGTGGGGAAAATTCTCAGCTTTAACGCATCTCATAATCTAGGGTCACAATAGTTTCATTTTGTCAGAGACTTGGTCAGATCACACATCTCAGGGAAGAAACTCTGTTCAAACTCTTGCACTGCCCACAGAAACAACGAAAGTAATGCGAAGTTGCAGTCCTTATCAGGTTCCTGCCTGTGGGGATGAGGGGGGGAGGGGGGGGTAAAACCTAGATGTGACATGAGAGTTTGCTAGCAAATCACATAAAAGGCTTGCTTAGAAGGATAAATCTTAAGTTGGGGTTTTCCCCCTGACAACTATAAAAGTTTGTTTGCTGTAAAAAACTCAGAAAACGTGGGATGCAGAGAAGCTAAGAAAATTTCATCTATAACTACACCATCCGAATGAGGCAATCACACTATGCATTTTTGGTAGATTTCCTTCCAGTTTTTTTTTTCAGTGAATTTTTTTTAACCTGATGTCAGATTCTATATACAAATTTGTATCCAGCTTCTTAATTTAGCATTATACCGTGAGCGTTTTCCAACCTCATTTAAAATGTCTTATCAGCAATGCTTTAAAAGATGCATGCCATTTTGTTGTTTGTTTTTAAAAAGGATCTTTTAAAGTGATCTTTTAAAGGCGCAGATCCTGAAGCTTCCTATAGGAGTGATTCATGCCGTTCTAGAATTTTTCACATCAATACCAAATAGCATCCACTGTGGATGGGAAATGAGACAGGGAGAGGCAGATCTGAAGCAGTGAGCCATCATCTTATGGAGGGCAGTTACAACAGCCACCAAATATGTTTAAGAAAACAATCCTGCCCTGTGGAGGGTGGGGGCAGCAAGTCCTTGCAGGGTCTTCCAGCAATCTCTCTGTCGTGCCTGGTATAAGGGTTGCAGACATCTGAAACCAGAGGTTTTTCTCCTAAAACCTTTAGTAATCCGTAGACATTCATACTTCGGAAGCTCTAAGAGCCTGGGCTATTTCTGGTTTCCTTAATCAGCTCCCCAGGACTGAATGAACTGAACACTCATCTCCAAACGAGAAACCTTCCCTTCAGCAAGATTTGGATTCAAGAAAAAATCAGGCAAATCAGGAGGAGAACCTATAGGACTGTTTCTTCTGCCCATTGCAAGAAATGAGTGCCCACTGCAAGAAACCTAACTGGATTTGATTTGTACATTTTTCATGATTTGCAGAATTTTCACCTGAAACATTTAAACCATGCTGACATCAGACAGAAAGGTTTCAAATTTAGGAAATCATTATAGCACAGTTCCATGGCAGTTTCAACAAACCCCGTGAAGCAGTTTGGTCTTGCAAAGGTGGGTGTGGAGAGCTACACATCATTCTCATTAAACCTGTCTGGCGGCTCCCTGGAGTTTTACCTGCTTGGTAATTTGGCTTCAGATGGAATCGAACAAAGCATCTGGAGTCCTTTCCCACCGAGGTACTGAGGAGAAATGTCACCCATCATCTCTAAACAACCTTTTATTTTGTTTTACCAAATGAGGAAAAAATAATCTCATGATTTAACAATAGAATTACTGCATTCTTAAAACAAAAATCAATATCTCTCTTGGGTTCGTAGCCCTGAGAAAATATGTACTATGTCAAAGGATTTTCTTAAATATAATATATTGAGTTTGGTAATATACCAAAGGGTTTTTTTAAGCCTCTTTTTTTTTTTTTAACTACGGAGGGATTTGTCTTTGTAAGAGGGAACTACATTAACATGGAAAATATCTCGATCCCATTGTTATCATTAAAAATAAATGTTAAGAAAATGGATGTAGTCCATTTAGATAGTCATAGATGTAGAAAGAAGACAAATGTATTGTAAAGTAAAACAAACAAATAAAAAATTGGGGGCCTTTGGCTGACTTAGTCGGTACAGTGAGCAACTCTTGATATCAGGGCTACGAGGTCGAACCCCATGTTGGGCGTGGAGTCTACTTAAAAAGAATAAATAAATGAATAAATAAATAAATAAAATTTTCAAGAGTCATTCCTTTTTTTTTTAAAGGCAACTTTTAAGCCAAATATATAGTGTGATCAGATTGTTTACATTAAAATGTATGGGTTAGAGGGGCCCCTGGGTGCCTCAATCAGTTAAGCATCTGACTCTTGGTTTCCTCTCACGTCATCTCTCAGGGTGGTGAGATTGAGCCCCACATGGGTCTCCTAGCTTAGTGTGGAGTCTGCTTGTTAGAATATACATTTCTAATAATAGAACTATAAAATAAAGGTATGCGATTTTGTAGGGAAAAGGTAGCTTTTTGTATCTAAGCTTTTGTATCTCACCTAAAAAAGGAAAGTGAGATTCCCCAATACCTGAGTCTTAAAATTTTAGTATTCAACAATATGGGAATAATAATTCTAATTCCATTTATTGTACAGAAACTTACATGGGTTTTCTTCAGTTTTAAAAATTGTAATAAAAAATACATATATGGCATAAAATTTATCCTTTTAACCTTTTTTGAGTGTACAGTTCAGTGGGATTATGAACATTCACAATGTGTGTGACCATCTCCGTCATCCATCATCCCTCCATCACCACCACCACCACCATCTGTCTCCAGAACTTTCTCATCATCCCAAACAGAAACCCTGTCCCCATTGAACACTATACCTTCCTCCCCTCCCCTAACCCAGCCCCTGGGAACTCCTAACTCCTATTCTATTTTCTGTCTCTATAAACTTGACTGTTCTAGATTCCTCATGTAAGTGAATCATACAATATCTGTTATTTTTTTTGGTCTGGCTTATTTCACTTAGCATAACGTCTTCAAGATTCACCCATGTTGTAGCATGGGTTAAAACTCCCTGCTTTTTAAAGGCTGCATAATATTCCACTGTATGTAATGAGCACATTTTGTTTATCCATTCATCTGTTGATAGCCTTTAGGCTATTATGAATAATGCTACTGTGTTGTTTTTTAAGTAGTAAAATTATTATAAACTTATTCTTTTCCTTACAACTTCCCCTTCCTCCCAGAATTCATAACTGTACTTTTTTTTCTTTTGCTTAGTTATCTATTATCATTAATTTGTTCCTCAACCCTCTCCTAGCTGAGTAAATATTTTCTCAACACAAAGATTCACAACAAGTATTCTATTAATTTCATCTGTTTAAAAAAATCCTTCCTGGGGTGCCTGGGTGTCTCAGTTGGTTAAGCATTTGCCTTCAGCTCAGATCATGATCCCAGGGTCCTGGGATGGAGTCCTGCATGGGTTCCCTGCTCAGCAGGGGAGTCTGCTTCTCCCTCTCCCTCTATCCTTGCTCATGTACTCTCTCTCTCTCTCAAATAAATAAATAAAATCATTCAAAAAATTCCTTCCTGGTTGGGGAGGTGGGAGGTGGGTGAAATCAGAGAAGGGGATCAAAATGTACCAACTTGCAGATTCAAAATAAATAAGTCATGAGGATGCAAGGTACAGCCTGGCGACTATACTTAATAATACTGTGTTACAATGATAAAAGGTGCTAAAAGAGTAGATCTTTAAATTTCCCATTGCAAGAAAAAAAATTTTTTTGTAACTATGTGTGGTGATGGATGTTACCTAGCTTTGTGATCAGAAAAAAAAAAAAATTCCTTCCTGAAATCTTCTGACTTGCTCTAATCGGAGCTGACAGCTCTTCAGACCTGCTTCTCCACAGTCTACCTGGGAGCTCCCTTCACTTCTTTTCCCTGCCATGTTTGTTGTACTGTCTGTTTTCTGGATCCCATGCCTTTCACTCTCTTGGTTTATTCCCTCGTTTTGATAGCACTCACGTTCCACCAACTTTACTTAGAAGAAGTGCATGGGAAATACCTTTCTGGAGAACCTGTGTGTCTGAAAATATCCTTATTCCACGACATACTTGACTGATTATTTAGCTGGGTATAGAACTCTAGATTGGAAATCACTTTCCCTCAGATTATCAGAAGCATTGCTCCCTTCTGTTTGCAGAGCTGCTTTTGGAAAGGTCCAAAGCCGCTCTGGTTCTTTGTATGTTTTATGAAACTTTCGGTAATCAGGACATTCTCCAGATTTTAGATAAGAGCATTTAGGGAGTTCAACACTCTTCTTGTTTGGTCCCCAGTGCAGGAGAAAAAAGTGTATTATGGTTCTCAGAGAGTTACTGCAGAAACAAAGTCAGCGGTCAATAAACATGGTGTTTATTAGAAGAGGAAAGTAGATATTTCTTTTAATTTAACAGATATAGTAAATAAATGAATGAATTCTCCTAAGGAGAAAAGAGTGCACTTTCCTTTTTTCTTTCCTCCCTCTTTCTCCCTTCCTCTCGCCCTCCCTTCCTTCCTCCCTCTCTCCCTCCCTTCCTTCTTTTCTTCTTTCTTTCTCTGTGTTTCTTTCCAGACATGGTTCCTTTATCCAGGAAAAATAATTTCCTCCACAGAGACAGACCTCTTTCTTGGAAACGTAAGAAGAACAAGCAGCTTGCTCTGACTCTACTTCCCAGGCTCAACCTGCTTGCTTCTGGTCAAATGAAAATGGAGTGGCAAGGAGAGGTCCACAAGACCACCCTAGGGACAGGAGAAGGAGGAGTGGCCAAGTCTGGCTCTCACCTCACCAGGCTTCACTTATGCTCTCTATCACCAGAGAAGCCATCCAGCACCTGCTGTGGCATAGATTGCACCATTCCTTTCTCCACTCCAACCACACACCAGCACCAGACTAACCTTCCGGAAAGTTCTCCCCATATCATTATCAAACTCTTCACCAACTCCCCACTGTCAGCAGATGAGATACACAATCCCCAGCCTGGCATTCTATGCCCTCTACAACTGTATCCCAATCTACTCTCTACAAATACTGTGTTTTCTCACTTCTGTACCTTGGTTCACACCCATCCCCCATTGCAATGCCCTCCTACCTTTTCCACACATTCTTCTAAGTTCACCTCAAATATTGCTCTTCATGAGCCCCTCCCAGGTCACCAAAACTTGTAGTTCCTTTTCAAAATTCATCTCGCCATCTATCTGTCTACTCTTCCATTCCTTCATCCAGCAAACATTGGTTGTTTTGTTTTGTTTTTGAGTACTTATTATGAGTCTGGCGCTGTGCTCCTGCTAGATTCTAGGGAAGCAAACATAAAGAAGTCATCCTTCTGATGCTGGCAGGATTGACAATCTAATAGAACAAATAGTAGCTACCGTTCACTTAGCAGATATTGTAGACTGGGTGTAGCAGAATGCATTGAAAACACCTCATCACAGTCATCTTCACAATAACACTGTGGGGGAGGTATTAAAATCCTGATTTTATTGATGATAAAATGGAGGCTTAGCAAGGTCAGGTTATCTGTCCATGGTCACTCACATGGTAATTAGCAGAGCCAGGAATAAGAGTCTATAAAAACCTGTCCTAATGTCCACACTCCTAGGTGAAGCACTCTCTCTCACCACATTACCCAGCTCTTTCTCTCTCTCTCTTTCCCCATTCCCTCCTCCCACTCTTTCCTCTGAGCTCAAAGCATTTGACAATTGGTCATGTACTACATGTTTTTTTCTTTGCATTTTCTTAGTTCATTATTTAATTTTTTTGCATACTTATACTGTCTTTCCCCAATTAGAGTTGCAAATGCTAAGAGACAGGGGGAATTGGGAAACAATGTAGTAAAAAAAATATTGTGACTTTTACCCAGTAGGATTAATATATTTGTTCCATTTGTAATAGTTTTGTAATGTCAGCACCTCACTATTTTATGGAGCTGAGAGGAGCTCATCCATGAAATAAATATAAATCACTCACACTTCCAAACAATGACCGCCACACTTTTAAATTATGAGGACCATTTTATTGTTAAGAATTGCAAACCAGCACGTAAGCAGTTATGCTTCTGATAGCAACTGATGGAAGAAATACATAATGACAAAAAAACTTCTATGAATTTAATAATGCTTTTAAACTTATGTATATTTTATTCATCACAATTTCACATCTTCATACTTTTGAAAAATAATATATGTAGGTATAAAACTTTCTTTGCACAGTTATAGATAATGCTCGCAAACCCTTAACACATGCTTCTCACCTCTGCAGGCATCCACATCCCACAGACTAGGAACCACTGATCCATGAGTTTGCTGACCCTGAGCCACGAGTGGACAGGGTCATGTCACCTTGTAAAGGAGGATTCTTCCCTTCTGAGTCCAGAATTCTTTTATGGGGAGGAATCTTAACTTAGGGCAGAACTCTGACATTTATTTGTCTTCTGTATTCAACAAGAATACAAAAAGAGCCTGGGGTCTCAGTTCACTGATTATCCAATACAAGTAGTAGAAGTGTTAATGGGATTAACAGTAGTAGATTCAGTGGGTCGAATTTATATACAATTCAGAAGTTCATTTCAACTGGTGCATACCTCTCCATGGTGCAGATCTCAGAAAAATCTGCCCAAATTGATATGGGTTCAGTCAAAGCTGAAAATGTGCCAGTTGTCAACTGATAACAGGAAGCTTGCCACGGGAAGAAGAGAATCAACCCCCTTCCACCTCATGCCTTCTGTTGAAACTTTCATCATAAATCTTTGGATTTTATCTAAAGGCAAAGTCTATATTATCTGGCTAGAGAGTGTTTCTGAATGGACCAGCAAGAAATCATTGCAAGAATCAAATATACGATTTACTGTATAGTAGGAAAAGGTTATTCAGTACTTTTTCTCGTGTGGGAACCTAATGCTTCCTTAAAGAGGCCTAAAGATCCTCCTCACATCAGACTTTAAACCATAGGCAACACCCAAATGTAGACTATGATTCTCACTATCCTGGTAGAGCTGAAAGGAGTACATCCAGTAAGTGATTGCCCCCACAAAGAATCAGGCCCATTCATACAGGGCTGCACTACAATGTTGTTACTTAACTGACAACTGAGATGAGGTTTACTTTTAAAAGTAATAATGATAGGGTTTACTTAAACCTAACCAACCCAGAGCTTATCCTTATTTTTTTATAGAGAAATGTGCACGTGCACAAAATTTTTATCTTCATCCCAAAACTGGGTTTAGACCTCTCATCAGGCGCATGTCATAATGAAAAGCAACAATCCTCTATTTTAAGGAGCCACGTGTTTCTTGTACTGTAAAGGTCAGATCTATAAATAATCCATTCGGGGTTCCAAGTCTCTATATCATATGAAGCGCTGAACCTCTCCTTGGGAAGTCCAGCCTTAATGCAATGCCTGGCACATAATAGGGCTCAGAAAATGAATTAATGAATAAGCTGATGAATGGGATGCCTATGGTTTCAGCAAACAGATGTATAAACACAGACATTGCACCATCACTTAAGAGCAGAGGCTCAGACTCAGGCTGATAAAACAAAAAGCCATACATGCCAAAAGCTGGTTTTCTACTCATTTTCCCCTTCCAGGTATAGATTTCTTACAGCCTTTTTTAAAAAAGTCCTTCAGGGCGCCTGGCTGGCTCAGTGGGAGCATGCAACTCTTTTTTTAAAATTTTTTATTTTTTTAATTTCTTTTCAGTGTACCAGAATTCATTGTTTATGCAAGAGCATGAGACTCTTGATCTTGGGGTTATGAGTTCAAGCCCCAACTTTGGGTGTAGAGATTAATGAAAAAATAAATAAATAATCTTTAACATATGTTTCTTTCTCTTGTATGAAAATATACTATAATTAATATTAAAATGACACCATGGAATATTGAATTCACTGACTAGTTTTAATAATAGGGATTTAGACTAATCAAAGGTTGTCATTTTAATTGGAAAACTTAATTGATGGTGACATAATGGGTTTTCATAAAACATGGATGATAGTTTTTTTTATTGAGGTGTAATTGGCATAAATATCTCATTAGTTCAGGGGTACATCATAGTGTTTGAAATGTGTACACACTATGAAATGCTCCCCATGACAAGTTTAGTTACCACCTGTCACCATAAAAGTTATTAAAATGTTATTGACTCTATTCCCTATGTGATACTTTTCATCCCCCTGACCTATTTTATAATCGGAAGTTTGCACTTCTTAATGCCATACACCTATTTTGCCCAACCTCCCACTCCCCTCCCCACTGTGGTAGCCAACAGTTTGTTTTCTTTATCTATGAGTCTGTTTCTGTTTTGACTGTTTGTTCATTTCTTTTGTTTCTTAGATTCCAAATATAACTGACATCATACAATATTTGTTTTTCTGTCTGACTTCTTTCACTTAACATAGTACCCTCAATGTCCATCTACATTGTTGCAAATGGCAAGATTTCATCCTTTTCTATGGCTGAATAATATTCCCTTTTCCATATCCTCACCAACACTTAATTTTTGCTAATAGCCAATCTGACAGGTGTGAGGTGGGACCTCATTGTGGGTTTGATTTGCATCTCCCTGATGATGAGTGACGGTGAACATCTTTTCATGTGTCTGTTGTCAATCTGTATCTCTTATTTGGAAAAATGTGTATTCAAGTCCTCTGCCCGTTTTTTCAAAATGGATTGTCTGGGTTTTTGCTCCCATGTTGCATAAGTCCTCTTTATATTTTGGACATTAACTCCTTTTAGGTATAAGATATGCAAATGTCTTATCCAGATAGTCAGTTATCTAGTTGTTTCGTTGGTTTCCCTTATTGTACCAAAGCTTTTAAAATTGATGTAATTCCATTTGTTTATTTTAGCTTGTGTTGCCCTTGCCTGCTTTTACATCAAAAACAGAAGTAAGAGGCACCTTGCTGGCTCACTTGATGGAGCATACGACTCTTGATCTCAGGGTTATGGGTTTGAATCCCACACCGGGTATAGAGATTACTCAAAAATAAAATCTTAAAAAGAAAAAAGCAGAAGTAAAAAAAAAGGGGGGGGGGTTCCCCGAGGCTGTATGTGTCTTTTGTGTGAGAAATAGTAGAATCGATTCAAGGCAGTGTGTGCAATTGTGATTAATTCCAGAGAGCAGGATGTGTTGAGGAAGGTTTGTATGCAAGGATAGCACAGGGTAGAAAAAGACTGTCTACTGAGGACATAAAAAGAAAAAGGAGAAGATGAACAGGAAAAAAATAGGAAGGTACACACGTGTGCACATCTTGCTTCCTCAGTGGCCAAACGATTAAACAAAAAAGACTAACCCCATCTGTGGGAAAGACTTTTCTTAGCCTTTGTGTTCTTCGGTTTTATATCAAGCTGGTCCAACTTATAAGACACAAAGAGAAGGCGAAATAACTAGCATTCTATAGAATTGAGATTGCTAAGGTAAAAATATTACCAAGGAAATTCTCTGTCCACAGGACCAGATTTAAACTGTTAAAATGGAAAATTTCAATGGCAGAAATATTAGTGTACAGTGTTAGGATTAGGGTACTGGCTACTTTGGGGAGTAACCAAGGGGACATCAGGGAAGAGTCTTTCTCGTGTGATGGTAGGGTTCTAGTTCCCTGGAAATAGAACTCAGTGTGTGCGTGGGTGTGAAAATTCATCCAACTGTAACTCATGATTTGTCTATATTTATGTATGTATACTACACTTCAACAAAAAAACTTTCTTAAAAGCTTATTTCAAGACATTGTGTTGGTAATTGAATCCATATAAAGAATAAGCAATTTCAAAGCTATACGTATTTTTCTTTAAAGAAGATGCCTGAGGGATAGATACTAACAATTAGGAGAAAGAGTGCCTATTCATGAATCAGGCATTTTGAGCTTCCCAAGGAGATGAGAAACTAGTCCCACGTAATTAAAGGAAGTATAGAGCTACACTTACTCTAGGGCCAAAACCGACTGTAGAGAGAAAAGTCTAAGCCTCTGTAGGTCACAGGGTCAGCTAACCTGAACTTCCCTAATTGTTTTCTTTTCTAGTATTATTAAAGGCCTTTTTATGATGCTGGTAAACAATGAATACAGATTAGTGGCCATTAATCAGGGACGTGGATCCCCTAATGGGGTTGGCTCGGGGGTAGTTTCTGTTAGTCTTATTTAGTAGTTGATTGATCATCAGGGATGACTGAGGTATGACTACAGCTATACCACAGCCATGTTCTCACTCTGAGGGAAGCATTCCTCTCACTCTCCACCCCACACTTAGTGGGTGAAGAAGGCAAAGGCAACATAGCAACACAGAGGTCCCACACTCGGACCTTCAGATTTGACTGCAGCCCTCTTCCGAGCTGTTCCGTACAGGGCCCTCCTCCACTGACCTGAAGGGCAGCCTTGGGACAGCTGTCCTAGCTAGAAGCCTTCCCTGTCAGACACACCCCTTTACCTTGTTTTCTCCAATCTCAAGAATTGATAGAAGTAAATTTAAAAAAAGAACTGGCAGAAGAGACAAGTCATTCGTCTTTATGGAAAAAAAGAAACTCTAAAGGATTTTTATTATTTTCATTCTTGAAAGGTAAAAATCGTTGCAGCATTACATGGTGGGGGGACTTTCAAGGGAAGTTTATCAGCATTCCATAAAAGCACACACGCTTCAACACGGGCTTCTTACATGAAGATTCCATGCAAGGTTTCATGAATAGAAAGGAGTTGAGTTGTGTTTTTACAAAGTTTGAAGCCAGTGGGTCTGCAGATGCTGCACTGTCCCCACAAATACCCTGCTGCTCCCCAGCATAGCTTCTGCCAAGATGCCCAGAGGAAAAGGCACTGTGGCTCAGAAGGCAGGAAAGGGAGAGTTCGAGAACCGACAGGCCAGACGTCATCTGAACCTTCTCATGCAAACATTGATGTTTTAAAAAAAATTTTCAGGCAAAAACAAACAAAAGATACAGACAAAAGATACAGAAAAGGGGAGCAAAAGGGAAATGAACAAAGAAATTGAAGACTTGTAGGCAGTAAACAGAAACACTAAAGTCAGGGCAGGTCGGCCTCTGATGAAGCAGGAGAGAAAGAAGCCAAATCTGATGAACGTCATGAACCATCAGTATCAGTGGCATGTACCACCGTTCTTGTACAATCCGGAAGGATTGTAGTTCATAAATAAAACCCCTTCATAAATGAAAGATTTTAATAGTACTAGAAGTAACCACATTTAAGAAGTAGAAATCTCATTCCAGGCCTTAAAAAACGCTTTTTTTGATAAGTGTAAATACTTTTTTTTTTTTTTAAGAAGTGAGTTTGTTGGCTGGTTGTTTCTTTTTTAATAGAACTAGAAATTAATAAGATATCAAATTAAGGGAGGCTTTGATCATCAGCTGGGGCGGCCTAGTGCATTGGCCGTTTTTAATCCTGTAACAAGAAAAATAACCAAATGGCGATTTGAAATCATAATCATGCATTTAACTTGTCGTAAACATCTGCTGTTACTTAACCTTACTCCCTTGTTGTCCTTGAGTAGAATTATTTCTAAAACTGCTCCCTGATCTTGGCTTCTCCTACAGAAGTGGGTGCCCTCTGAGACCTCTCGTTCTCAGGTAACTCAGTTTTTCCTTATAAACGTGTTAATGTGCTGTGAAAGATGGGAAATGTGTGAGCACGTAACGTATGTGATATGAAGTCATGAACTTGTGGAACTTGAGACCTAGCAGATTATCAGTGCTTTAAGATCATGATATTTGAGGGACGCCTGGGTGGCTCAGTTGGTTAAGCAGCTGCCTTCGGCTCAGGTCATGATCCCAGCGTCCTGGGATCAAGTCCCACATCGGGCTCCTTGCTCATCAGGGAGCCTGCTTCTCCCTCTGCCTCTGCCTGCCATTCTGTCTGCCTATGCTCGCTCTCTCTCCCTCTCTCTCTCTGACAAATAAATAAATAAAATCTTTAAAAAAAAAAAAAAAGATCATGATATTTGAGGGCCTCTATTGTTTTCCACATTTACTGAACTGTAATTGACAAACAACATTGGGTGAGTTTAGGACACACAATGTGACAATTTGATACATACATACATGGTGAAACGATTACCACAACAGGGATAGTTAACACCTCCATCATCTCCCATAATTACCTTTGTGTGTGTGTGTGGGGGGGTGAGACTATTTAAGATCGGCCCTGCTCTCTTAGCAACTTTCATGTATATGACCCAGTATTGCGTTTGTGGCCACCATGCTGTACGTTAGAGCCCCAGAACTTATTCATCTTATCACTGGAAGTTCGTATCCTTTAACTTACAGCTCCCCATTTCCCCCGCTTCCAGCCACAGGGCAACCGCCATTCTACTCTCTGTTTCTACCAGTTCAGCTTTTTAGATTCCACAGTGTGGGTGAGATCCCACACTATTTGTCTTTTTCTGACTCATTTCACTTAGCATAATGCCCTTAAGATCCTTTTAGAGCCTCTTTTAAGAACAATCTGTCCCCAGATTTTAAGCTGGAAAATCAATAGAATAACTGGGGAGGGGAACTACAATCATGCAGCTTTATATAAATATATATTTTTTATGTCTTTAACTTATTTATTTATATTCAATTATATATTTATAAATATATTAAGTGTAGTAAATATATCTTTTGTGAGAAAAGTCTTCTTTTTTAAAACTTGAAATTGAATATGACATACATAAAAAAATCTTAGCCTATATAAATTCATTGAATTTTTTTATTTTAAATATATATTTTTAAAGATTTTATTTTTTAAATACTTTGTATACCCAACGTGGGGCTTGAACTTACAACCCCAAGACCAAGAGTCACGTGCTCTACTGACTGAGCGAGCCAGGCACCGCTAGCTTTTCCTAGTTTCAATACTCACACTAAGAACTATATATAAGTTGATCATCCAGTTTATGTTCTGATCACAAAATAAAAACCAGTAAAGCATCAATTAAGGAAGAAAGTCTAAAAAACACTAGAGTGGTAGCCATAATAAGCAGGTGGAAAGGGGCTCCTGACCCAGAGAGGTCAACCTGACTTGTCTGACATCACATAGCAAACGTTTTGTAGCAAACCAAGACTAGAACCATGTCTTCAGTTTCCTTCATGACCTCTCAGCCCTGGGCCGTTTCCATAACCCCAGATGGCCTCCTGGGTATAACTCGTGGTCCTACGCCAGCCCTGTATGACTTGCAAAGCCCAGCAGTCAGAAATGGCTTCAAATCTCGATTTCCCCCCCACTTCCTAGATTGCTTATAGTAATGATTCTTAACCCTCATTGGGTACCAGAATATCGGAAAGAGCTTTGAAAAAAAAATACAATTGCCAGATTCCTTTTCAGAAGATCCTGACTCATTTAATTTTAAAAAACTCTCCCCAGGTAATTCTAATGTGTAGCCAATTCAATGAAAATCACTGCTCTGTGGCACCTGTTCTCATCCCTGGGTACATGCTGGAATCCTTTGTTGGTGTTCTGAAAGCCAATCCCCTGGGTCTGGGGTGCAAAGCTTCCCAAGTGATTCTAACGTGTATCGAGGGACGAGAACCATCGCTCCTGGGCTCCCCAGCCATTCATCTCCCAGGGAGGATTTTAGGACCCTGATCCTTGCCATTCTTAAAATTCCAGCACTATCAAGCTTCCCATAAATGCTTGTTGATAGAGTTGCCAAATGAGGATCAGTGCTAACGGAAGAAAAAAGCTCTCTGAGCTGCAGAAACCTGCACATATAATAAACAGAGCTAAAAAACATTTATCAAAATATTAATCTTATCTTTGGATAGAGGGAATTATGGTGACTTTTATTTTCTTCCTTACACTGTCCTATGTTTTCTAAGTTTTTATCAAGTGTGTGTAGTACTTTTTAATAAGAACAAAGAAATCAGTCATTGCTCTATGCTGTGGTCCCCACCCCGGTACACATGGGAATCACTCGGACGAGCTTAAAAAGTCACCTGCCTGAGTCCCATCTTTTTAAGAATTTCAAAGACTGGAGACCTGTTTCAAGAATTTACTTGCGCTGAAGCTTGGGGAATGATGGTCAAAGGCTTTTCTCAACCTGTTGGTACACTGGTGAGGAGGGGCAGGTTTGCTCTGCAGTCTGAAAATTCAGCAGGTCTGGCCGTGCTTTCATAAGCACTTTGGGGTTTTGCAATCCTGGCCATGCGCTTGCCAGGCTCAGCAAAGCTGGTATCAGACAGGGGAGGGACAAAGAAGAAGCTGCCACCAAGCAGGCCCTCTATCCATGTGTTGCCACCTCTGACAACATAGGAATGAACTAAACACTCTTTTTTTTTCCTTTTTTTTTTTTCTTTTTATAAGAGAGAGATCACAAGTAGGCAGAGAAGCAGGCAGAGAGAGTGGGGGAAGCAGGCTCCCTGCTGTGCAGAGAGCCTAATGTGGGGCTCGATCCCAGGACCCTGAGATCACGACCTGAGCTGAAGGTAGAGGCTTAACCCACTGAGCCACCCAGGCGCCCCGAACTAAACACTCCTTATATGGGATCACCACCCTCAACTGATAACGTGAACATGGAGATGTAAGGAGACCATGCTTGTAAAGATTCACGGGCCAGTATCCCTAGACACTAACACTTGACCAAGTTGCCCACAACATTTGTAAATCAGGATGCAAATAGCATATGGTTTGAAAATCAGAAGATGCAAATGACATGTGAATGAGCCTTTCAGAGAAAATCGAGTGCTGAGTTTATGTACTTGGTTTATCTGCTAAGCACAGTGAAATGGGCCAGTGGGGGCTCCCGAAGAAAACCTCAAATTCAGGGGCACCTGGATGGCTCAATGGGTTAAGCCTCTGCCTTCGGCTCAGGTCATGGTTTCGGGGTCCTGGGATTGAGCCCTGCGTCAGGCTTTCTGCTTGGCAGGAAGCTTGCTTCCCCTCTCTCTCTGCGTGCCTCTCTGCCTATTTGTGATTGCTCTATCTTTCTGTCAAATAAGTAAATAAAATCTTAAAAAGAAAAAAAAACTCAAATTCAGAGTGAGGTCCTCTTACCTTCAAGAAACAAGGTTCTCCTTCCTCAGAAACCTCTAAATTGTAAAAGCCATCTATAGGCTACTTTAAAAACAAAAAAACAAAAAAACAAAACAAAACAAAACAAACAACAACAATAAAAACAACCCTAATGCTCAGTTTCCTTTTCCTGTTCATTTCTTCTACCTCTTTCCAGAATTTTCCAGCCTGTTGTGTTGCTTCACATAGACACTCTTCATTCAATACTTTCCTGAAATGAAATTCTTTATTTTAACATCTTCACCCCAAATATCCGCCCCCTTGATACCCACCCCATTTCATTGCCATCAAGAAATCTTACAGTCAGGAAGTTTTATTTTCTGCCTAACCAAATGCCATCTATTACAAATTGAATTGTAAGCAACTTAAGGGCAGGAATCTACTTACTCATCTGTATCCCTCCAAAAGCACATAACTACTGTAGGTTATTATGTATCTGTTGAACAAGTGAATTTCAAACAACAACAGTAGCACTTGATAATGACATCATGTGTTTATTTATATGTCACAATTTTGAAAGCGTATGAAACTTGCAGCTCCAAATGGGGGCATCTCCCAGAATTGTGCAATTGACATATTTCGGGAATTTCTCACAAACGCAGTATCTTAACCTCCTGCTTCCTCTCTCTCCTCCCTCCCCCACCCACCCCTTACCAAATCAGAATTGAGTTTTAACAAAATCCCCAGACAATTCCTATTACATTGGAGTTTAAGAAACATTGGTCTCTCAACTTTGCACACTGGAATCATAGGTGGACTCTAAAAATAGAAGATGCCTGGTCACCAACCCCCAAGATCCTGATTCAGTGCATCTGGGGTGGAGCTGGGAATTAGGATTCTTAAAAGTGGTCCCAGGGGGAGCACCTGAGTGGCTCCGTCGGTGAAGCGTCCAATTCTTGATTTCAGCTCAGGTCATGATCTCAGAGTTTGAGATCGAGCCTGGTGTCAGGCTCTGCACTAAGTGTGGAGTCTGCTTGAGAGTCTCTCACTCTGCCCCTCCCCACCTCACTCTCTTGCTCTCTCTCTCAAAAAAAAAAAAAAAAAAAAAAAGAAAGAAAGAAAGAAAAGAAAAAGAAAAGAAAGTGGCCCCAGTGTGCAGCCAGAGAGAAGAACCATTCTGAGTGTCCTTGCTGGAGCTTCCCCAAACTCCTACATATTTTGTAAGCCCAGAGCCTCACCTACACAGTGATTTCTTTCTTTACAACTCAGCCTTCCCTGTAGATTGCATTGTTTCTCATCTTCTAAAACATACCTCATGGTTTCATTTGTCCATACATATATATCGCACACCTCGAATTTGTGTAAAAACCAAGCCTGTCCTTCAACTTGCTTTCACCCTGAATTACCTAAATTCACTTTTCTGGCTTCTTTCCTCACTGCCCTGGTCTCTAATTTTGCAAGCATGCTCTGGTGCTAGTGTAAGTAGGGCTCGTCGTTTCCGGAGCAGAGGAAAAGAAAACGAATTACCTTCCTCCAGTTTTAAAGCAATGTAGAGATTATTCTGAGACCCAGAGACACCGACAAAAGCTGATTATATTTAAAAGGAAATATATTCTGTTCTTTATAAACATGCCAAGGCTCTCCTTGGCCATCCTCCCTGTAATGGGTAGGCCTTCTAGAAAGTTTACAAGGCCCCCCAGCACTGTGCTTTCCCTGTCTTAACAATCTCAGTTCATCCACCCAATAATGCCACCAGGTACCGCATGCTGTTATCCCGATTGGGGGGGGGGGGGGAATAGCGGCACAAAGAAGTTCGGAAACTCGCCCAAGGTCACGCAGTTTGTCTCCTGAAGACAGGATTGCAATGCAGGGGATACAGAGCCTGCTCAGAGCTGTGCTGTTTCTTCTCGAGAAGCTGGTGTTTTCGGGAACATACCACGATGTGGTTTCAGATTCCAGGGCATGGGGAAGCCTCTTATTCTGCCATGGTTCTCCGCAGACCATTTAGTGCCTTTTTCCACACCTTTTTCCCACTTTAATCTGCGGCCCATAAAGCTGTTTCCCAGGTGTAATGCATTGTCAGGTTTTACAGGATTACATGTGTGGACAAATTCTTTCTGAAAGTTGAGCAAGATAAGAAACAAGTTCTGACTAATACAGTGAAGTGCTAACTCAAGAAGCCTTGATAGTTTATAATGAAAATTTCCCCTCCTAACCAAATCCACTTTTAAACGTTAATTGGAAAAAAAAGAAGATAGATTAAGGTAATACATGTAGCATCAGCTAGGAGATGATTTCTTTTCATCTCTTCCAGTTCTCAAAACTACATCTCTCAATCTTGGCACTATTGGCATTTTAGGCCAGATAATCCTTTATTGTGGGGGCTCCTCTGTGTACCCTAAGATGTTTACCAGTACCCCTGGCCTCTACCCACTAGATGACAGCAGCACCCTCTCCAGCCTGTGACTTGCTACGTGCCCCCTGGGGGTAAGGAGTAGAGGAGCGAATCCCCCCCCCACCCAAGTTGGGAACCATTGTTCTGAAAATATTCACTGGACTTGTAATACTACAATTCAAATTTTCCATGTTTCACCCCTAAATATTGTCTCAAAGCTCTCAAGTGTCCATAGTAGGTCTCCCTAGTATTTATCTGCTTTTCTCCTTGTCCTTGGCTACCTGAGTCTTCATCAGATGAACTTCCCAGACAGTCTGCAGAAGGCAGTGATCGGGCTGCTGCAGCAGGGAGCAGAGAGAGGGCCGTGGAGGGTCCACAAATGTGGTTCCAGCGGGATGGAGGTGGGCTCTGCCATCCCTGCTGCCCTGACTACAGACCCAGCCTGATCTCTGGGGGCCCTCCTCCAAAGCTTACGTGAACAACATGGTAACACCTCAGACATTATTCCAGCAGCTCCGGGTAGAAAACGGATGTCTAATCTTGGGTGGTGTTGATACATAAAACATCTCTGCCCTAAATGCCATCAGCCTAAGGGCCAAGCCGTGGTCTTTTAGCAGAAAAGACCACGTTGGACTATATGAAATGAGTACGGTGAATGGAGATGTTGGTCGTCTTTCCATATGCATGTGGGCCCTCGTGGTGCATATATTTATGAATATGAATGCATGTGGTGGGAAATCACTGGTCCCCTGCTTTGGAGCCAGTTGAAAAGGACAAGTTACACAAGGCTGCCCACAGCCAGCTTCTAGTTGACCTTCAAGCACGATGCCTGAGCACCCAATGGTAGGAGCAGCTACCACTGAGCTCTATGTACCAAACAAGGGCTGAGTGCCTCACCTGGGATGTCTCATTGAAACCTTACAATAGCCCTGAAAAGTCAGTATCACTGTCACCTCCATGAGACAGATGACAAAGTCTTGGGTTGGTCAAGTAATTTGACCAAGCTCATATTTCTAGCAAGGAATGAAACCGGGATTCAAACTTAGATAGGTTGTACCCAGGATGTGTGTGTGTGTGTGTGTGTGTGTGTGTGAATTTTCCTTAATTGCAGTAACATGCACATAATATAACATTTGCCATTTTAACCATAAATGGCAAATAGCCTTATAGCTCAGTGGCGTGAAGCACATTCACACTCCTGTGCCAACGTGACCACCATCCAGCCACCGCAATTCTTTCATCTTCCCCAACTGACCCACTCTACCTATTAAGCACTAACTTTCCATCATTCCTCCCTCCCCTCCAGTCCCTGACAACCACCGCACTGCTCTCTGTCTTTGTGAAATTTGAGTCCCCTAGGCCCTCCCTGTAAGTGTTTGTCTTACAGTGTTTGACAAACTACACAGTGTTTGTCTTTTTATGACTACCTTCTTTCATGTGGCGTAATGTCCCCAAGTCTCCCCTGTGTCCTAGCCTGTGTCAGCGTTTCCTTCCTCTTTAAGGCTAAGTAAGTTCCTTTGTAGGTATGGACCACATTTTGTTTACCTCTTCATCCATCGACGGACACTGGCGCGCTTCTGCTTTCTGGCTATTGTGAATAAAGTTGCTGTGAACACGGGCGTATGAATATCTCTTTGAGATCCTGTTTTCAATTCTTTTGGACCTACATCCTACAGTGGAATTGCTGGGTCATGCGGTGAGTCTATGTTTAGTATTTTCAGGACTCATCATACTAATTCTCCAGTGATTGCGCCCTATTTTTACATCTCCTAGTTCCACTTTCTCCACATCCTCACAAAGCCTCATTTTTGTTTTTGATGGTAGCACCCTGATAGACGTGAGGTGTGACCCCAAGGGTTTAAAGTTAGTCCTATGCCAAGTCTTTCCCTTCTAGACCTTTTCTTTGTCTTCTTTTTTTTTTTTTAATTTTTAATTTATTTTAGAGAGGCAGTGGTGGGGAGGGGCAGAGGAGAGAATCTTCAAGAAGACTCCCCACTGAACACGGAGTCCGACGTGGGGATCCACGTGTGGCTCGATCCCATGACCCACGAAATCATGACCTGAGTGAAACCAAGAGTTGGAGGCTTAACCAACTGAGCCACGCGGGCTCCTTTAGACCTTTTCTTCTTAATTCGGTAGCAGTTGCATACACACACGCATGCATGTACACACACACACACAAATGGAAAGATTTTGATCCTAGTACGGTAACTCTTGAAGATTCCTCCTCACTGCACTCAGCTTGTCGTCTTGAGCAAGCTGGTTAGAAGGATGGGAGGGCAGGACTGTGTAATACAAACCCCCATCCCCACCCCACCGCCTCACCCACCCCACCCCACCCCACTCCTCCACCACACACCCCCATCCCCCCACCAACCTCCAGCCTCCCAGATGTCAAAGTATGCTTCTTCCTCTTTTCTCTCTTCTACAATTTCAGGGTCCTCTCTCAATGCTTAGGAAAACAAACAAACAAACAAAAAATACATAAACCACATTTTAAGATAGATCAGCTTATTTTGATTCCATTAATTTAATGGGAATGCTCTCTCGGGAAACCTGTTCTGACTTGATCAAGGGAGCTTGGTGTAGGCAAATTCTCCACCTGGCATTCAGAACTTGGGCCAAAGGTGTGGCTACCAAGGGAGACAGGAGTGACTCACACCTGCTTACGACTCAGCAGAGGCCCTACCCTAGGCATGTCCCTTTCTCCTCCTCCCTGTTTTTCCTCTGTCTGCTCCATGCTCTCAGGCCTTCCTTGCTTCCAGGCATCCTGGGAAACAGTGGCTGAAATCACAAGGTGATGAATCATAACCCATCCGACCACTCAAGTGAAGGCAGGAACCACTCTGGAATGACTCCTGCAGTTTCAAGACCCAAGGTCCCAACTCCCAGGCCATGATAGCCTCAGAGCTCTTCCAGTTCAAAGGCCTTGGACCAGAGCTGCTTGTTCAAGAGGGAGGATAGCTCTGAATCTGGACCAAAGCCAGGTTCAATCAGGATGTCAATGAACTTACGCAGCAAGGGAGCCCTGTGAATTAGGTTTTGGATGTAGCCTGACAATTTTTCTAAAACATCATCTAATGTCTGTAGCATTTTAAGGCCAAAAGGGGACTTTTAGATCTAAATATAAAAGAATTTCAGGATTAAAATATGTGTATCATTGATCTTATCCAAAGTTGGAACTGACTGGTACTGTCTCACCCGAGCCCATTGTTAAATTTTTAGGAAATTTATGAGCCTGTTGACTTTGGTGGGATAGTCACACCACAGAAATTAACAAACACTACAAATCAGGGCTTCTTTCTCCCCTCTTCCACCATCAAGAGCTGGTTGTTAAAGATTTACCAGCACCCCACTGATCTTATCCATGCCTTTCATTTGTGGGTGAGAGAACTGAGACCCGGAGAGGGGACATGACTTACCTAGGGTCATAATATGCATTAGCGTCAGAATCTAGAATCCAAATCTTTTGCATCCTATTTCCATGAGTGGCTACCTCAGGTGTAGCCCAGTCACCCAAGACCCGGCATTCTGCCAAAAAGCAGAGCCACAAGGATGTCCGCAGCAATAAAGCACAGGGAGTAAGAGACAAATAGTTATCTTGAAAATAGGTTCTCGGAGGAAAGAGACTGTCCACTACGGGACCCATCCTGAAACTTCCTGCAGTAGCGAGGCTGAGTCATGAACACTCTTCTTGTCATACTTCTGTGGAATTCCACAGGGAAACCTGGACACAGTCCCTTCTTTGGAATGTCCTCACCAAGAAGAGGCTTGGTAGTCCTGGGAACAAAAGTGGTATGTTTGGTAGATGGGGGAAACCAGCCTGGGTTCAGAAAGAAGACGTTAAGATCCGTAGCCTGAAAATCCATCACTTGGTATGTGTTATTTGATTCGCTCTACGTCCCTTGTGATAAAAGTGGTTCCAAAACAGAAGCAAATGAACGTTTATGTTTACACCTCTTTTCCCCCCAGTGTGATTTTCCTGTCCTGGCGCAGCTGATTCGAAGACCTGGTTTAGGCCTTTCACAGGACGGCAGAGGTAGAGAAAGCAGGGCTTGCAAGGGAGGGAGAGATTGGAGAAATGGAAAACCTGACCGGGACACATGTTCCAAATGGGCCTCAGGAGCTGGTTGGTGCTTAGAAAGGCAGAGGGCAGTGAGTCCTGAAGGGACAGGAGGCCTCCCTTCTGCCTGGCTGTCCCACCCAGACTAGTGACCAAGTAGGGACTGGGAGCCACATTGTACGGGATGAGGAAGAAAGAAGGAATCACAGTTCTCCCAAGGTAGGAGAGGAGAGACCAGATGCCTCCAGTTTCCATCGCCTCCACACTCCCTCTGAAACCCCTTAAGGTCGCTCTGATCAATCCTTCCTTCCCACCGGTGCCCTTATCATTTTCCAAAGGACCTTTCTCTGTCCCGGTCTCCTCAACCACAACAATGTTTGCTACATCTGACTCTGGGAGAACCCTGCCTTGTGCTCTCAGACACCCCAAGCCCACACCACGTTATTTCATCCTTTCTAAGGTTTTGCTCTCTTTAACCCATCACTGTACTCTTGGCCCCAAGTAGAGTCAAGGTCTCATCGGAAGACCGACGTGATTCCTAGGGTCACTGATCAAGATGAGACATCACTCATGATGAGCAAAGGAGAAGAGGACACAGACCCAGGGTGGGGCCTTCCTGTCCAGATTCCAGATGCCAAATGCCAGAGAAGGGACTCCTATGTGAGGCGGGCAGAAGGAAGCCAGTCAAGTGGAAATAGCCAGGCCAATGCTTGGAAGAGGGAAGCCCGCACAGAGACCCAAAGAAGCTATCCCACCGTTGAGGCCCTGCTGTGGAGAGCCCTACTGCCCTTTGGGAGGAAACCCACCAGGCCCTCGGAACAACCTGGGTGTGCTGGGTCAGAACCTAATATCTTGC
Organism: Enhydra lutris kenyoni; assembly: GCF_002288905.1. Lineage (NCBI taxonomy): Eukaryota > Metazoa > Chordata > Mammalia > Carnivora > Mustelidae > Enhydra > Enhydra lutris. Next base: position 7,495,593 of record NW_019154132.1, on the reverse strand, counting down.
AAATCTGCTGTTTGCCATATTCTTTTTTGGTCTCTGTTAGTATTTGGAAAAGTCTTTTATTTCCCCCAAACAATGGGTTTCACATATATACAAAAGGACTGGTGCAGAAGCAGGGCAATATAAAAATCATTTCCCCGAACAAAACAAAACATATGTCTATTGCTCAGTAGCTGTGACCTTTATAGAGTATAGGATAGGAGTCCATGACCTTCATGCAGCAAAAATATGTGTGCCATCTCATGTACAATCCGTTATAGACCCAGCTGGGGTCTTCTCCCATGTCTCCTCCTGGAGTTGTACCTGATTTTTTTTTAAAGATTTTATTTATTTGACAGACAGAGATCACAAGTAGACGGGGGTGGGGGGGGGCAGGGAAACAGGATCCCTGCCGAGCAGAGAGCCTGATGCGGGGCTTTATCCCAGGACCCTGAGATCATGACCTGAGCCGAAGGCAGAAGCTTAACCCACTGAGCCACCCAAGCACCCCATACCTGATTTTATTAGCAGAATAAATTTTGCCCCAATTCTCCCCTCCACCACCTCCTCTATCCATGGGCTGCGTCATAAGGCTGTTTCTAGTCCTTTGCTCTGTGTCTGTCCACTCTACCCTCAACAATGCGAGCCCTTGGCAAGACTTCAGTTATGACCACCAGGAGGACGACCCCAAGACTTTACCTCTGGTCTTGAACTTTCTCTGGACTAACTTTCAACCTTCCTCTGGGCCACCCTGCCTGGAGAGGTGATTGCTGTCATAAGTTAGCATTGCCAAAACCGGACTGAATTCTTTCAACCCAAGCTCAAAACTTTCAAAGTGATCTTGGACGACCTCCTCATCTTTAGTTTCACATCTGGTTCTGAAAGCACATCGACCTCATGTGCACTGATCTCTCACACTGCCCTCTTCTGTCCCACATCTGTGTCCCCACCCAATCCAGGCTCCCACCCCCTTTCCCGATGCACCATTGCAAACCCTCCTAGCTGGTCTCCCCAGTTCCATTCTCTACCCATCCCAAATCAACCTGGATCAACCCTGACAGATTTCCCTTCCTCAAGCCCAGCCAAGGATTTCTACTCCTCAGCCCAAAGAGCCTTACTCTGCCTGCCATTCAAGGTCACAGATGGTGAGCACACCTTCACCAAAATCTACCGCTGTCTCTCCCTCAATATAACCTCCTGCATGCCCGTCTGTTTCTTCTCTCTAGAATGTTCTCCCTTGCAACGTCACCTGCCCAAAGTGCTTTTATCCCCATCCAAAATGACCTGGCCTGCTTGGTTGGACCTTTTTCCCAATACCCTTCACCAGATGCCCTGCCTCACTCTTGCACACCTGCTGGGGGCTTTGGGCTCCCCATGTCATCGACCCTTTTCTGCCCTGTATCAGCACACAGCCTGTGCTCCCTTCCTTTCTCCAGCTCCTCCTTCCTTTCCCCACCACAGCAAATGTCACCACTTCTCACTGTCCAGGCCAGAAACTTTGGACAATTCCAGATGCTTTCCTCTTTTTCACCCCGCACCTGGGTCCTCAAAAATCTGCGTCTGAGGTAGCCCTCACATTTGTCCTCGCTGCTCGTCCTCCCTTGCTCTACGTTAGCTCTGGACACCCCCATCCAGGGAGCTGCGCTGAGGCAGGCAGCCTGCCGTCTCCGCTCTTCTTGCTACCTGCGTACCTCTGCGGAGGCTGCTTCAGCTTCTCTGAACATCAGTTTTCTCACCTGCAAAAGATTATAAAATTAAACGTTTATGAATTTCTTTGGCTTGAATTAATAAAGAAATTTCCTACCTGGCCCCTGGCTGCAGGGACACAAGAATAAAGTCCAGTGCTCTCAACGCCCCCCATGAGCTCGATAAAAACCCGTGTGATCCCAACTACACTTTTCCAAAGCCAGTAACTGTCAGAATAAAATTTTGTTATTGCTTGTGGGGTTTTTTGTTATTTTTGTTTTTTTAGTTTCGGGTTTTGTTTTGTTTTGTTTTGTTTTTTGGGGGGGTTTTTTTGCGTAGACTGTAAGGCCGTGCATGCCGTGGCGCAGCTGTTCCTCTTACTGCTCTGAGGAGCCCCAAGAGAAAAGCAAGCAGTCCGCCAAGTGTGGCAGGCCCTTGCACAGACCCAAGCCTTGCACCGGCTGTTCTCCAGGCCTCTAATCACCCCGACCCACCTCCACTTCGCTCCCTGACGCTTTCCGCATCACCTCCTCGTGTTCTTCAAGACACAACCCAGCCGTCACCTGGCTTGTAGGGTTGAAGGCTGTAGGAAGCTCTCCTCTGGATTCCAGTCATCCCACACTTAGTCTGAGTGTGAGTCCCATGTGGGGGGGAGGGGCTCGATCTCACAACCCTGAGATCACAACCTGTGCCGAAACTGAGAGTCAGACCCTCAACCGACTGAGCCACCCAGGTGCCCCAGATTTATGATTTTACACAAAGCCTGACAGTAAGGCCACATGCTATATAATTTCATCATATGACGTATTTATCATGTTCAGAACCCTCCCCAGGAAACGCTCAGTGCGCTCATCTATAAGATGATGTTAGACCAGCTGACCTCCAGGGCCACATTTAGTTCTATGTTTTTTGATTTCTTGTTAATAAAAATGACTCTTAGACTAAAGGAATAGAACCCAGCACAGCAGTCCCAGGAAAGGGATCCCTGGTCTCTGTTTCAGCAGAACCGGGATAGAGTGGGAACGACACGGGAAGTTTGGATTCTTCACCGGTTTGAGCAGTTACCACTGCAATGACCTTAGAAAAGTCATTAAAGCCCACCCAGGTCTCTGTTTCTGTGTGTCTAAAACATGGGAGCTCCAGGCATGGCTTCTGTGGTCCTTCCCATCGAGAGTTTGAGCTCTAACTCATCCTTGCTTTCTGAAGGCAACCTAGACCAGTCTTGGAATAAAGTGTATATTCACCCACATTATAGATTTTAAGAGTTTTAGTAAAATTAATGCCATTGATGTTTTTCCTGCTAAAAATACATGGAATACTATGCATATTAAAGAGAATGTGGTAGCTTCTTCTCCAAGAAAATACGGAGTGGTGGATGATGCCAGTGCTACAGGAGGGAGGTCTGGAATGAGAGGTCGCAGAGGCAACACTGAGGGCAAGGCCAAGCACCATCACCAATCTGGGTCACCTGGTCAAGGACATGAAGATCAAGTCTGTGGAGATCTGTCTCTTCTTCTGGCCCATCAAGGACTCTGAGATCATTGACTTTTTTCCTGGTTTTGGAGAGTATGCCTGTGTCAAGCAGACCCATGCTGGCCAGGCAACCAGGTTCAAGGCATTTGCCATCATTAGATTTTACAATGGACATGTTGGTCTGGGTGTTAAGTGCTCCAAAGAGGTGACCACTACCATCCATGGGGCCATCACCCTGGTTAAGATCTCCATCATCTACACGCGGCGAGGTTACCAGAGGAACAAGATCAGCAAGCTCCACACTGTCCCAGGCAAGGTGACCAGCTGCCGTGGCTGTGCCAGGGCACCTCCCACCCCTGCCACCAGTGGCACTAGCATTGTCTCAACCCCTGTGCCCAAGAAGCTACTGATGATGGCCAGTATAGACGATTGCTCCCCCTCAGCCAGGTACTGCACTGCCACCCTGGGCAACTTCGTCAAGGCCACTTCTGACACCTTTCCAAGACCTACAGCTGTCCCACCCCTGACGTCTGGAAAGAGACCGTGTTTACCAAGTCTCTCTAGTAGGGATTCACTGACCATCTTGTAAAGACCCACACCAGTCTCCACGTAGAGGCCCCAGGCTCCAGCTGTGGCCACCCACAGTTTTTTTTGGTTGGTTTATTTTTTAAATTAAATTTTCTATTTAAATTCAATGAAATTAGCATAGACTGTCTTATTAGTTTCAGAGGTAGAATTTAGTGATTTTTTAAAAGATTTTATTTATTTATTTGAGAGAAAGAGAGCACACAAATGGGTGGGAGGGGCAGAGGGAGAGGGAGAAGCAGACTCCCCACTGAGCAGAGACCCTGACATGGAGCTCTATCCCACCCAGGACCCTGGGATCATGACCCAAGCTGAAGGCAGCCACTCAACCAACCGAGCCACACAGGCACCCCTAGAATTTAGTGATTTATCAGCTGCATGCAACACCCAGTGCTCATTACTTCAAGTGCCTTTCTTAATGCCCATCATCCAATTACCGTATCCCCCACCCAGCTCCCCTCCAGCAACCCTCCAATTGTTCCCTAATGTTAAGAGCCTCTTCCGGTTTATCTCCTTCTTTGTTTTCATCTTATTGTTCCTTCCCTTCCCCTATGTTCATCTGTTTTGTCTCTTACATTCCACATATGAGTGAAGTTGTACATGATAATTGTCTCTCTCTGACTGACTGATTTCACTTAGCATAGTACCTTCTAGTTCTATCCATGTCATTGAAATGGCAAAGCTTCATCCTTTTTGATGGCTGAGTAATATTCCATTACACACACACACACACACACAGAGAGAGAGAGAGAGAGAGAGAGAGAGAGAGAGATCCACATCTTCTTTATCCATTCATCCGTCAGTGGACATCTGGGTTATTTCCATATTTTGGCTATTGCCCCCACATAATTCACATAAAGTGAATTAAAACTGGTAAAAAGAAGAATGTGGTAGATTTGTAAATACTACTTGGAAGATGTCATATGAGTATCACTAGGTTAGAAAACTGAGTTACAAAACAATATGGACTGTAGTCCCCCCTTATCTGCAGTTTCAGCTTTCCACAGTCAACCTCAGTCCAGAAGCATTTGATCCTCCTTCTGATATGTTGGCAGAAGGTTGGTAGGAGCCTAACGCTACATCACAATGCCGACATTGCTCACCTCACTTTATCTCCTCACATACATATTTGATCATGTCACACCGTCACAAGAGGAAGCAGGGTGAGTACAGTAAGATATTTTGAGAGACTACATTCACCTAACTTCTGTTACAGTATATTCCCATAATTGTTTTATTATTATTAGTTATTATTAGTCTCTTACTGTGTCTAATTTATAAATTAAATTTCATCATAGGTATGCATGTATAGAAAAAAACATAGTATATATAGGGTTGGGTACTATCTGTGGCTTCAGACATCCACTGGGTTTTTTGGAACATATCCCCCATGGATAAGGAGGGACTACTGTATAGCATAATACCATTTTTATAAGAAAATAGTGTGTACACATGTAAGTACCCAAATCTTTTCCTCATTCAGTCTTTACTATCTCACTACGCACCACAGTCCACACAGCAGCTCAAGGCAAACATGCAGAAATCAGTCACTCTTGGTTCCTTTCCTTCCTTCACACCTTCGCTCTCTCTCTTCGAAGGAGATAAGGGGAAAGTCACACGGACATTGACCTTGGGAAGTTTTATGAGCTTGAGGGAGAAGACAATGCACAAAAGAGGATGTGAGAATAAATTGGGATGGATGTTATAATTGAAGGAAAGAGAGCCCCGCTGGTTGGGGTGGGCAGAGAAGGCCTGAGGGGTTGAGCTGGGCTTGAGGAGGAAGTCGGTCTAGATGAAGGCAGGCAGAGGAGCAGACATGTGAGGGAAGTGGAGGGAATGAGTGTGGCATGTGAAGGGAGAGGTGCTGCTACTGAGAGACAACTGGCAACGTGCCTGTGTCCAGCCTCTCGGGCTTCCACAACAGAGTACCACAGATTGGGGGACATTTAAACAACACACATTTATTTTCTCCATTCTGGAGGCTGGGAGTCTAGGATCCAGGTGTTGGCAGGACTGGTTTCTCCTGGAGCCTCTCTCCCTGGTTTTGCAGATGCCTTCTGCTCTCCAGATCTTCACATGGTGGTCTCTCTGTGTCTATCTGTGTCCTAACTTCCTCCTCTCATAAGGACACCAGTCAGATTGGGTTAGAGTCTACCCTACTGACTTAATTTTAATTTAATCGCCTCTTCAAAGACCCTGTCTCCAAATACAGTCACATTCTGAGGTCCTGGGGGATAGGACTTTGATGTATGAATTTTGAGGGCACACAATTCAGCCAATCACACTGTCTGTGCCTAAGGTGTACCAGATGGCCAGGAAATGGGTGAAAAGCTGAATAAATGTAACACATTTTAATGGCATGTTTATGGTCCTGCAGGAAGTTTGCAGGACACATAAAGTGAGAAAGATCGTGGAGATCCAACCTCTAAGACACTCTTGAGCAAAGGAACACCATGATGTTGATGTCATTGTAAGCACATTCAATGGCAATGTTCTGCCCCGTGGTTTGGAGCAGAGGTGAGCCTGGGGCCAGACAGAGCAGGTGAAAGACCATCTCAGTCATTCCGGGTGTGGGATGACAAGAGTCTTGACCAGGGTGGTGACCACAGAATAAAAGCTGGAGACAGATGGGTGTGCCTGGGGGATTGTTTCAAGCACCTGCACCCAGTTGATGTGGCCATGAGGGTCATATGCTACCTTGAGAACAATGAGCCCTCTGGAAACTGGCTACCAAAACCTGCATAAGATGATCTCATAGGTCCTGGGACACCAGTGACTCCAAACAATTCCTTCTGATTCAGGGCCCTCTTAATTTGTCCCCACCCTGCAGCTGGGTCTACTCTGCACTTGAATATGAGTGGGTTGCACTAAGATTCCTATTAGTTGGCAGAGGCATTAAATTCACTCCCACCATGTCTTGGATTTTGTGGTTATCTCCCCTAATCATACCTCTTGTACCTACAAGGAGTTCCCCTCCCTTCTTCCATACTTTTGGAAATTCTACCTGGCTTTCAAGACCTAATTCATATACTTTCTTGTCCACACAACTCTCGGTAGTGCTACAGCTCATGGGGCACTCTTGGCTGAGCCCTAATCACATGTATTTATACTACAAGATGTGTATGATATTAAATAAGGTAATATGCTCTTGTTTGTGATGTTTGGAACATTTATATGCCATGCAAACTCCCCTATGAGACTCTAAACTCCTTGAAGTTATGGATTTGGAACTTCTTATGTATTTGTCATACTACAAAACCTAGTGCATATTAAGTGCTCAACAAATTCATGCTGAGACAATAGCCAACACCCCAAAGGTCCACGTAAATGGAGTTAGTGGATGAAAAGGGCAGAGATAGAATATAAGCATATTCATTTCAATTCGTAGATGTGGCCTCTAAGTCCCAGTCCCACCAGTTTGCTCTGCACTTCCTGAATGCTGCTCAAAAAAGCATGAGCCCCAAGTCAGAAGAGATTCTTAAACCTCCAAAAGGAGCTTCATGGGTGGGAACTCAAAGTTGCCTCATCCTCATGTGTATAATGTTGATAAAAGGGTTGAGTGGACCAGACTCTTGGCAGTCTGCATCCAAGAAGATGATTAACCTGTCCTGGGAAGCCCTGTGATAAGATCATGCCTGAGAGGAGCTGGTACCAGGGTGGCCCTCGGGGAGGAAGGCAGTTGTTCGAGTGCTCCCCAAGGGAAAAGAACAAAGGAAAATCAGCAAGGGTTTTTTGGAAAAATGTAAAAGTTGATTCTCAAGTGCCTATGGAGTTGCAAGGAGCCATGAATAATGAAAAGAAACGTGAGAAAGAAGAACTTATCACAAAACTTCAAAACTTATTACAAAAGTACAGTAATCATTTGAGTGTGGTGCAGGGATAAGGACAGACAGATCAACCAATGGAATAGAATGGAGTCTAAAGATAAGTTCATGTGTCTACGGTCAAACGATTTTCAGCGAGAAAGCCAAGTCCATCCAAACGGGAAAGAACAGTCCTATCAACAGATGTTGCTGGGAAAACTGGATTTCCTTCCACATGCAAAAGAATGAAGTTGGGCCCCTATCATACACCATACCCAAAAATTAACTGGGACGGATCCATGACCCAAATTAGAAGGTCTAAAACTATAAAACTCTTAGGAAAAAAAACACAGGAGTAAATCTTTATGACCTTGGATTTGGCAATGAATTCTTAAGTATGACATCAAAAGCACAAGCAACAAAAGGAAAAATAGATAAATCAGATCTAGCCATTAAAAAATTAAAAATTAAAAAATTTTGTGCACCAGAGACATTATCAAGAAAACAAAGACAAGCTATAGAATGGAAGAAAATATTCTCAGATCTGATAAAGGTTTGCTATCTAGATTATATAAAGAACTCCCAACACTCAACAAGACAAACCACCAAATTTAAGAAATGGGTAAAGGACTTAGACATTTCTCCAAAGAAGATACACAAATGGCCATCAAGCACATAAAAAAATGCTCACCATCATTAATCATTAGGGAAATGTAAATCAAAACCACAGTGAATTACCACCTCGCATCCATTACAATGGTCATTACAAAAAATGAACAAATAAAAAAACAGAAAACAACAAGTGTTGGTGAATATGTAGAGAAATTGGAATGAGAATGTAAAATGGTGCTACCACTGTGAAAAACCGGTGTTTCTCTCAAAAAACTAAGCACAGAATTACCATATGACCCAGCAATTGCACTCATAGGTATAGACCCCAAAGAACTGAAAACAAGTATTCAAACAGATACTTGTCCACCAGGGTTTACTGCAGCATTACTCAGTAGCCAAAAGTAGAAACAACCCAAGCGACTAGCCTCAGATGAATAGATAAACAAAACATTGTGTATATATACAATGAAATATTATTTGGTCCTAAAAAAAGGAATGAAGTTCTGATACAACATGGAGGAACCTTGAAAACATTATGTAAAAGGAAATAAGCCAAACACAGAAGGTCAAGTATTGTACGGTTCCACCTATAGAAAACATCTAGAATAGGAAAATTGAGAGACGCGGAAAGGGTAATCGGGGTTTCCAGGGGATGGGAGTGGGAGAATGGGGAGTTATGACTTAATGCTTATAGAGTTTCTGTTTGGGTGGTGGAAAAGTTTTGGGAGTCAATAACGGTGGATGTGCTTAATGTCATTGAATTGTACACCGAAAAGAGGGTAAGATGGCAAATGGTGAAGTCTGTTATTTACCTCTATTTCACCACAATAAAAAAAAAAACTTATAAAATGAAATGAAACAGGAATTGGCAGAAGCAAGGAGGAAAAAGAAATGCAACGTGGATATGGCGCTCTTCAAATGCGTAGTTACTGGGACAGTGTATGGTAATGGCCAGCCTTTTGTTTCAAAGATATTTTATGCTAGGCACTACATACAAAAAAAAAACAAAAAACAAAAAACAAAAAACAAAAAAAAAATGAAATAAAATAGGCAGAGAAGACTTGCTCCAGCCAATGTGGGAGAACATTGACCCTTGAAGATATGACACTGACCCATGGGCTCTCTGGGCCACCCCAAGATGCCAAGATATAACTCTAAGGTCACTTTCTATGCCCAAGTTTTATCATTCTGGTCACACTTATTTCCTCTCTCATGCTGAAGCTAAAGTCCCCTATCAAATATGGGAGTATTACTTAAAAAAAAAGTCTCAGCTAACAGGTGCCTGAAAACTTGCTTAGCTCAAAAATGTTTATTTTCCCAGCCTCTCCGAGGTGTCTGGGTGGCTCAGTCTCTTAAGTGTCTGCCTTCAACTCAGATCATGATCCCAGGGTCCAGGATCGATACCTATGTAGGGCTCTCTGCTCAGCATGGAACCTGCTTCTACCTCTCCCTCTGCCTGCCACTCTGCCTGCTTGTGCTCTCTATCTCTCTCTGTGTCAAATAAATAAAATTTAAAAAATATATATTTACTCGTCCAGCCCCTCTTCTGCACAAAAAAAAAGGAAAAAAAAAAAAGAAAAAGAAAGAGGCAGATGGCTTGCATACTTTTTAAATTTACTTTAAGTCAAAACACGTCTGCTTTCTATTCTACAGCATTACAAACTCTGCTATCATGAGAGACAGTGACACAGAGGCACGCTTCCTTCACGATGGGATGTGACTTTAAGTACTCCCCTGAGGGTTTTCAGGGGTTCCCCAGCTGTATCAGGATAGCGCTGCTCTACTCCTCCCTCCACCCCTGGCACTGGCTCCCAGCGCCTCGGTGTTGCAACCCGACTCTAGGATGCCTAGAAATAGGACTCTAGGAGCATTGAGATAAAGTCCTCTGCAGCGCTTGGCACACAACATCCAGACTCAAAATATGTCCGTGGAACACAGACAATCCCAGCCCTTCTGAGCTGGGGAAAGAAGAAGGAGGAGGTGATTGGGAGGAGAAAAAGTGACCTCCACAGAATACTAATGAAGTCTAAGTTCAATTTTAAGACGGGACACGTGTTTAAAAGAGAGCACACGTGGCCGTTTATTTGCTTCAAGCCTCTTTGAATACATCTGCCCTTTCATCTGAATGATTTTAAACCTTCAGTTGGATTGGGAACCGATTTTCAAGGGTATCCACCATAGAACTGAGGCGCGAGCTGCCTGCAAATCGCCCATGTCCTTAAATGTTTAAACCTACTAAATCAAACAGGCCACCTGCAGGGTGCCTGGCTGGCTCCGTGGGAAAAGCATGGGACTTGATCTCTGGGTCGTGAGTTCGAGCCCCAAACTGGGTGTAGAGATTATTAACAAATAAACAAACAAACTTAAAAAAAATAATAACCAAATGAAATAATCCACCTGGGAAGCACAAATAAGAAGCAATGAGTCAAGCCATTATGATGAAAAATTGAGAGAGACTTAAAAAAAGATATGTACTTCTGTGCAAGTGACATTTGGGTAAGTTTGATGTGATGGCTGGTTTGCTGACTTTTCTTGTGTGTTCATTGCTTTCTTCTGATTTAAATTGTACTGTGCAGCTACACCCCACAGCAGGTCCTAAATACTAATTGCTAAGAGACACTCTTGTGGGGAGATGGATTCAATTAGCATCACATCTTTAATGATCCAGCATCTTACATACTTCCCATGTATAATTATATATTTTACGGCATCATGCCATCCTACAGATAAACAAAAAACTTTGAGAACATTTACTAGCTTTTTTGGGAATGTCCCCCAAAGGGTGTCATTTTCATTTGAACCAACCACTGAGATGGAATAACTCCACTCTTGAGGGTTAAGTTGTGGAAGTACCTTCATTCAGAAATTTCCCTCATGAGTTTTTTTTTCTCTTTTACCATAAAATTGCAGAAATGCCTATCATGCCCACTTGTATAAGGGACAGCATTTATATTCAAATGTATTCAAATCTGTATTTTAGCAAATACTTATACAGATTTGAATCATAATGATATACAAATTTGAATAATCCAGAGATTTCGTATTCAGGGAACTCAAGGTAAATCATGGGGTATTGTCCTATGAGTAAACCATTAAAACAAAGTCTGACAAAGGCACAGAGAGCAGAAGTGGACAGGGGTTGGAGGGTGGTGATAGCCTTCCTGAGAAAATGAAATGGGAATACTGAACACTGGGTAGACGTTTTCATGGCATACAGAAGTCGGGACAATGTTCCAGAAGAGTGAGCAGTGTGTGCCAAGACATGAACAGAGTGGCGGGTTTGGGAGAACTCCCTAGAGATCTATGTTGCTATGAGAGGGAGGTGAGAACAAAAATGGAAAACTTGAGGTAAAGCCTGGGATTTCTCCTCACTACTTAATAAAAGATGCCACCACACAGGCAATTCATCTTCATCTCAAAATACAAACATAAATTGGGTTATTGGATTGTAAAAAGTGATCGAGGTAGAATGAGGAGTCCTAGGAACAACCGAACCAAAAAATCTTCAAGCTCAGCTATACTCTTTTGAGAATCAGTAACCTCAAAAGAAGAATGTCTCTTGCCTTACCACCCCCCCCCATCTCCATTTTTTAAACATTCTGTCAGTTTTGGAGTGCCTAAGTGGCTCAGTTGGTTAAGCATCTGCCTTCAGCTCAGGTCATGATCCCAGAGTCCTGGGATGGAGCCCAGAGTTGGGCTCCCTGCTCAGAGCGGGGTCTGTTTCTCCCTCTCCCTCTCTTCCTTCCATCTGCTCATGCTAGCTGTCTTTCTCTATCTCTTTATTGTGCACGGGCACAACCGTGGTGCATACCCACACACACACACACACTTTCCCTCTCTTAAATAAATAAATAAAATCTTTTAAAAAATTGTCAGTTTATTACAGGCAAGCACGGCAGAACAAGGACAATCAGAAGTGGAGGGTATTGGGGCAACTCCTAACGGGCTGAGTGACGCTGCTTTTGGCCAGCTGGTGTCCTGGGTCAAGACTGAGAAGGTGTGGGAGAGTAAGGGGTGCGGGCAGGTAGATCTGAAGCACAAGGAAATGCAATCTGGAGAAGGGATGGTTATTAGGCAATAGTGTTCTCTTCCCTGTAGCCTATCGGCTCTTCTGCAAGGAAGGCTGCTGCTGGCAATTCTCATTCCACACCTCATTGCTTCCCCTGCTATGGATCTATTTTCTCTTCTAATGTCTTCCAGCATGAACATGTTTCTTCCTGGGTGACCTAGCTGGTTGAGGGGCCAACTCTTGATTTTGGCTCAGGTCACGATCTCAGGGTCATGAGATCAAACCCCTCGCTAGGCTCCAGTCTCAGCAAGGAGTCTGTCTGAGATACTCTTTCTCCCTCAGCCTGTCTCCCCTCTCAAAATAAAGAATGTTTCTGCTAGTCAAGGTCTTAGAATGACGATTCCACACAAAGCTTCTAGTGTCTATCCTGAGCCACAAGGGGTTCCCTGCTTCTCATTCCCTGTCCCCCACCCATTGCCCCTACTCCCTACCAAAAAAAGATTAGAAATTCTCTGACCAGACAGGGCAAAGTTCATTTGCACATTCAACAAAGTCCATTCTTTTTGTATAACAATCATAGCTTTAGGAAGTTATCACAGCATCTAATTGAAGAAAGGGATGAGGAAAGGAGATAATATTTACAAACCTGCCTGTGTTACACTCTGGTGGGTACTCTCAACATATTACCTCATTTAATCCTCTCAAAGTTCCTGTGAAGGAGGCTTGATCAACCCATTTTACAGATATGAAAACAATCACCAAGTCCACAAACTCCAGCAGCCATCCTTACCCAGCCCGGTTTTTTAATACAGTGGTTTAGGCAGGTCTCCAGCACAGGAGATGACTGATAAATGGTAGATGACTCCACAGGATCCTCGTCCCTGACTGAGTTGATCAAGGTTTACCTCGCTTTTCCTGTCCTGTGTTCTCACCCCAAGCCAGTTATCATGTCTCATCTCGGCACTCAAAACATATATTAATGGAGAACAGAAAGTTCTTCCCACTATCTTTGACTCTCTAAAGGAAAAGTCAACGTCTTACATGCATTTATTAATGGCCCACTTCTTCCCACAAGGGGTTTAAAGTGATGTACCACAAAGAGGAGCACTTGGCTGGCTCAGTCAGTAAAGCGTGCCACTCTAGATCTCAGGGTCGTGAGTTCAAGTTCACCCATGTTGGGTGAGGTGCCTACTTAAAATGAATAAATAAATACATAAATAAATAAATATGTAAATAAATAAAGTGATTTGCCACAAAGATAGCTACAATAACATGACTGAGTATAAATAAGAATAAAATAATAGGATCATAGACAACATAAACATAAGTAAAATAAAAGTAAATAACAGACAAGGAACAGAAAAATCATAAATTGCAGACTATAAGGAATTATATAGTTACTATGATTAAGCCTTAATTTTTACTTTTTGTTTACTACCGGTCAAACAGAAAAGGAAAACCTGGTCAGTTACATAGTTCTGATTGTTAAAGAAGAAAAGAAACTTTCTCAAGGGAAGCTTAGCTTTTCTAAAAATTTAGTTTTAAAATATATACCTTATGCATAATTTCATAGTCACGTCTACCCTCCCCAACTCATGATAGAGTACACACTATCCCTATCATACATTCTTATAGCAAAAGCGAAGCATTAAAGGAAAACTCTCTAGACAAGGTTAGACCCTCCGAAACACATTGCATATCCATTATATACTGCTGTGTAACAAATCAGCCCGAAGGTCAGAACCACCACCATTTTACGTGCTCATTCTTCTCAGAGTCAGCAAACTGGGTTGAGCGTAGCTGGGCAGTTCTTCTAATAGTCCTCAAGCCTCATACTACGGAGGTTCTCACTTCACTGGTGTTGGATGGGGCTCTTCATTGGCAGCTCCCTAGGTGATTCTTGGACATTGCCAAGCTTAAGAACCACCGGCATTATGCATAACCCTAATTCACAACTCAGCGAAGGCAGTTTCTCCCAGGTGAAGTGAAGTTAAAAGGACTTTAAGAAAGGCCAGATCCAGATTACCGAAAACGATAGTGAAAACGAACAGACTCATATTTCCTGATTGCAAAACTTAAGGCAAAGATATGGAATCAAGTTAGTGTACGGCATAAGGATCGAAATATAGAACAATGGATCAGAGTTGAGAGTCCAGAAATAAACCCTACTTTATAGCCAATGGATTTTCAATTAGGCTGCCAAGATCTTTCAAAGGGGAAAAACAGTCTTTTCAACAAATGGCACTGGGACAACTGGATATCCACATGCAAAGTAACGATTCTGAACCCTCTTCCTTCCATCATATAGAAAAAGTAATTCCAAATGGATCACAGACCTTCAGGTAAGAGCTTGATCTATGTAACTCTTAGAAAGTAGCACAGGATTATATACCATGACCAAGTAGGATTTATCCCAGGAATGCAATGTTGTTTTAACATCCAGAAATCCAATAACGAAACTCACTATACTAATAGGATAAAGGACCAAAAAAAAAACCCACATGGTCCTCAATAGCTATAGAAAAATCATTGCTCGAAATCCAATTATATTCATGATATAACCTCTTAATAAACTAGGACTCAAAGGAGGCTTCCTCAATTTGCTACAGGGCATCTATGAACACTTGACAGTTATCACTATACTTATTAGTAAAGTCTGAACATAACGATGGAATACGATTCAACCTTAAAAGGAAGGAACTTCTGACATGCTACAGCATGGAGGAAACTTGAGGACATTATGCTCAGTGAAATAAGCCCATCACAAAAAAACACAAATGCGGTATGATTCCACTGATACAAAGCACCTAGAATAGTGTAATTTGTTGAGGCAAAGGGTAGAATGGTGGTTGTCTGGGGCTGGAAAGACAAGGAGATGGGGAGTTAGTGTTTAATGAGCACAGAGTTTCAGTGCAGGGAGAGTAAGAATTCTGGAGATGGATGGCAATGACGTGTTGGAAAACACGCAACATTGTACAGTTGATGTGTATATTGTACGTCACGTTGTGACAGTCGTACAATGTGAAGATATTAATGTTGCTGAACTGTCCACTTAAAAACAGTTAAAATGATACATTTTATGTTATGACTTTTCTGTTTCACCACAAGTGAAAAAATAAAAATAAGTAAATAAGACTGAAAAAATTAATGTTTTCCCACTGAGACTGGGAATAGGGAAGGATATTTTCTCTTAATACCTTTATTCAACTAGAGACTAATCTCTAGCAAGTGAAATACTCAAGAAAAAAACAAACAAACAAAGGGTATACAGATTGGAAAAGGTAGAAGTATAACTGTCTTCGTTTAGAGACAACATGATCCTGTATGTAGAAAATTCTATGGAGTTTCCCAAAAACTCACTAGAATTAGTAAACCTGATCAAGGCCACAGGATAAAAAGACCAATACATAAAACTAATTGCATTTCAATATACTAGCAATAAATAATTCAAAACTAAAATTATAAAACAATTCCATTCACAATAGCATCAAAAAATACTTGGGAATAAATTTAACAAAACAAATGCAAGAACTATGCACTAAAACCATAAAACATTGCCAAGATATCTATCTGAAGGTCTGAATAAATGGAGAGACATACTATGTGCATAGATTAGAAAGCTCAATATTGTTAAGAGGGTGATCCTTCCTAAACTGATCTAGAAATTACATGAAATCCCTATCAAAATCCCAGCATTTTTTCATAGAGCTGGATGACATGACCCTAAAAGTTATACGAAATGCAAAAAACGCAGTCACCTGGGTGGCTCAGTCAGTTAAGCCTCTGACTCTTGATTTCCGCTCAGGTCATGATCTCAGGATCCTAGGATTGAGCCCCATATCAGGCTCTGTGCTCAGCAGGGAATCTGCTGGAGGATTCTCTCCCTCTCCCTCTGCATTCCCCTCTCTAACTCTAAAATAAATAAATAAATCTTTAAAAAAAAGAAATGTAAAGAACCTAGAAGAGCCAAACCATTTTGAAAAAGAACAAAGTTGGAGGACTTACACTACCTGATTTCAAAACTTGCTATAAAGCCATAGACATTAAGACAGTCTTGTATTAGCAAAAGTACAGACAGATGGGTCAATAGAACAGAACAGAATATCCAGAAATAAACCCTTACCTTTATGATCAATTGATTTTCAACAAAGATGTGAAGGATATACATATCCTTCACATCTTTGTTCATATCTATAATATGGATATGAACAAAAAAATATATATATATGAGCAAAGATGTGAAGGATATATATATATCCTTCATATATATTCATATATATTATATATGCATGTATATATATGCACATATATATACACATAATATATATACACATATATACACATACACAGTTTAGGAAGGATCACCCACTTAACATATATACACACACACACATATATATAATATATATACACATATATATAAGAACATATATTTTATATATATAAAAGAACAAAGATGTGAAGGATATATATATTTATATATTTTATTTTTATTTTATTTTATTTATATATTCATTATATATTTTATTATTTATATATTATATTTATATTTTATTTTATTTTATTTATATATTTATTATATATTTTATTATTTATATATATTATATATATATGTAATATGTATATGTATCCTTACATCACAGTATACACAAAATTTCATTAATAGACCTAAAATTTAGGAACTAAATATTATCTATAAAGATGCCAAAATCGGGGCACCTGGGTGGCTCGGTGGGTTAAAGCCTCTGCCTTCAGCTCAGGTCATGATCTCAGGGTCCAGGGACCCTCTCTCTCTCTGCCTGCCTCTCTGCCTACTTGTGAGCTCTCTCTCGTCAGATAAATAAATAAAGTTTTTTTTTAAAAAATGCCAAAATCTACCAAAAAAATAATCCTGACTTACCGCTCTTTGCTTTATTTCACTCAGGCAAATGAAGGCGGCTAAAGATGGGCCAAGTATCTTGCACGGCATTGCCTATTATTTTCAACACGTTCACCAATATTGTTCTTTCTGTGGCCACATTTGTCGAGCTGAGTCCCTTGGCAGGAAAACCCCATCCCAGCACCCTGAAGGACAGCTGCATTGGAAAGAAAGTCAGTGGGATTGTTATGTTGACCCTGGGATACTGAAAAATCCTAGATGGGTTCTAAACTCAGATTTTGTGTTATAGAAGAATAATTTGTTTTCCATTGAGAGAATTTAATTAAGAGTTACACCAATAAATTCTCAAACGTAGCTGTAACCATTCACCCCAGTTTATTATGAAGACATCACAAGGAAAGGAAGAGCTTACCCAGGGCTTTGGTTACTGGGTTTCTTAGGCCCGAAAGTGTTCAGAGGGTCCACAAAGCCCCAAGTCAGCAGCCGTGGTTTGGGGGATTTTACCCACAAGGTGCCCAGGTGGGTACAATGTGTGTCTCTCCAGAGAGCCTGGAACATTGCTGATCCAGAACTGAGCCTGCCTCCCTGAAATGCCTCCCAGGCAAGCAGTCCCTCAATTAATCTTCTCAAGGCTTCAGTAGATCTGAGAAATGAAAGAACACAGTTCTCTCTCAAGACAGACCTGCAGGTTTGCCCATGTCTTCTGGATCCCTTCCAGTTTCTGGGGAGACTTTCTTTCTTGCAAGTCTGGAATGGGTGTGGAAAGCAGCAAGGCCCTCTTCACCAGTGACAGGATATGCGTTCACTTGCCAACACAGGCAGCCACCTGTAAGACCAACACCTTGGTTCTTTTGTTTGGAGATTTGGTGCGAAGCAAAGCAGATCCCCTTCCCAGGAGGCTAATAAGAGGGAATTTGTATTTAAAACAAGGATCTGTGCCCCAAATACGATTTCCATCTATCTCCCTACCAACACACAAATACTCATTAAAACTAAATTCTAAAATTAGCCATGCATGTCTTTAAAGGATTAAACTCCCCTCTTAGCAAAGTAAACTTAAAAACTCTATTCGGGTTACTAGTGACCTTTCTTCTTTTTAGAATATGTCACTCTCTCATCAGAGACATCAAATCTTCTTTTCATGAATAAAGATGTCAGAATTAAGGGGTGTTGGGCAGGTAGTCAGTTAAGTGTCCGACTCTTGGTTTCAGATTGGGTGATTTCAAGGTTGTGAGATTGAGCCCCAAGTAGGGCTCCCCGCTCTGCGTGGAGTCTGCTTGAGATTCTCTCTCCCTCCTACTTGTGTTCTCTCTCTCTCTCTCTCTCTCTCTCTCAAATAAATAAATAAATAAATCTTTTTTTTTTAAGTCACAACTAAGAATTAGAACTCTTAATATTTGTTTGCCCTCACGCTATAATTTCAAGATGAAATTATCTATCACATTAAAGAAGTCATTTTCCAGTATGGCACACACGCGCACACACACACACACACACACCTGTCTCTCTCAGATCTATTCCTCGATTATATGATAAATAGATTGGAGAAAATGACAGGATTATTCCCAGCTTGTGACGAAGTTAAGCTTGGCATATGATCCCTGCTTCTCCAGTGTTATTTCTGGATACTTCTACCAATATTCAGTTTCCTACCATTTAAAAAAAAATACATTATTCTCATCATCCAGCCCTTTTCTCATATTTCCTTTCATGTTTTAAAAATAGCATTTTTGAAAGTTGAAAATAGAGCTACCCTACGACCCAGCAATTGCACTACTGGGTATTTACCCTAAAAATACAAATGCAGTGATCTGAAGGGGCACGTGCACCCAAATGTTTACAGCAGCAATGTCCACAATAGTCAAACTATGCAAAGAATCTAGATGTCCACCAACAGATGAATGGATAAAGAAGATGTTATATATATATATATATAAAATGGAATACTATGCAGCCATCAAAAGAAATGAAATCTTGCCATTTGTGACAATGTGGATGGAACTAGAGGGTATTATGCTGAGTGAAATAAGTCAATTGGAGAAAGACAATTATCATATGATCTCCCTGATACGAGGAAGTGGAGATGCAACGTGGGGGGTTTAGGGGGTAGGAAAAGAATAAGTGAAACAAGATGGGGTCAGGAGGAAGACAAACCATAAGAGACTCTTAATCTCACAAAACAAACTGAGGGTTGCCAGGGGGACGTGGGTAGGGAGAGGGTGGTTGGGTTATGGACATTGGGGAGGGTATGTGCTATGGTGAGTGATGTGAAGTGTGTAAACCTGGTGATTCACAGACCTGTACCCCTGGGGCAAATAATACATTATATGTTAATTTAAAAATTTAAAAATTTTTAAAAAATAAAAATAAAAATAGCATTTTTGGGGTGCCTGGGTGGCTCAGTAGTTAAGCATCTGCCTTCAGCTTAGGCTGCGATCCCAGAGTCCTGAGATCGAGCCCTGCATCGGGCTCCCTGCTCAGCGGGAAGTCTGCTTCTGCCTCTCCCTCTCCTGCTGCTTGTGTTCCCTCTCTCGCTGTCTCTCTCTCTCTCTGTCAAATAAATAAAATAAAATCTTTTTAAAAATAGCTTTTTTTTCAGATTATAAAATTAATACTGTTTGTTATAAAATTTTAAAATATGAAAAGTTATGAAGAAGAAAATCAGGTTACCCATAATCCCTCCACCAAGGGTTAATCCTGTTAATATTTTTGGTGTATTTCCCTCTGTATTTTTAAGTATGACTCCCCCCACAAAAATTACATAGCAAATAAATCAGAGGCAATTTTCCCATTCTTAATTCATATCCATTTGGCATTTGGCATAAGACCACTTATGTTTGGTCTCGAGCTTGTCCCACACTGACTCCAGCCCTGATATTTGGGTCCCTGCCTTGTGTTCTGTTTCTCCATCCACCCTGACCCCGAGTTCCTCAGCTGGGGCCCCACTTACACTGGATTCCAGGTTTGAGTTTTGGCTATTTGCCTTCAATGCCGTTTGACCCCATGGGCCTTTGGGAACGTGAATTCTCAAGGCAAAAACTTCATGTATCTCTGTACCCAATATAACAAAAATCAAGTAAGACTTCATGAAAATCTACATTCTTCATTATTTTTGATGCTTCTGAAACTAACTTAGAGTTTTACTTTGCCTTTTTTTTTTTAAGATTTTATCATTCATTTGAAAGGGAAAGAGAGAGAAAGAGTACAAGCAGGTGGAGAAGTAGAGGCAAAGAGAGAAGTAGACTCCCCACTGAGCAGGGAGCCCAACGTGGGGCTCGATGCCAGGACCTGGAGATCATGACCTGAGCTGAAGAAGATGGTTAACCATCTGAGCCACCCGGTGTCTCTTACTCAGCCTTTTTTAAAAGCAGGCATTTCCAAAGACATGAGATACTAGAGAGCAGGCACCATGCTCATTTATAACTCCAGCACATGGCCCATAGCAAGTCCTCAATAAATGACCACTGAATGCTTAAATGACATTGAACTCTTGCTTCCTGTCTGGGGAAATATAATCAAAGCAACAGTAATGACTATGGTCGGTATCTCTGCATCCTTTATCAGCCAGAATCACTGAGCTTTAATCACTTAAACTTCTCTGTTCTTCCAGGCAGGGTCTCCCCTTCCTGGCCACTGGCCTCCTCCTCCTCCTGCCACCTTCATGCCTGCTGCTTCTCCCCTCCCTACCTCCCGCCTCCTCGGATGGACTGAGTTCCCCGGCAAGTAGAATGAGGTACCCTAATGTGGTTCCCATTGCCATCAATCAGCCTTCAGCGACAGGCTTCATCAGCCTGTAGGTGTCTGCCACACTATTCCACCTGCTTCAAGAGAGCTAAGAGCAAAGCCTTTCCACCCTCACACACTGAGAAAAGGACAGGTGAACCGTGAGGTCATTAACAGAAAGCTATTTTCAAAAATTTTGAGGACAACTGTGACCTCTGATGACAATCCCATGTTGGTAACTCAGTAGTCATGGGGTATCTGGTTGGCTCATTCAATAGAGCATTTGACTCTCCATCTCATGGCTGTGAGTTCAAGCCCCACGTTGGGCATGGAGCCTACTTAAAAAAAATTTTTTTTTCCTAAATACTAAACAACAACAACAACAAAAATAACTCAGCAGCTACATCGCCTCGTCTGTGGTTGGAGAGGACAGAGCTGCAAAGGGGACAGGGATGGGAAAGGGGAGAACCACAAGAGGGGCCTTGCAAGACTCAAAATGAGACTGACCACAAACTTGGGTAAATAATTAACTTCACCTTCTGCACCTAAGCTTCATCCCACCTTTAAAGTATCACCAAGAGATCCTAGAGATTTTATTATATCCTTTGATTCACCCAGTTATTTAAATTTGGGGCCCAAATTGCTTTTTGACAAACAGAATCACATTTTTAAATATTGCTGCTTGAAAGAACCCAGACATCTCACACCCATTAAGGTGACCTGGTTAAGAAATAAAAAAAGAAAGGAAAAGAAAAGAAAAAAACATGTTGGTGAGGATGTGGAGAAACTAGAACCAAAACAGTATAGTGGTTTCTCAAAAATGAAACACAGAATTACTTCCGGATACTAGAGTTCCACTGCTGGACATTTACCCAAAAAGAATTGAAAGGAAGGACTCAAAGAGGTATTTCTGCACCCATGTTCGTAGCTGCATTATTCTCAATGTCCAAAAGGATGGAAAAAACCAACGTGTCCATCCACAAATGAATGGATAAATAAAATGGAGTATAATATTATGTAGCCTTAAAAAGAAAGGAAATTCTAAAAGAAGAAGAAGGAGGAGGAAGAGGAGGAGGAGGAGAAGGAGAAGAAGGAGAAGGGGAGGAGGAGGAGGGCTAAGAGGGGGAGGAGAGGGGGAGGGGAAGAGAAGGAGGAGGAAACCGACACACGAATAGTCATTCGTAGAGACGGAAAGTAAAATGGCGGCTGCTGGGAGGTGGTTATTTTTAACAGATGCAGGGCTCCTATTCTGTAAGGTAAAGTTCTGGAGACGGATGGTAGTGATGATTTGACAACAACATCAGTGTGCTTAATGCCACTGACCTGCACATGGAACAGTAGGGAAGATGGAATGTTTTATGCCACCTTTCTTTCCTGCAATTTAAAAAAAAAAAAAAAAGAGCCCTGAATGAGTCCCTTTGTTTTTTTGGGGGGTTGGGGGCGGTTTGCTTTTTGGTTTTTTTTTTAAAGGTTTATTTATTTTATTTTATTTTATTAAAGATTTATGTATTTGTTTGTTTCTTTATTATTTGAGAGAGAGGGAGGGAGATGAGGAAGTGGGAGAGAGAGAGAGAATCCCAAGCTGACTTTCTGCTGAGCTCAGAGGCTCAGCAGGCTTCGATCCCACCATGTCCTTGAGCTCATGACCTGAGCCCAAATCAACAGTCAGACACTAAACCGACTGAGCCACCCAGGTGCCCCTGAATGAGTCCCTTTGTAAAACCAAAGTATCCTGTGTAAGGTGAGGAATCACACCTTTTCCTCCTAAGCTGTTTTGGGAATTCAGGCTTTTGTGTAAACCTAAAGTCAGTCGTCCCTGAGATATGTTTTGCTCTGCGAGCAGCCCGTCTGCAGTCACTTCTCCAAGATGATTCTGTGAGAGCCATTCATATACCAACATTTGATTTCATACTTTTCTCTAAAAAATTACTTTGAGAGTCACGGCCATCCACTCACTTCCATTGCTACACAAAGGGCAGCTTAATAACGTCATTCTGTCATTGCCGCCACCACAGGGAGATGAGGGGACATGGATACACGACCCTCCCCCACCCCCACACACAAGACAGAAGTGAAGTGAGAAATTCCTGCTCCTCTCAGCCGGTGGTGGGAGTGCTGGGTTGGGTGAATAATGGCTCCACTGGCCACAAATGAAGCTTCCTCTGACTCATCGGGTAAATGAAGCTGCTTTATCTCCCTTGCCCCACCTACCTGCCTTCCCCATCCTTTCCTCCAGAGCAGTCAGGGACTGAGATAAAAGTGAGCGCACTGTACTCCTAGTGCAAGGAGGCTGCTGAATCAGGAGCGGGCCCAGCCCTTGCAGCATGGCCCCAATAACGCCTAGACCGTGCCTTTCATCCGCGGACCTCAAAGTCCTCAAAAGCATAAGCTGGCGAATCCTGGTGCAGGCCCTGGGAAATGATCTGGGCTATTTCCAAGTCAGAGAAACTAAGGCACAATGGGGGGTCATGGTCGCACTGGGTATCAGCACAAGATCATGGTCCAACGAGAACTCAGCACTTCCACGTTACTTTTAACCACCACCCTCCCTCCTGCCTTTTTTTTTGTAATCGAGCTCACATAGTCTAATGGGTGGGAAGAAAAGGAATAACAACTTTGTACAAAACGTAATCTGCAAATAACGCAGTGATTTAGGACATCTCAGAGAATGTGTTTGCGTTGCTTTTAGGAAAGCTTTTCTTCCTGAACGTCCCTGGGAGTGTCTCCCCTTTTGGAAAACCTTATTTCTCAGGACGCCAGTGGTCTTTTGGAAGGCAGTCACCTCAGGCTGTAAAACTGAGTATTTCCCCAAACGCGCTGTACAGAAGAGTCACGTGGGGGATCTATTAAAATGCAGAATCCAATCCAATAGTCTGGGTGGAGCCTCAGATTCTTGGTCCAAGGACCACACTTTGAGTAGCAAGGAGCTAGACAGGTCAAGCTGCTCGCAGACAATGCCCTTCTTGAAAACGAACACTTGGAGCCTATCCATTCCTCGCCCCCACCCCCCTCAGCACCAGCTTTCTGGGCACTTAATTATTCTGAGTCTTTAATCATTCTGAGTTTAATTATTCCGACTCTTTCGAGCCTAATTTGCAAATCATGCTAAGGTTGGCACATCGAGGCACTGGAGGGAGGTGAGAGAGTGGTGGTGGTTTAAAGCTTAAACAAACTAGAGAGACGCATCATCTCTGATCATACTTAACCGTAGTTAACAGACACAATCCTTTAAAAGCGTGGGACCACATATAATTGTGTGCTAAGAGCATTCCAAGGCAACACTCCAAAAAAAGGAGAAACATTAGTAGGAGGTCACTTGGGGGTGAAAAGAAAAATTACCCTCCAACCAGCCATCCCGGGTGTCTCAGGTACACAGTCCAGACACAGGAGAGGCTGCGCTGCGGATACTTATCAGTGTTTGACTTGACCTTTCGCCTCTGCGGTGTTATTCCCGGCCCCCACCGTTGTTGTGGTAACGCTGATAACCCCGTGAGGCTTCTCCACGCCTCCGGAATGTCGGAGTCCTGCGAGCAGTCTCCGTGTTTAGGTCTCCCAGACTGTAGACGAAGAGGCAGTTGAGGCCCCGGGGCACAATTTCTAAATGATAAGGTGTATGGCAAATCCCGATTCTTTGCAGACACCGCAGACTTCAACCCACCATGGCCAGAGCTGCGCGGGAGGCAGCCGCTGCCGGAGGAGCCTTACCCGGGTTTCTGCAGACCAGACATCAAGGATCAGAGCCGAGTGTGCATCTGGCAACGTCTACAGCCCGCGGGGCAGTCCATCCGGTGTCCTCCCCCGCCGGGGAAGAGGATTGGGGGATGGAGCGAGCAGCCCCTCCAGCTCTAGCTCCTGCCCTACAGATTCTCCTTCATCTTTCCCTCTCATCCTGGCAAATATTTCAAATGTCCAGAAAAGGGCAGATCATATTGCAAAATGTATATGCCAGCTTTCTCAAATATCGCCATTAAATATTTTGAAAGAAATCCGTGTACAGGTACAGTTAAATGTTGGCCGTGTGCTCCTTCCTGGCCCTCTTGGTCTTCCTCTTTCCAGAGCTGATCATCATCGTGACTTTGCAATTTGTCATTTCGGGCGTCCTTTATACCCTCACTCCACATGCTGTGTGATAATGAATGTCTGTCATTGGTTTTGCGTGGCTTTCTATCAATGGCATCCCACTGAAGCCATCTTCTTGAAAATGTGTTTTTTTCACCCAACATTATGTTTGGGACAGGTTTCCATGGAGGTACGTGTAGTTGATTCATATTAAGTTGGTGTATAGTATTCCTCAATATGGATTGAATTGTATTTATCTGTTCTTCTGTTCATGGGCATTGAAGTCCCTTAAAATGTTCACTCTTATAGACAAGGTTGCCATGATCATCCTTGCAAAGGCTCCTTGGACACATGTCCCAGATTCTTTACCTAGGAATGCAGATGTTGGGACACAGAATAGGTGTGCCTTTAACTTTACTAAAAGCAGCCAGTGTGCTCTTCCAAAGTGTCCCAGCGGACATGTCCCAAAGCCGTGGGGCAAGCTCCTATTTCTCCCTGTACATCTTCCTCAACACACAAAATAGTCAGACTTTACTTTCTGGTAGGAAGCAAATACTCTCCCCATTCCCCTTTATAACAGCCACTGAGATACAATTGGTATACCATACAATTCACTCATTTAAAGTGTGTAATTCAGGGCACCTGGGTGGCTCAGTTGGTTAAGCATTTGCCTTCAGCTCAGGTTATGATCTCAGGGTCCTGGGATCGAACCCCATGACGGGCTCCCTGCTCAGCAGGAGTCTGCTTTTCCCTCTCCTTCTGCCCCCACTTCCCATGCTTGTACTGTCTCTGTCAAATAGTCTTAAGAAAATAATGAAGTGTATAATTCAATGACTTTTAGAAGTATATTCAGAGTTGCCTATCCATCACCACAACCACTTCTAGAATATTTTCATACCCCAGAAGGAGCTTTGGCTCCTTTTAGCCATCACCCCCCATTTTTAAACCCCTCCCTATCTCCCTCGCCCTGAACACTGATCTACTTTCTGTCCCTCTAGATTTGCCTTTCTGTACATTTCATATAAGTCACACTTTCATTCTTTTCACAGGTTCCTATAACCTGACAACATAGCACTTTGCTTCATGTCTTTTAATTCTGAAATATTTCAGTATGTGTTTGGTGTCCATCTTAATTTGAATTTCCCTAATTATTAAGTCTCATGAGGTTTTCATATGTTTATTAGCCAACTGGAATTCCTCTCCTGGAAATTAGCATCTTCCATTTTTTCATCCATAGGATTGTTTGTCTTCTCCTTGCTTATTTGTAGGAGTTAAATATTCTGTGTATGAATCCTTTTTTGGTTACATATGTTATGGATATTGCTGGGAGGCAATGCTCGCTGGATGTCTCCGTGTTCCTGCACTGCCCAGACCTTTCTGAGACATAGATATTGACATGCTACAAAGACAGAGACTGCTCTCTTTCTCCCCAGACCCATTTTCTCATCATTTTCCAAAGGTGATAAACCCTGAGCCAGATGTTTACATTCCAGATGGTTGTAAAAACCCAGAGACCTTCCTTGCCTCTCCCCAGAGTGGATTTGTTGACATTGGAGAGCAAAGGTCTCTCCTTCCACCTCCAGGGTGGGAGGAACAGATGTGTGGCAACTTGTATTCATGCTCCGAGATCCATCATATTAGAGTTCCTCACTGCGTTTCAAGCCCCGGTACATGCAGGGTACATCTGGCCCTCACTGCGTTGTCTGTTGGGAATTGGCACCAAGACCAATATGTGAACAAATCATCAGTCTGTTCTCGGATCCGGAAACTTGATGTTTCCAGCCAGTATAAATAAACATCTGCAGATAGAAAAACAACAGATATCTCCTCCTGGCCTTTTCCCTTTGTGTAGGCTATATATTTTTTTTCATTGTGGTAAAATATACATACATTAAATTCATCATTTTGGCCATGTTTAGTGTACAATTAATTCAATGACATGATAAATTGACAGCATTAGGCTATGACGCTGTGAATGGACGCTATCCATTTCCCGAAAGTTTTCATCTTCCCGAACTGAAACTCTATACACATGAAACACTACCTCCCCATCTCCTCTCCCTCCAGTCCCTGGCAACCACCATCTACTTTCTGTCCCTCTGACTCTGACCATTCTAGGAAACCCATGCCAGTGGAATCTTAAAAGTATTTGTCTCTTTGTGAGTGGCTTAGTTCACTGAGTGTAAGGTCTTCAAGTCACATCTATGCTGTAGCCTGCGTCTGAATTTCCTTCGATGTCTTTTAATTGTAAAGTGCAAAGAACATAAACTTGAACCCCTTACCCATTTTTAAATGCACGTCTGAGTGGAACTAAGTAAATTCACACTGTTGTGCGACCATCACCACCATCCGCTCCCAGAACGCTTTTCATCTTGCAAATCTGAAACTCTGTCGCCATCATTTAAGGGTACTTAAGCCCCATCCCCTCTCCCCTCCAGCTCACTCCTGTTTTGTGGCAGAATAATATTATAACCACTCTATATCCATAATATATTTCTTGAGCCATTCATCTGTGAATGGATACTTCAGATGCTTCCGCCTTTTGGCTAGTGGGAATAATGTTGCTATGGACATGGGTGTGCGCTTATCTGTTTGATTCTCTGCTTGCTTATGCCTTCTTTTGATGAAAAAGAAACTGAAGTTTTAACACATTTCTTTTCACCCTTTCCATTAGGGTCTGTGTTTTTTATATTCCATGAAACACCATTTAAAAAATACACCATGCTTGGGTGCCTGGCTGGCTCAGTTGGAAGAGGGTGCAACTCTTGATCTCGGGGTCGTGGGTTTGAGACCCATGTTGGGTGTAGAGATTACTTAAAGAAAATTTTTATAATATATATGTGTATACATACATATACACATATATATTTATACACACACCATATATATACACATACCATTTTATATATTTAATATATAAAAATATATAAATCATATAATTTCTATTATATAAAGTTATAATAATATAATATATGAATATTATATAAATAAATTTTATATTTATTTTATATAAATAAAAATGTTAAATATAAATTATAAATTTATAATTTATATATGTATAAATAAGCATGGCATGTGTGTTTGTATAAATAAGCATGGCGTGTGTGTGTGTGTGTGTGTGTGTGTAAATAAGCATGGCGTGTGTGTATACAGCTTGCTATAATGGCCAGCCTGGTTTCTGGCTCCCATTGCTCTGTAATCACAATGCTGAAGCTGTTTATCTCCATCTCAGGCTCTGGGTCAGCCTGCCCAAGTCAGGACAGATGGAGAGCTTGCCTTCTGCCCTAGGCCCTCCTGTCAGCACTCTGTGGGCCCAGCCCCAGTCCAGGGGCACCAGCCTCTTCTCTGATTCATCTTGCTTAAGTCCTGTGCACTCTCATCGGCTCTTCTAAAGAATGGAGCCTTGTGCCTGAACTCAGGTTCAGGGTCCAGGTCCTTGGTGTGTCCTCTGCCTGGACCACCAGCTTCCCACTCAGATCATCCTGTTGCCTGAGTCCTAGTCGCCTGCCACAACTTTCTCCAGCTGCTTGCTTTAAGGATCTTTTGCAAGGCCCTCCTCAAGTCACTGACATCTCAGACGATCGGTTGAGGTCAATGCCTCCTCCCCAGCACTGTTTAGATTACAACCAGATGTGCGGACATTCCTTGTGTAAACAAACAGATCATTACTCCCTCTGGTCTTTTTTTTACCACCTACTATGCGCCAAGCACTGCTTGGATACAGACGGACAAGCCCCCTATCCCCATGGTGCTTACAGAGACCAGACCATAAATGGAGAGCAGACAGTAAATAAACATGGGAGCGAATGAAACAATTCCAACCTACAATAAGGCTCTAAAGGTTATGAACAGAGTGTTACACTAGAGAGTGAGGTGGCCAGGGGGCTGCCGTGGTCATCGGGGAAGGTCTCATGGAGGAGGAGATAAGAGATCTCAGATATAAAGGAGGTGAGAGTGTTGCAAAAGGAGCTTGTGAACAGAGGCCCACTGTGGCCACAGGCTTCAGAGGCCAGCGAGGGATCAACAGGCCACTGCCCAGAACTGAGCCTCAGCGAAGGGGCCCTACCTCTCCAGCTGGGCCCCTCAGCTCAGCAACCAGCTCTGTTACCCCCAGGACACTGACTGTGTGGTCCCCTTGGACCTCTGGGAATCTCTCCACGGTGGGCCTCAGCCAACTTACTATGGCCATTCCCACTGTCAAGGAAGTCACTCAATAAAATTTTTTTTTAATATTTTATTTATTTGACAGAGAGATCACAAGTAGGCAGAGAGGCAGGCAGAGAGAGAGAGAGGGAAGCAGGCTCCCTGCCAAGCAGAGAGCCCAATGTGGGGCTCGATCCCAGGATCCTGGGATCAATAAAATTTTTTTAACAAGCATTTATTGAGGAACTAAAAGGGGACCAGCCCTGAAGATGCAAAAGTAAATAAGCAAAATAATTGAGATCAGGGTCACTTGCAGCAGTATTTGTAAATTTTTATGTTCATAGCAGCACTAGTCACAAAAGCAAAATGGTGGAAACAAAGTGTCCATCCGCGGATGAAGAGATAAACAAAATGTGGTCTATACATACAAGGGGATGAACTGTTACTGAGCCTTAATAAGGAAGGAAATTCTTTTTTTTTTTTTAAAGATTTTATTTATTTATTTGACAGAGATCACAAGTAGGCAGAGAGAGAGGAGGAAGCAGGCTCCCTGCGGAGCAGAGAACCCGATGTGGGGCTCGATCCCAGGACCCTGGGATCATGACCTGAGCCGAAGGCAGAGGCTTTAACCCACTGAGCCACCCAGGTGCCCCAAGGAAGGAAATTCTGACACAAGCTACTATGGATAAACCTTGGAGAACATTATGCTCTGTGAATTGAACAAGTCACAAAAAGACAAATACTGTATGATTACACTTGTACCTGGAGTCATCAAATTCATAACAACAGAAAGTGGACGGGTGGTTGCCAGGGGCTGAGGGTTGGAAGGAATGGTGGGAGATTAGTGTTTCATGGGTACAGAATCTGTTTTGCAGAATGAAAAAAGTTCTGGAGAGGGATGGTGGGGATGGGTGTACTCCATGCCACTGACCCGAAGGACTCCCATCAACTCTCTGCAGGAGAGACGCCATTCAAACACCTGCACCAAGAGACTTGACGAAACCCTGACAGGGCTTCTGGCAGCCAAGGCCCTCGTCTCTAGGCCAACCTAGCCCTCCCCTTGAGATCCTGTCTGGAAAAACTCAAGGTTGTCAAAAGAATTCGCCCTCAGTTTCAGCTAACACCTAATTAATACCTCCCTTTCTTAGAGTATGTACCAAAAAAAAAAAGCTTCAAATTGTAAATCTTTCCTCCGTTGAGATGTTGAGATGTATGTTTCTGCTACAACCTGGGAGTCTCCTTCTCTAGGACCTAATGGCTTTTATTTATTTATTTTAATATTTTATTTATTTGAGAGAGAGAAAGAACATGAGCAGGGGGGAGGGGCAGAGGGAGAGGGAGAAGCATTCTCCCCACTGAGCAGGGAGACAGCAAACGGGGCTCGATCCCAGAACCCTGAGATCATGACTTGAACCAAAGTCAGACATTTAACTGACTGAGCCACCTAGGTGCCCAAAAGCCATTTTTTTAAATGTCATCATCAAGAAGGATAGAGCCTCTGGTTTTCAGTCTTTAGAGAAGTAGAAGCCTCCAATAAATGTGATTTGAAGACACAGCTGACCTAACTCCAAGTTCATTGAAAAATATTCTTACCAGCTTTTTGTAACATTTCACCTTCTGGCCCCTGCATGAGTCCCTGCTGGCTTTCCTTCCCCACTCCTTCATTCTCCCTTTATTTTTATTTTTATTATTATTTTATTTTAATTCCAGCATAGCTACCATATGGAGTTATGTTAGTTCCAGGTGGACAATATAGTGGTTCAACAATTCAGCATATTTCTCAGTGCTCATCAAGATAAGTGTACTCCTGACTCTCTCTTTAAAATCCTGGGTCAAAAAATAAATAAAGAAAATAAAATAAAATCCTGGGTCATCCCTGGCAAATCGGGAGGGAGGCTCAGCTGTTTCTCCAACCACAGTCATTAGTGAATAAGATCTGTGAATAAAAATGCCCAGCTGTGTTTATCTTTTATGACTGTACATTTACACATGTTTAAAATAGTGAGTTTTGGGGCACCTGGGTGGCTCAGTCATTAAGCATCTGCCTTTGGCTCAGGTCATGATCCCAGGGTCCTGAGATGGAGCCCTGCACTGGGCTGCCTGTTCAGCGGGAGTTTTATGTTTATGAACAGTTTATGAACAGGAAGAGTTCAATTAAATTAAAAAGTCATAGTGGTAAAAAGTTTTTTAAAAAATTTTTAAATAAGTACACAGGTGGCTTTTATTGAAAGAGTTTGCTTTCCAGTATAGAAGAAATACAAGGTCTGAGGAAGATCGTGAAAAGTGTCATATTTGAGGTACAGAAAAGGGACAAAGGTGTCTGGAGTGGGGGTGGGGATGATCACTTCTAGTGGCAGGGTGGGGAGAGGGACAGAAATCAGGGATGCAGCCACAGGGACATGTGAAGGCAGGAGAAGAGTACTCCAGGCCAATCAATGCCTGAGCCAAAGCTCCGAGGTGAGAAAGCTCCAAGGAGGTTCAGGCATAGCAGGTGCTTCTATCTGGTTGGAATTGGAAAGGTTCAATTTAAAAGTATCTACCAAGGGTGCCTGGTGGCTCAGTCACTTAAGCAGCTGCCTGTGGCTCGGGTCATGGTCCCAGGGTCCTGGGATAGAGTCCCTGGTTGGGCTCCCTGCTCAGTGGGGAGGCTGCTTCTCCCTCTCCCTCTGCCGCTCCCCCTGCTTGTGTTCTTTTTCACTCTATCTTTCTCAAATTAATAAATAAAATCTTTAAAAAGGAAAAAAAAAAATATCTACCAGAAGGAAATTTTTAAGACTAGCAGAGAATCAAATCAGAAAACATCTTGATTTTGTTCTGTAGGCCAAAGGGAGCCACTAATGGTGTTTAAATGGGAAAAGGAGTGATCTAAAGTCATACAAAAGACAGAGAAAGCCCGCTGCCTCGTGCTCTGTGCTACCTGGAGTACAGAGGTTGGGGAGGGTGAAACCTCACTAAAACTGAGTCAGAGGCCGGCAGGGAGCGCTCTCACACACAACCACGCTCCACCGCAGACCCCCCAACACGGAGCGAGTACCTGGCAAGGATGCGACTTTACTGCCCCAGAGCGAGGAAGGAAGGTTTCCTTCTTCCCCAGCAGCAGCCCAGCCAATGCGAGGCTGTCACAACTCAGCCAGTGAGAAGCCATCACACTGGGAACTTACTCCGATGGGCTTTTAGTTTATAATAACTCCCAACTCCACCGCACCTTTTCTCTATAAAAGAGGGATCCGCTCCGTGCCCACCCTTTTCCAGTGGCTTGGGCATCCCGAGTTGTGATTTTCTTCTCTGTCTGAATAAACTCGTTTTTGCTGGTGAAAAACGTTCATTGTGAAGGGTAACAGAAGAAAGTTTGAGAGCTAACACCATTGTCTTGGTGAACTGATGGAAGGGAGCATAAGGGAGCATAGTGAGAAAGGCCACGGCTCAGCCTTCACATGTAGGTGATGGGAAAGATTGCCAAGGAAGGTGGAGCCAAAAGGAATGCCTGGGTTGAGGGCGGGGCAGTGATAGCTCCAACCGGACGATGAAATCCAAAAAGAGGAATATCTCTGAGGGGAGCTGAGCAGTTCAGATTTAAACTGGTTGAGCTAGAGAAGCTAATGGGAAATCCATTAATTTATAAGACTAGTACTCATTCACTGAATAAATTAAATCTGCTTTATTTCTGAAACTGGAAGGGAGAAGTCCGTGGTAGACTCCAGAGTGTTAATGATTCGAAAATTCCTGCCCCCTCTACTGAAGCTGGATCCCCTGGAAATTGGGTTCATACTCCAGATTGAATGAGACACCCCCCCCCCAAAAAAAGATAGAAACTATACAATAACTGTTACTTGTAGGAGCTGCACTGCCAGTTCCTGGGTCAGAGAGTTTGGAGTTGGGACTAGACCAGTGGTTCTCAGACATTGGTAGAACTAGAGTCTCCTGGGGGTTATGCAGAGTCTGCTTGGGTAGTGGGTGGGGCTTGAAGCTCTGCTTTCCAGCAAGTTCCCTCCCTGGTGATCTCATGCTACTGCTCTGGGAACCCTCGTTGAGTAGCAAGATGCTGGAACACACTACTGAGATGTCGAGAAGGCAGGAGGGGAAGGGAAGGGACATAACAGGAAACCTACCTGCTCCGCCCCAGAGGTCACCTGAGCAACCTCCATCCTGCAATGCCTCTGAGTTTGAGAAAGCCCCCCGGGGCTTGTGGACAAGTGGTGGGAGGGAAAGAGTGGGAAGAGCTCTGAGGTCAGACAGATCTGGGTTTTGGATCCCAGGCTCTGAGACATATTACCTCTGTAACCTGTGGCAAATTACTTCTTCCTCCAAAACGTCAATCTGTAAGTGACAAAGTCATGGCTACATCCAAGGATGGGAGGTATTTGAGGAAATAAGCATTAAGCCCAGCTCCTGGCATGTACTAGGGATTCTGCTGTAGCGAAAAGTGTTTTTCCTTCAAAATCTGAGAAAAGCCTATTGTACACAACCCTCAATAGACTTGTTAATAGACTACAAACAGGGACAGGGAGATGCGGACAGGGGACAGATTAGATGCTGGCTAAGCTGGTGAGCTCTGGAGCAAGCCCATGGGGGGTCAACTTCTGAGCTCTGTCACTTATTCACCATCAAGTGCTCAGGCTTCAGAGCTAAGTGGAGGAGGAAAGAATGGCGGATCCCTTAGAGACCCGTAATGAGCATGAAATGTGCAATGCCCTTCCATGTAGAAGCCCCTCAATACAGGAGAGCAGTGGTTATTGTTTGTTTCAAATTAGCACAAATGACCTTTCAGAAGGAAGTAATCAAAGACCAGACGCCTTTGTGCCCTTAGCAGACCACTTGCAATTCTAGACAAGACTCCCAAAGGGAGTTGGAGATTGGAGAGATCAGATTAGCCCAAGAAAGAGTAAATCCTTCCTTTCCCATCCCATGCACTTCTCAGTCACCTTCCTGGTGTCCTCTCTCCTCTGTCTGCTGATCCACTCAACTGTCCTTCCCCTCTGTGCATTCCCCGTACCCCCTTCCCCACACACCTTTCTCCCTCTACCTCCTCTTTTACCGTGCATTTTCCATTACCCCTCTGTTTGCCAACATGAGCAATCATCATTGCCAAATTAATTCATCCTGGAAAAAGTTTAAAAGTTGGCACACCCGAGCTTTCTTCAAATAGTCATTTTTGCCATGAGCTCTTCGCCTGCGGGCCAAGAGGTTTGTTGAAACCTGCCCCATCCCTCTTCTCCCACAAGTGTGGATTCGTGGTATTTTTCAGGCCCAGGTTTACAGAGCACCACTACCCCCCACCCCCGCCACTTCCAGACTCTCTCAACAGAGTTTAGGATCAGCAGCAGCTGGACAGTGTTTAGCTCTAGATAAGATCTGGAGAAGCAGGAGGGAAGTCACACCCACAAGCACTGGGCAGTGGCGAGGGGCAGGGATGTGTGTGTGAGCACGCACGCGCGCACACACCACATACACACACACTCAGACTCCTATTCCCTCCAGAAAAACCTCTTTGCCAGGAGTCTCCTGAGAGTCAGAGCAAGCACAAAAAATAGGAAGGAGCTCGGACTCCCTACTCCTTCCCCATCCATCCATTCTCCAGAGAGAATCCCTTTCAAGTGCAGAGAACTGGCCTCACTCACAAGGCTGGCGTCCTTAAGAGTGAAAGGTCAGAGTTTCGGATCAATCCTTGCTCAGAGGCTGAGATCCTTCTATCATAGCCTGAATGAAACTTGTCTGGGTTTTTAAATTATAAATGTCATTGTCCGATTAGTGGCTAAATGCTCTTTAGTGGAATATAGACACACACACACACACACACACACACACACTTACTGTATCTTTGCCTTTATATTCCCACTCTGAGAATGGCCAGCATCCTGTCTTGAGTAAACATTTGCCCGTCCCATCATCCCACGGTGACCCAGGTTGAAGTTCCGCCCCTGTTTCCCCGACAGCCAGCCCCCTGATCTAAACCCTCCACATCTCCCTGTCCCAGCAGAACCAAGCCCTGAGCCTCAGCCTGCTGCATGGACACACAAGATGTGCCCCAGTTGGATCCCTGTCTGTCTTTCACTGTTTCTCCCCCACCCACCCTCGACTCCAACCGAACAGGTTGATTCACTGTCTTCTGACTCACCCAAGCACATTCCAGTCTTAGCTCAGACCACGCTTCTATTCTCTGTCCCAGAAGGCTCTTTGTTCCCCGATTCCACACATGTTGACCAAGTCCCCACTATGTGCCAAGAGAGGAGACTTCCCATGACGTGGCTAGGGAGGGTGGTAGAGAAGGGGTCAGACTGTCCTGACAGTGTAAGAAGTGGATAGGGGTGGGGAGCTGGGTTCCGGGGTGGGGGCGGGGGCAGAGCACAAGCCCGTGGGGGCCTCATGGAATGGAATGGGAAGAGTAACATCAGCCATACTTACTGTTTCCAATAAGTGTGGGATACCCCTCGTTGTCCCCGTTCTGGAGAGGAGGAGGGTGAGAGCTTGCAAGGGGTAGGGGTCTACGTGCTGGGAGGGCCTCCTCCAGCACCAGCACCACCAGATCAGACAGGGCTAAGGGACCACTCCAGGCAAGCAGGAGCTCTTCCCTTCTGCATTTCACTTGGCAAGCGATGGCACGGGCCCTTGTTCTTTGCAGTGTTTTTAAAACTTCGCGTGCATGTTGTATCTTGTCTCCCCAGCTGGCTGTGTCCCTGTGGGCAGGGCACTATTTTGCACAGAGTAGGCAGCCAATAAATACCTTCTGAATGAATAAGTGAATGAAGGTACTCATAGCACCTGGTTATCGACCCGAATCATCTGTCCCCAAAATTGCTCTACAGAACAGAAAACTGCTCTTTCCGACTTCACAGGGAGGACTGCATAGATGGAAGTCATTGGTGTCCCTGATGAGACTTGAGATACTTCAGGTGAAAAAACACTAAATCTTCCTGGATGGGGGAAAAAAAACAAACTTACAAAATAAAATCGATGTCACTTCACCACTGGGGCCTCGATCACCCTCCTTTATGAAGCATAACATCACATTTCAACTCAAAACGAAGAAAGTGGAGAGCAGAGAATACAGGGGAAATTTCCATTTTCTTCTTTACTGTCCTCTCTCTCTTTTGCAGCCTCTAGAAGGATTTCTGAGCTCTGGGAGCATACTGCCCAAATCAGGAGAAAGGTCCAGCAGTGCACAGCTCAGAACTGGCCTCTTTCTGAAGAGTGGGTGGCCCGCCTCCCTCAGGGCTGGGTGACTCAGCAATTAGGCTGCTGGGGCTACACCCAGGCCCCAAGCACCCTCCAGCTTTTGTCTCAGAGAGAAAACGCTGCTGAGCCCTGATGAATCTGCAAAGAGATTAAAAATAATTGAGGGAGGTCTCTAACTCTGTGCTCCTCGCCTTACCCTCGGGGCGGGTGGCTCCCCCTCCCAGGGTGCCTTTGCAGAGTGGGAGGGGGCCTTCTGGGGAGACACCCTCTCAGTGGGCCACATCTTGCTTTAAGGCTGTCCTCCCTGTGTGGAGGACTCTACACCTTTCCTTTTCCCCATTTCTCAGCTCCTTGCCCGTTTGCCAGTCTCCCGCACCTTCTCCCACCCCATGCTCACTGTCCTACCTGGTGGCAAGGTTGAAAGCAAAATTCTCTTCCCTTGTCCACTCCTCCTGTAACAGAACCCCCAGACTGTCCCTCAGTTGCACAGCAAAGCCCATCGCTGACACATCAGTATGTAGCAAGGAAGGAGTTTATCCAAAAGGCCACCAGAGGAGGGGATGGGGGGCAAGAGGCTCAGAGCCACCTCTGGAAGGGAAGAGTTGAGGATTTTTTCAAGGCAGGAGGAACACGGTCCACAGGAGGGGGAGATTAGTCCACAGGAGGGGGAGCTAGTGATTCCAAAATCAGATAAGGGAAGTTACTACATCAAGGAGGGCCGGTCTCCTTTCCTTGGTCTCTAAGAGGAGGGGAGTGGTACCAACAGGTTCCACATGGCTTCTTGATGAAACCCTGACTTCCCACAAAACCACTAAATGAACTCTTGGTTATTGGGAGCGCCAAGCAAGAATAGGATTCTTACAGGCAGAGAGCATTCTGGGAAGAGGCAGAAATGGGAAAGTTGCAGCTTTGCTCATCTGCCCTGTTAACTCTTTGGTTACTGGGTTCACTCACACTCTGAGCAACTAAATTATTTCTGGGGTCAAATACCACCACCCACCCACATGGCAACATCTGTTTGCACACTTGTCCCCTGAAAGCACCAGCTCATTGGACCCCCAGAGTATCTGGTTCTCTTCCCCCAAACCTGATTCCATTTCATCAAGATGGATTGGGTCACTGTCTACCTTGCTCCTGTGGGAGCCAGAAACCCACGCACTCCTCTCCTTTCTCTGAGCCACACAGCCCCCACAGGCTGCCAAGTCTAATCCCTCCCATCCCGACCACCACGGCCCTAGGGCAGGTGCTCCTCTCCGTCTCACTAGCCTTCAGACTGACTTCTCTGTCTGCAATCTCTCCCGCAGTCCAACTTCTTTGGCCAAAGGGATATTTCTAAAATGCCAATCCCAATATGTTCTCGCCCAACCTCAATTCCTTCCGTGGGAATTGTACTGCCTAAAGCAGTTGTTTCTTTTTTAATTTTTTTAAAATATATTTTTATTTGAGAGAGAGAGTGAGAGAGAGCATGAGAGGGAAGGTCAGAGGGAGAAGCAGACTCCCCATGGAGCTGGGAGCCCGATGTGGGACTCGATCCCGGGACTCCAGGATCATGACCTGAGCCGAGGGCAGTCGCCTAACCAACTGAGCCACCCAAGCGCCCCAAAGCAGTTGTTTCTAAACCTGAGAGCTTTTGAAAGATAGAGATTGAGAGGACCCGAGAAAAGCTGAGTCAGGATCTCCCCGGACTCCTAGGCAGTGAGCCCTGCCAGGGAGCTGATACTGAAAATCACTTGCCTGAAGAATCAACTTCAAATTCCTTCAAAAGACTTGGCTCCAGCTGTCATCTACTCTTCAGACATCTTTAACAATTTCATTTCCCCAGCGGGTGCACCCATGCTCTGCCCTGCTGTTCTGCTCTCCGAACACCCTCCCCACCTGAAGTCTTCCTTATGCCCAGGACAAAAATCAATTTCATCCGACCTTGGGCCTCCTCTGGACCTTGTAGTCAAGAAAACCCCTACTGTGTCACTTGTCATATTGTACCTATATTGCATTTTTAAAATATTTTTAAAGATTTTTATTTATTTGAGAAAGTGGGAGCACAAGCTGGTAGGACGGGTCAGGCAGAGGGAGGGGGAGAAGCAGACTCCTTGCTGATCAGGGAACTGGATGCGAGGCTTGATCCCAGGACCCTGAGATCATAACCTGAGCTGAAGGCAGACGTTTAACCTACTGAGCCACCCAGCTCCCCGCCCCGCACACCCCTCCCCACCCCCCGCAGCTTTAAAAAGATGTCTCTCTTTCCAGTTGCACTACAGACTAACTCCCTGATGAAAGTCTTAACTAGCTTTGCGTCCCTCAGCTCCCAGCACAGGCTTGGCACATCACTGGTTCTCAATAAATGTGTATTAAAGGCATATCTACATGGAAATGAATAGGAGGAGACCCTTCCTTTCCACATGGAGAATTTTATAGAGATAGAAAAATATGAAGAGTTATGGACAATTTCTGCGGTTACTGCAAATTTCCCTGTGCTGGCAAGTCTAAGTGATGTGAGTTTGGAGGAGACTATGCCCTTCGTTTTCCTTCTGTCTCTCTAACTGCTGCTTCTTGCCAGTTTTCCTGTCTTCTTGTGATTCTTCTTTTTTTTTTTTTTATACTATCATAGGTGAAGATATGTATGATCTTTAAAGCTTTCTCAATTAAAAAGAGAGTGACCAGAAAAAGCTGTTGACTGACGACTCGGTGCTACCTCTCCTTTGCCTTCCTTGGCCTGCTTGAAAAGGTTCTTGAGAGATCATGAAGATGAAAGAATTAGGCACTCATTCAAATATAATATTTTTTATTTCCTTTTCTCAGGGGCTCACACCAATGAACTAAAAGATTTCTAGGCCATTTCTGCAGTGTTTGTATCTCCCTAACTAAACAACTCTGTTAGAATTCGCAATGTACTTCTGGGTAAAGATTGTGATAAGCGCACACGTGCGTGCGCGCGCGCGCACACACACACACACACACACACACACACACACACACATCTTATTTTGTTCCCTCCTGAAACATTAAAAACAAAGCAAATAAAACCTGCATGGGAACGAGGAGACAGAGAGGAGAGACAAAACAGAACTTTGGAAGCTGGAAATGGACCACTGGCAAGTGACTTAGCTGACCTGAAAAGCTGAACACTGAACAAATGGGAAATGCTGAGCACAACCTGATTTACACCTCAAGAATCCTTAAAACACTCCAGAAATGGCAGCACCAGGTATCTCAGAAACTAGGGGTGAAGGAGGTATGACTTCCATCTGAGGGACAACTAGGTGAACGCTGTTTAGGAAGCGGTTAACTCCATGGAGTCCCCTCTCCCGCTCTCCAACTCTCCCCCTCCCCACCACCATCACCACAGCAAAATGTCGGAATTCAGTGGAAGGCAAAAAAAAGTCTCTGGACTGGGGGACACCAGGCACAGTTAGGGGTGAGGAGACTCTACCGAAGGGGGAAGAGGGTGTGAATGTTTACACACTGGTAATGAAACAATTAAAGGTGCAAGGCTTTCAGATGCTGGGAGCCAGGTTCTCACCACCAAGCAGGATGCTGGACTGTCCTAAGGGGGGAATCAAGATATCATTTGTCAAGACAGCATCTTTTTGTAAACTATATTGCAAAGATATGGGGAAAAAGTATATTCATGAAAGAACAAGATCATATGAAAAAGCTGTGGTGAGAGAATTTCTCAAAAGCTATTAGAAATCAGGATGTTTTAAAAATGAAAACTCAATTTAAGATTGGAAACCTCCCAGAACAAAAAAGGCAGAGAGATGAAAAATAAGACAGGGAACTAGAGATCCAAGGTAGGAAAGAGGTGACAGGAACCCCATGAGACAGGGAAGAGACCCCAGGATGACAGGTGTGCACCTGCACAGGGGTAACCAGGCCAAAGAACTTTTGTGAAGATGAAATTGACAGGGTATTTGATGAAAAGGAATATTTTGGGGAAGGGACCTAGACAATTAGTAGAGAATTTGGGATGGAATTAGTCATAGCCAAGGAGAAAAGTAAGCAAAAAATAAATGTTTTAAAGATAGCTGGTAATATTGGGGAGGAAAAATTTCCTACACCCTCTAAGATTCTTTTGGTTGGTCTAAGAGTTAAATTGGCATGAGGCCAAATGTAATTACACATGCAAAGAGAATCCATATAAACAGAGGAGGTTCCAAAGACAGTCAGGCAAAATGAGGTATAGATCATCCTGAAGAGGAGAAGGGGGGAGGGGTCTGGAACTTCAAAGACAGGGAAGACAATTCACAGGAAGATGAAAAAGAATAAATGTTTGGTAAAAACATGTTTGCTGTGGCCACTCAGAAACATTGGGAAGTAGGCAGGAATTTTAACAAACAGACTTTGCTAAGCTCCTTCCTGTCTACTACACCTAGTTTATCTTACACTGTAGTTGTGAGTGTTGACACTTCCCTT
Organism: Enhydra lutris kenyoni; assembly: GCF_002288905.1. NCBI lineage: Eukaryota > Metazoa > Chordata > Mammalia > Carnivora > Mustelidae > Enhydra > Enhydra lutris. The sequence goes on along the minus strand of NW_019154132.1, from coordinate 7,455,059 downwards.
CCTGGAGCAGGTCCTCTGACTAAATTCTTCCATGCAGTTAGGAGAAAGGCCAAAGGTTCTTCCCGAGCCTTCTGTTTCTTAAAAATAATAAGCCTAAAATGATCCACATGCCAAAGAGACACATTAGGGGGTGGCAAATTTTGCTCCTCTGCATTAACTGAGGGAAGAAGTAATAGCTGGAAGGGAAAGAAATATGGTTCAGGCTCTTCTCTGAACAGCAGATAGCCCCACTAGCACAAATATCGGAATTCATATGAAATATAGCTGTACTGGAAATGGGGAGAAGAAAGGAAGTGTAAGTGTGTGGGCTGAGGGAGGAACAAGACGTAATTCTCATCTCTTATAGAAGAAGGACAATAACGAATGCCTGAATCTGACAATAAAGTAATAGAAATACAAGCTTGTTAACTGGAGAAATAGGGGCAAATACCCAAGAACTGACTTAAAAAACATAGCAAATACCAAGGGAGGAACAATAGGGGAGCGGGGAAAGCATAGGGAAAGTGAGCTACGACTATTTTCTGTGTAACATGATGATTTACCTAACTTTTTAAAAATAAATACTACATACACTTGACAAAAGGTACACCAAAGAAATATGAGGTTTAATAGAGGCAAATATGTTTAAACTAAATCAACTGATTAATATAAAGTTTAGACTTTTTTTGAGTAAAGAAAGAATCCTCTGGCTAACACCAAAGTGAGTCATACTCCTCACCTTAACTAGATAGAATTATTCATTCTTTTTTTTTTAAAGACTTATTTATTTCTCTCACAGAGGGGGAGGGGCACGGAGAGACTGAGAGAAACAGATTGTCTGCTGAGTGAGGAGCCCAAACAACCAACCAACAGACTAACTATGGGGCTGTGTCTCATGACCCCAAGATCATGACCTATGCTGAAGTCAAGAGTCAGGCACTTAACTGACTGAGCCACCCAGGCACCCCTGGAATTATTCAATTGTAAGAAATTCACATTTTTGAAAGAATGGTAAAAATTACATGAACTATCTGCAGAAAATGCAAGTCATGCTTAAAGGAAGCATACTTTCTACTAATGATTTTACAGAACTAAAAGACTTTGTAAAGTCCAGTTTTTGAAAAGGCCAATTTTCCATATTTCAGTATATACATAAAATAGGATAGTCCTTAGGAGTATTCAACCTTGAAAGAAAACTCTCCCCAGATCTCTTGTCCCAATTGAGGTAAAAACTGACTTTCAAAATCAAAGAGTTAGAAGGGCCAGACTCTTTGAGCTATGAGTCTCCCAGCCAGGATTTGGGATATTATGTCTTTGACCAAGCTTTCTCTGAAGAACCTCACAGCAAGCATGGTTTACCAGCCATGACACAAGGCAGATGGAACTAAAGCTTTTCTTTCTTACCTTTGGATAAAGTTATTCTCAAGAGTCACATGTTAAACTGGGTTTTGGTTTGGTCTTCCCTCCTCACACCCTGCATCCATGCCTCTTAGTTCAGAGATGTGGTCAAATCCCCCCCACCCAGCCATATTGTTACTCCCAGTCCTTTCCATACTCGGAGGTCACTCTCCCTCTGAATGACCTCTCTCCTTCCTGTCCCCATGCGGCTCCCCACCCCCCCCCATCCCACAAATACACACCTGGCACCTGGGACTATTTCTCAGACCAGTTACTCACGGAGCAAGTTTGAGAAACTCTGTAGGATGATCTCCTTCCTTCTCCCTTAAACCCAAGGCTACCTCCAGAACTCTAAGAACACAGTGACAGTTTTGGGGTTCATCTGCTTCTGCATATCCAGACCTGATAACTTTTTAATTTATTTCCTTTTTTTATATTTTAAAAACTTTATGTCTTTGAGAGAGAAACAGAGAGAGAGAGAGAGGAGTGGGGAAGGGGAGCAAAGGGAGAAGGAGAAGCAGACTCCCCAATGAGCAAGGAGCCCGATGAGGAACTCAATTCCATGACCCCTGGATCATGACCTGAGCTGAAGGTAGACGCTTAACCGAATGAGCCACTCAGGTGCCCCAACTTCCTCATTTTGTAAGACTTAAAGCCCCCTCCACAAATTCAGAAGGCTACTTTAGTCTCTAAACACCAGCATTCCATGTGGGAACCCAAGAGCCTAGCGTTCTTGTGTTTTCAGGGAAGTTTCACAATTTGGTAATAAGATCCATGTTCCCTACGTGCCTATGGAAGTGGTTCATTCTTGGGGAAATGTTTGAAGAAGTGATGGCCACAGCATGGGGAAAACTACCAAAATACTGTTTGATTCTTGGGGAGTTTGCCCTTTGGAAGAGACTGGAGACCAGAAGAGACTGGAAGGCAGAGAGGAGAGACAGAGGTTACGCTTAGTCCAAACACACCGGAGTCTTGGAAATGCATTTCTTTCTGGCTGAGAGGTGGGAGCGAAGATGAGGGTAAGGTGGCTGCCCTCTGAGCCAGCCCACAGGGCCTGGCTGGTTTCTGCTGTGTACTGGAGAGGTTTAATCGTGCACTCCGCCAAACCAAGGCAGCTGCAAGAATTCAAAGGGGATGGGGTGAAGTAGAATCCCTGCTCGATTGCACGGACTTAAAGGTTTCTTAGCCATGTGAGCTAAGTGTGTTCCCAAAGGCAACCCACAGCTATTTCTTCCTGAAAGGACCAAGTCACACACTGACCAATATTTTAGTCTAGGTAAGAGTCACAGATAAGGCCATTTGACAAAAGCACGGAAGTGATTTTATCTAGAAACTGAACACTAACAGAACACCAAAATCCTCCATCCTCGAATCCTGCTGGGCTGAACCAGGTTGTCTGCAAATTTGGGAGCACCCCACCACCAAGGCTTGCTCCTCTCGCCAAGCCTGATTCCCCAGAGCCATGTCTCCAGGTGGCTCCTGGCCCGGGACAAGAACCCCTCCAGAGGGCAGAGCAGCACACTGATGCCACCATAAATGTGTGGTTTCAAGCACTGACAGTCGTCTTTAGCATTGCTTGTCCATCAAAAACTCTGTTGAAACCTTACACTCACTTCCCACCCTTCCTCTTCTTCCTGCCCGAAGTGACTAGCAGTAGGAAGTGAGGCAAAACTTTTACTGTAGGCATAAATGGGATTTTATTTTTAATGGAATATAAAATGGTTATAATACCTGTAAACTTTTAAAGTCATCCCATTCAGGAGGAAATGGTAAATTATATGACCCTTGCTTTAAAATAAGTCAAATAATTCCCAACCCTAATAGCTACCTGTCTTAGTCTTGAACAGACTGCTATAACAAAATACCATAGACAGGGTGTGGCTTATAGGCAACAGAAATGTATTTCTCACAGTTCTGGAGGCTGGGAACTCCAAGATCGAGGTACCAACAGATTCAGCCTCTACTGAGGACCTGCTTCTTGGTCACAGAACACGGTCACACCGTGTTCTCACTGTGTCCTCACATGGTGGAAGGGACCAGGAAGCTCTCTTTTGTAAAGGCACTAACCCCATTCATGAGGGCTCTGTGACCTGATCACCTCCTAAAGCCCCCACCTTGGAATACCATCAATTGGGGGTTAGGTTTCAACATATGACTTCGAGAGACTCAAACATTCGGTTTACAGCACTTTCTTTTTTTTTTTTTTAAGTTTGTTTTTATTTATTTATTCATTTGAGAGAGAGAGAGAGAGAAGGAAGGAGCAGAGTGAGAGGGACAATCAGACTCCGTGCTGAGCATGGAGCCCAACTCGGGGCTTGATCTGAGGATCCTGAGTTCATGACTGAGCCGAAATGAAGAGTCAGACGTTTAACCTACTGAGCCACCCGGGCAGCCCTCTATAGCACTTTCTTAGACTATTCTTACAGGGATTGATTAACTAACTGAGATACTCACTGCCTTACTCTCTTCCTCTCAGTAGTCTAAGATAATAGAAACATTTCCTTCACCAAACCACTGGCATAGCTCTCTGTGAAGACCAGATAGGAAGGGACCACTATCCTAACATTGCACCAATATTTAGGATAATGATCTTGCTTTCCTTTTTTTTTTTAATTTTTAAATTTTTTTATTAACATATAATGTATTATTAGCTCCAGGGGTACAGGTCTGGGAATTGCTAGGTTTACACACTTCACAGCACTCACTACTTGCTTTCCTTTATTTTACCATAGTGTACTAAATAATAGAGTTCTGAATCATTTTAAACTTCATGCAACTGTACTGTCTGAGGATCCATCTGTGTGTATCTCCATGTCTTATTTCTTTTGCTCAATCTTTTTTTTTAATTAATTTATTTACTTTTTAAATTTTTTATAAACATATAAAATATTTTTATCCCCAGGGTTACAGGTCTGTGAATCGCCAGGTTTACACACTTCACAGCACTCACCATAGCACATACCCTCCCCAATGTCCATAAACCCCCCCCAACGCCCCTCCCTCCAGCAACCCTCAGTTTGTTTTGTGAGATTAAGAGTCACTTATGGTTTGTCTCCCTCCCATCTTTTGCTCAATCTTTTTGTTTGCTGTATACACCTCTCTTTATTCATTTTCATTTGCATCATATTTCATTATACAATTCCCAGTATTTTGGGAATGAGCTGCTTTGCCCATTCTACTGCTGGTAGATAGTGAGCTACTTCTAGTCTGGGGTTAGTATGAGCAACGGGGCCAGGAACATTCCTGTATACGGCTCTAGGGACACACATGCACAAGTTTCTCTAGGGCAGTGCTGTCTGGTCAAACTTTCTGCAATGATGGAAATTTCTAATCTGTGTTGGCCAACTCAGTGGCCACCAGCCACATGTGGCTATGGGGTATTTGACATATGACCAATGCAACCGAAGAGCTTAATTTTTATTTATTTAATTTTACTTAATTTAAATTTAAATAGTCACCCGCAGCCTAAAGGCAACCACATCGGGCAGCACAAGTCCAAGGCTGTACATAACACTGGAATTGGTGAGTCATCAGTATGGCAACTTTGACTCTTCTAGATAATGCCAAACAGTTTCCAAATCTCCTGGTCTGGCTATCTATTCATGCATGTGCAGAAGAAAAATGGCAACTTCTCCAAGCCTCAAGTGGCAGCCAGACTTCTTCAGAGAAATATGGATGTTGAGTCTGCAGGACTCTCAAGTGATGCATTAATGTTGGTTTATGAATAACATGTTTTTTTTTTTTTTAATTTTTTTTTCTTAAGATTTTTATTTATTTGACAGAGAGAGATCACAAGTAGACAGAGAGGCAGGCAGAGAGAGAGAGAGAGAGAGGGAAGCAGGCTCCTTGCTGAGCAGAGAGCCCGATGCGGGACTCGATCCCAGGACCCTGAGATCATGACCTGAGCCGAAGGCAGCGGCTTAACCCACTGAGCCACCCAGGCGCCCTATGAATAACATGTTTTAGTGACTTTTGCTAACTCCCTTAGCAGGTTATAGTGAGTGGCCTTTCCCATACTAAACAATAGAAAATATTGGGAATTGTACATCATTTGCCCATGAAATCAAAGAATGGATTCAAGTTTTGGGGTTAGGAAGATATCTGAAAGTGAACTAACAATCATTGGTATAGCAAAAGGAAACCTATGTCGGATCCAAAAGCCTGACTTCCTATTCTGATGCTGCCTCTTGGTAGTGGTGCGACTTTGAGAAAGCCATGTAACCTGTGAGGCTCTGTCTATTCTCTCATTCATGGGCAGGCATTTGGTAGACACTAGGGATTTAAAGGCAAGACAAAGTCTCTGAAGTATCACACTGCGTACTTGAGGAGAGAGCCATATGAAGTATTTATTCAATCATCAATCTATTCAATTGCAGTAATGAGGATAAAAGAATCTTACACTTAGAAACAATCAGGAAGTGAAAAGAAAGCCAGGAAATGGTAGAAAACATTTGCAAATATCTCTGATAAGAGGTTAATAGCCACAATATATAACACATATATAACACAACCACGAAAATATAAACAATGTGATTTTAAAATAGGCAAAAGATTTGAATAGACAAAGAAGCGTGTCTTCTCCCACACAGATGGCTAGCACACATATGAAAAGATATTCAACATGACTAATGATGAGAGAAGTGCAAACTGAAACCACAGAGAGATCATACCTCAGACACATTAGGATGGCTACTATCAAAAGAATAGACTAACAAATGTTGGTGAAACTGGCATCCTTCATGTATGGCTGGTGGGAATGTAAAATGGTATGGCCATTACAGAAGACCGTATGGAGGGTCCTCAAAAAATTAAGACTGTAATTGCCGTATGATCCAGCAGTCCCACTTCTGGATATATATCTTTAAGAACTGAAAACAAGATTTCAAGGAGATATGTGTCCCCCCCATGTTGATAACAGCAATATTTGTAACAATCAAGAGGCAGAAGCAATTCCAGCACCCATCCACAGAAGAATGGATAAAGAATATGTGGTATGGGGGCGCCTGGGTGGCTCAGTGGGTTAATCCTCTGCCTTCGGCTCGGGTCATGATCCCAGGGTCCTGGGATCGAGCCCCGCATTGGGCTCTCTGCTCAGCGGGGAGCCTGCTTCCTCCCCTCTCTCTCTGCCTGTCTCTCTGCCTACTTGTGATCTCTGTCTGTCAAAAAAATAAGTAAAATCTTTAAAAAAAAAAAAAAAGAATATGTGGTATGCACACACAATGGAACTTATGCTGACATTCTATTTATTTATTTAGAGATTCATTTATTTTTATTTGAGAGAGTTCACACTCACATGATGCAAGTGGGGGGGGCAGCACAGAGGGAGAGAATCTCAAGCTCATTCCCTGCTGAGCACGGAGCCTGATGCAGGGATCGATCTCATGACCCTGAGACCATGACCTGAGCCGAAATCAAGAGTCAGACGCTTAACTGACTGGGCCACCCAGGCGCCCCTTATGCAGGCATTTTATTTTATTTATTTATTTTTTTTTTTAAGATTTTATTTATTTATTTGACAGACAGAAATCACAAGTAGGCAGAGAGAGAGGAGGAAGCAGACTCCCCGCTGAGCAGAGAGCCCGATGTGGGGCTCCATCCCAGGACCCTGGGATCATGACCCGAGCCGAAGGCAGAGGCTTTAACCCACTGAGCCACCCAGGCGCCCCATTATGCAGGCATTTTAAAGGAAATCCTGGCACATATTAGAACTTGAGAACACTATGCTAAACAAAACAAGCCAGATGCAAAAGGACAAACACTGTATTATTCTACTCCTATGAAATATCTAAAGTACTCAAGAGCATAGAAACAAAAGGTTAAAAGGTGGTTGCCTAGGGCTGGGGAAAGGGCAAAGGGGCATTAGTGTTTAGTGAGTATAGAGTTTCAGTTTTGCAAGATGAAAACATTCTGGAGATCTGTTGCACAACAATGTAAATATACTTAACACTACTGAACAGCACTCCAAGATAGATAAGATGATAAATTTCATGTCAGGGGTTTTTTCACCACAATGAAAAGTTATCCCATGGGATCCTTGTGAGAATGAAGTAATTAAACAAGATACACTGCCTGGTGGAGTACATCACATTTAACAGGTGCTCACAATTTCATTTCACAGCATTGCCTACCCTCAGCATATCTGCACATTCTTCCCAGAGCTCTCTAACTGGTACCCATGCCATCAACCTCTCTCCCTACCAGGAGTTTCCGTGCAACGCTGAACCCAAATGTCACTTCCATTAACCGGCCTGCTCTATCACTCTCACCGTTTGCCTGTGTGACCGGTGCGGGGTGTGTAACCTTCTGGTGAATTTGGCGTGGTAATGCGCTTGACGTCTTTGAGCGGCACACCTAGTCAGTGCTCACTGACTGGTCGCCAACATGACTCTGATGGCTTTGCTGATTAAGCCCATGTTTCTGCGCTCAGAGAAGGCCTTCTATAACCTGGGTCCCTCTTACTTCATGTAACCTCGCTAGGCACACCCTGTTGACCTCCGACCCAGCACCATTTCCTCTTTCCCCTTGAAAGCACCCCAAGTGCATCCAATAACACATCTTCCTCTGGGTGGGGAGGGGGTGGCCATGGGATTCGGGAAAGTGACCCAGCCCTAATCCCAAGGAGAGAACCACCATTAGTCCTAGCCATCTCCTGGGCCAGTGACTGGCAGTGAAATGCAATTCACATGGAAATCTGCAAGACCTCTGGTGAACGTATTCTTAGCTGATAAAAGAATGATGGGGAAAAGTCCTTTCTACCTCTGGGTACTGTCAGGAACAGGCAATACACTGCTGATAGCAGGATGAGAATACCATAAAGAACCAGGTCCTGGATGAAGACTTTGGATGGCCAAGGGAAGCATCCAGAATGGGCCTGCCTCTAAACGCACATGGGAGATAATGCATCAGGGCTCCTTCTCAGCACGTGTGTGTTGTTCCATAAGGAAACAGTAATATTAAGGGCAGGAGCAGAGGTATAACCCTGGTCTATCCCCTAGTAGCATATCATCTGCAGGCTTAGAATGCTATTCAATTCAGAAACACACACACACACAAAATGAGCAAATGAGTAATATAGCTACTGTTGATTTTCATTAACTTTCTATTTGTTTCTAGGGGGATTTTTGTTTTGTTTTGTTTTTTGTTTTTTGTTTTGGTGGGGGCATCGGTGTTGGAAAAATAAATCTAAAGTATGCAAGTAAATGTTTGTGGTAAAAATGGACTCCAAGCTCTCCAACCTCCCTTGTGACTTCAGAGCACACTTCACGTGGCCAAAGCCTCTCTAAGAATGCGACATGAACGATACATAAACCAGAGCCCCAGAAAGGCTCTGGATGGCATATCTTTCTGCTGTCCACATCTTCTACTTCAAAAAAACCACCACCACAGAACCCAGAACAGACTCAGGGGGCTAAGAGGCTTGTCAGGGAGCGAGGGAACCAGCCGCCGGGCAGCCTGGCCGTTCTTGGGGCGGGGTTGGGGATAGGGGGATAGTCAGGCCCCAACAGCTGTTGCCCTCAGAACTAGAGCAGAGTGCTGGCAATCACATCTACAACTTTCCACTCTCCCCTGGCCTTCCTGGAATTGTGAGCGACAGAGAGCATCTCAAATCCCTTCAGGAAGCCTCCAACAGGCCATTGGAAAGTGGACCCCCTTTCCACAGCTGGGGCATAGACCCTGTGATCCACCTCCCCTGAGCTGGGGACAGCAGCCATGGCCAGGAGGTGCTTCAAGGCTCTCTCAAGGGCCTAGATCTCTGGACCTTCCTGGCCTGCTTCAGGGAGGTGACGTGATAGTGAGAAGCACGACTACCAAGAGGGGTTTGGGGGGCCAGACCACCAAAGGCTGCCAAGCTTGGTGCACTTTCCACTCCTGCGGCCGTCCGGGAGCACTGGCTGGGCATGTTCCTAAATGCCAAGGAGTCCCGACGCATCCAGCCCCACCCGTTCACAAGCACCGGCGGGCCTTCTCTGCTGTCTTGTCTGGGGACACGTGGGTCGCCGTCGTGCACAGTCGTGCGCGCGCGCCGCCTCCACGTGACCACAGCACGCACCCTGGCAGCGCCGCCCGCCCCACCAGCGCGCAGCCTCCAGTTGCAGCAGCCCAAGCGCCCCAAAGACATCTGCTCTGATTCCCACCCCCCTCAAAACACCTGGTTCTGGAAAACAGACTCCTGCGCTTGCTGGGCTGCTGATACCGGCTGGCGCATCAGCCACGGTGAGGAGCCCTGGGGACGCGGCTGGACCAGACAGTGCCCGCGGAGGCTGGGCGGGGCCTCCCTCGGGCTTGAAGATACATGGAGCTGAAATCCCAAACCCCAAATACAACCATTCCTTTTCTGCACTTGCCTTCTTGTAGGGACTTGCCCTTTCTTTGTTACCAAAATGTTTTCCCATTGTTAAGGTTGTTGGATTTTTTTTTTTCCCTCTTCCTCCAGACTGCCTTGTTGGCAGCAAGCCCCTCTAGTCTGAGAGCTGGATGTCCATCTCTGGGACACCTTGAGAAGCTGCTTCGCTCTGGAGAGCTGCCCCCGAGAATCTGCTCTTTGTGGCCCATCCCTGGACTTCAGAGGCAGGACCATTTAAGCCCACTCTGGCCCACCGCAGGGACTCAGACCTACTCCCCAAGGTATAAAGTATCTCAGAGAGCTGTGGGAGGGTGAATCCAGCCGATGCCCAGGACGCTTTCTTCCCTGGCAGGCGCAGGCTAAATTTAAGCAGCACCCATCATGCGTACTCACTCTGAAACTGGAGAAGCAGGATGGAAGGTGGAATCCTAACCAGAACCGGGCTTTCCAGCAAAAGCGAGAGCTACTGGCTTTCTACCTCCCACTAAGCTATAGAGCAGCCATGACCGAAAGCGGTCATTTTTTGCCAAAAAGCAAAAATGAAAACCAACCAAAAGAACCCAACCCACAGCTCTACTGGAGAATCCCCGTTACAGCCTGGCCCGCATGCCCAGAAGGACTCGCGGGGTGGGGGTGGAGGGCCCGAGGTGGCCCTGTGCGCAGCTGATTTCCCAGCCGCCGCTGCACAGCCCACCCTCTGGGTGAGCACGCGCTCGGGCACCTGGCTGGGAAGGCCAGCTTCTCCTAGTCAGCTGCTGGGTGTGGGCTCCCTGAAGCAGCTCCACCTTACCCAGGAGCGCAGGCTGCCAGCCCATGCCCCAAATTGGGAGCGGTTTCCTAACAGGATGAGCAGGTCCCCAGAGTTAACTGACTCCTCCCACTGTTTGAAGGGAGGGCAGGGCCGACTGTGAAGTCAGTAAGTTTGGCTTTTGGACTTCTCCACCCTCCCTACTCTGCACATTTCCCACTTCCCACCACACCCCAGTGCCTTCCACCTCATTAAATTCTGCTCAGCAGAAATTAGCCTTTTACAGTTGGGTGAGAATTGGTCTTGAATTGAAATAAAATCACTCACCTGCTCTTAAAAACACAATCCCAGAAGCAGTGTTGGCGGTATAGGCCATTTCCTGGGAGATCCCCCTTCCTTCGAGGGCTGTGCCACGGACGCCATGACCACTGGCTCTGGAGATCTTGGCTTTGAAGTTCCAACTTATCCCGTGTGTAAAATAAAATATTTATTTTGGAAGAGGGCACCAGAGCAAAACTGTGGCGCTGTAAGTCAACTTGCATTCGAACTTCCTAGAATTCCTCTGGGAAACCAGCAGCGATCCCTTCCTAAGAGTCAAGCATTGGACTTTTCCCCTGACACCACATTTGATTTTCATACCATCTTCCTTTCAGGTGAAGGGACAAGTTCAGAAAGTTCGGTTTGTTCATCTTCTGATGAACACTGGAGGTGGCACTTGAACCCATCAGAATTTGTCTAACTTTGCAAGTGCTGTGCTTAGAAATGCAAAAGCCTTAGCAATCACCTGGTCCACTGGTCCTCCCCATTCTGGAGCTGAGCAAGACAAGAGCTTACAGCAAATGACTTCCCCAAGCTCACTGATCCTTTTGACCAAAAGCTCTGGAAATTCAGCCGGGCAACAAGTATCTATCTGCCCATAGGTTTTTGCTGTGGCGACCTCTCCCTTCCTCCGAATGGCTTTGCTCTTTTTATTGATAGGACTGCATATGCTCCTTACTGAAACCATTTGAAATTCTTCATAGATGGGGTATAAAGTCTAAATAAAATAAGGAGGAATATTAGGTCCCAGACTAGAATTCAGTTTCTTTCCTTTTTTTTTTTTTTTTAAAGATTTTATTTATTTATTTGACAGACAGAGATCACAAGTAGGCAGAGAGGCAGGCAGAGACAGAGGAAGGGAAGCAGGCTCCCTGCTGAGCGGAGAGCCCCATGCGGGGCTCCATCCCAGGACCTTGGGATCATGACCTGAGCCGAAGGCAGAGGTTTTAACCCACTGAAGCACCCAGGTGCCCCTAGAATTCAGTTTCTTAATTCAAATCCGAGACTTTCTCAGTTACACCACGTGGCCGTCTACCAACACCTGCAAAAGATGAGCAAAACAAAGAGGGAAGCAGGTTTCCTACACATGAGGAGTCTGGATACAGTGCTATAACTTCATGTATGCTCCCACTATGGCTTACATTTCCCAAGAGAAATCCTATAGCCTCTACTCCTTCATTTTATATGGAATGGGCACCTTTTAGGAACCACAAGAGAAAAGTAACCAATACTTACTTTTTCTTATTAAACATTTATTGTGTGCTAAAGAACCTATCTGCATTTTATCTCATTTAACCCTTACTTCAATATAATGGATACTATTATCCTACAATTTTCAAACAAAGATCCTGCCACACTGTCCTCACTAGCAACGGACTTTCAAATACAATTATGATGGTCCACAGGGGAACCTCAAGTTAAACTCAGGGCACAACTTCCTGGAGCATTAATGTTAATTGATTATCATTTTAAACTTTCAAAAAAGTTTTTAGCAGGAATTTAGTATGAAGTAGAATATAAAATTCACATGGATTTTTTTTTTTTTTAAAGATAAAACGAGATTTGAAAATGTCATGTCTGACGGCGGGGTGGAAAGCAGCTTGCGGTCATGTTCTTCTGTCCCAGGGAGTACCTGCCGGAGGAAAGTGTTAGGAGCACACTAAAAATCTAACAAAATACTGTGGGAAAAAAACAAGTATTTTATGCCTCCTTGTATTCATTTATTGAGAAGTCCCATTTTCCCCTCACGCATTATATATATTATCTGTATTTAAACCAAGTGGAATGGCAATTTTTTCTTCAGAAATAATAAATATTCCTGAATATGGAATTTTAAAAATATCTTCTAGAAGATTAATTTTGATAGATTTGGGGGGAGTCCCTTGCTCATTCCTTCCTTTGTAGGTTGCTCTATCCTACACACCACATATTCATGTATACAATTTAAAATTTTCTACCCCACAAAATATAGGTGAAATTAATTTTAATCTATTTTCTTTGACCCAATATACTGCAGTCCACCTGGCCTGTATCCACAGGGAAGACATTCCAAGACCCCCAGTGGATACCTGAAACCACGGATAGTACCAAACCCTGTACGTATCCTTTTGTCCTATGCATGTGTGCATATAATAGGCTAATTTATAAATTATGAATTAGACACAGTAAGGGATTAACAATAATAATGCTGTAACAGAAGTTATTTGAATGTGGTTTCTCTCCCTCTAATATCTTATTGTACTATATCACCCTTCTTATTGGAATGATGTTTGATGTTAATAATAATGTTTGATGATAAAATGTCATGTGAGGAGAGGGAGGGAGGTGAGTGACTCAGGCATGGTGACCCAGTGCTAAGCCACTACTGACCTTCCAAGCATGCGTGGGAAGGAGGACCACCTGCTTCTGGACTGCAGTTGACCACGGGTAACTGGAACCACAGGTATGGGCTGGGGGTGGGGGGTGACTACTACATGCAAAAGATTAGCATTTCAACGTGTAATCAATATTAAAAAGTTACTTTACATTCACTTTACATTCCTCTAGAATGTCACTTTACATTCTTCTTTTTCCATACTGAGTCTTCAAGATTCAGTGTGTATTTTGCACTTACAAGCCCGCCCAGCCACACTGCAAGGGCTCAACAGTCTCCCGTGACCAGTGGTGACCGCAGACGCAGCTCTAGGACTCCAGAGTCCTCATCACTCCAATACCTTCCTTTCATAGATGGGAAAGCTGAGGCCCAGAAAGAGAAAGTGAGTCCCTAGCAAGTTCACAGCATGCCAGACTCCCAGTCTAAGGCTCTTCAGGAGTCTGTGGTTGTGTGATTGTTACTCTTCTCCAAGCCTGTGTGCTGTTTTAAAGGAAAGCAACTCCTGATTAAAGGAGCTACAACTTCTGGAAAAAAATGTTACTCCTCAGTTCTTTAAGAGAACGGACTCAAAACTCAGCCACCAAACATGCACCTGCTGTCAACAAGATGGGTTCATTTAATCCTTCTTGAAGGGGAACATAAAGAGATGAACTTGACCGGTCCTGTGCACCCTGGGCAGTCTGAAAAGTCCTGGCAATCAGCAGCCTAAAGACCTTTCATGCAGCTTACAGGACGGGTTAATAATTAGAACTCAAGAGCACAGCTCCCTCTAGAGGCGCAAACATTATTGCAGGGACAAGGAACAGGAAATTCGCATGGCACGCAGTAAGAAAATGGGGCCTTGAGATCATGCTTCATATAAAAAGCAAACCTGCCTTGTGGGGTCACTGGCCCCTTAAACCCATTGATTGTATCTTTAATAAACAAACTCTTTTAAGAGATGCCATTCTAGCTTGGTCCCTTGGCTTTGAAAGGTCTTTTCTAAATCATTGATCTGCGACACTTCTTTATATAATGGAATTGTAAAGAAAAAAAGTCTTATGACTACCTGATCTCTCAGTCTACAGATGAAAAATTTCCTTCCAAAGGAAAGTGACTCACCCTTTCTCCAGCCAAGAGAGGGTTCCCCTCAAACAAGCCTTGACAATGTTCACGTGGTGGGGCAACAGGAGACAAGGTCCCAAGTGGGAGACTCCTGCCAGTACTGGTATCATTTTTATGATGAATTAGGTTGGGCAGGACCAAAAAATAACGACACCAGTGTCTTGCAGCTGGCAAACTATTTTATGCCCTATTGAAGAAAAGGATCAGGACGGTGCTTCCCTGGGGTAATTGTCAGCCTGTCAAGTAAGCAGAAGTCTTGTTTACACTCACAACCACCTTTTAAGATAAATTTATCGGGCACCTGGGTGGCTCAGTCAGTTAAGCGTCTGCCTTCGGCTCAGGTCATGATCCCGGGGTCCTGGGATCGAGTCCCCGCCGTGGTTTTCCTGCTCAGTAGAGGGCCTGCTTCTCCCTCTGCCCACCATTCTTGCTCGTGCTCTTTCTCTCTCACACAAAAGTGAATAAGTAAAAATCTTTAATAAGATAAATTTATCTTAAAAACTCTCAGTCTTTATTTGGGAAAAGATGGCGAACTGTATAAATTCTAAGCCTTAGTTTCAAAGACTCCCACTGTTATTTATTGCGGTGATTTGGGATTGAATATTTCATTAGTCAGTCAAATTTGGGCTGAGCATTTTGGACAATGGTCAGACGGTCTCACACCTTCAAAATCAAAATAACGATCTAGTTTAAAACCCGTCACTTCCATCGGCTTGAGTGCCACGGGGGCCTACAGACAAAGCTCAGGTCAACCACCTTAAAATGGACACCACTGGTCGGTGTAGGGCTAGAGAGGTACAAATAAGTCCACATCAACTCCTGCTTTTCACTGTTACAAACATGCGGGGTGTATATTGATGTAATACCCCCCCTTTTTTTTAAAGAAACACAACCTACTAATCACATATTTACTGAGCATTTACTCTGTTCCAGATAGCATGCTAGGTGCTGGGATACAAAATTGAACAAAGGTAAAAATCCTTGCCCTTATGAAGCTTACATTCTAGTTGGAGTTTGGGAGGTGAGCGAAGACACATGATACATATATCTGTAAATTCAATATGTAAGTTTGTTAGAGGAGCCCTAGAAAAATAATGTGGAGAAAAGGCAGTACAGGTGTGTAGGGGCCGCTGGGAAGGGGGCAGACTGCAATTCCAAATCGAGTGATCAGGACAGGCCCTCTGAAGATGGAATCATATTTTAAAACAAGGATCAGTCTTGGCAGAGCTAAAACCTCCATTAGTCTTTGTTCAATATACAGGTTCTCGAACTGCATCCCACTAATAGCATCTGGATTTCAGAGCCAAAAGGTCATCTCAAGTGACACAAAGCAAGGGCAGAACCAGGAAGACGTTACAACTCATATACGGACACTACTATTACGTGAAAAACCTTGTGTGTGACATACTTTTTTTTTTTTTTAAGATTTTATTTATTTATTTGAGAGAGAGAGATCACAAGTAGGCAGAGAGGCAGGCAGAGAGAGAAGAAGGGAAGCAGGCTCCCTGTGACACACTTTTTTAACTCATATAAAAAAAAAAAAACTCTTATGGAAACTTTAATACCTCAAAATAGAATACAATGACTCCCTATACACTGATTACTCAGCTTTAGCAATTATTAATGTTCTGCTGTTCTTGTTTTGTCTACTGTAAGGATAGGGACAAAGACGAAAGTATTTTCTTAAACAAGACAGGATCGGGAGGGAGACAAACCTTAAGAGACTCTTAATCTCACAAAACAAACTGAGGGTTGCTGGGGGGAGAAGGGTAGGGAGAGGGTGGTTGGGTTATGGACATTGGGGAGGGTATGTGCTATGGTGAGTGCTGTGAAGTGTGTAAACCTGATGATTCACAGACCTGTACCCCTGGGGCTAATATTACATTATATGTTAATTAAAAAATGAAAAAAAAGTATGGAGTATTTTCAAGCAATCCCAGACATATTTGTTAGATGCATAAAGACTTCAGCCCATAGGAGGCACAATTTTTAAAATGGAACACTACTACTATCATATCTAATAAAATTACAATTCCTCCTATCATCTAATACCTACTCCATTTTAAACTTTTTGTCTAACGAACAAAACAAGTCCATTTTTTAAAAAGATTTTATTTGTCAGAGAGAGAGAGAGAATAGAGAGAGGCAAGCAGAGGGAGAAGCAGACTTCCCGCTGAGCAGGGAGCCTGATGCGGGACTCAATCCCAGGACCCCGAGATCATGACCTGAGCCAAAGGCAGGCACTTAACCAACTGAGCCACCCGGGCATCCCAAAAAACCCATCTTTTTACAACTGGTTTGGTCTAATCGGGATCCAAACGAAGTCCCCAGCACTGGGATGCAGGTCTCTTCGACTGCTCTCACGTTTTGCAATAGCTCTTCCTTTTTCCAAGAAAGACCTTCTGACTTGGATTTGGCGGACCGATTGCTCCCAGCATCAGTTATCCCGTCCCTGTGAGCGGTGCATTTCCTGTCACTGCTGATGACATCAGGAAGCTCCCTGGATTCGGGTTCGGTGGCTTCTGCAGGAGGCAAGGGAGTTCACAGGTGGTCATGTGTGCTTCTCCCTACACCGCAAGAGAAGCCCCCACGTGCCTGGCTGTTCCCTTTCCAGTGACTGAGGCATGGGTCCCGGCCTCCACGAGCTGCCTGCAGCTCTCCTCAGCGTCCCTCACACCAACTCTGTGAGGTGGGCACAGCTACTGTCCCCACCACAGTCACGGCATTTGCCTACTTAATGGATCAGGTTCTGAGAATTTGAAGCCACCAATGCCACCAAGGGGCCTGCACCTGAGCTCAAAGAGACCCCTTCACACCTTTCTAAGGCCTGAAATAGTCCCACGGGGCCTTTTGGAACTCCTGGTCAGACACCAGCAAAAAGCCCTGTGTCCTTGGCGTCTTCTCTGCGGGTTCCCTCTTCCTTGTCCCATTTATACTCCGGCTCTCCCAAGGGCACTGCTTGCCCTGCCACCCCGAATCTCAGGTCATGGGACACCACTCACCTCCCCGGGGCAGGCATCGATGCCACCCCCTCCCGGCCCACTTCCCTTCTTTCCCTGAGGATTCAAGCAGGGCCCTTACTGATGGTCTAAAGCGAGGCCTGTCCTAACACAGATGGTCCTGCCAAGCCCTGGCCTCAGGTCCTTGACCTTCCAGCCTTCAGCGTTCTTGTCTGCTCTCTTCCTGTGGCCACCGACAGATATCACGCCAAGGGCAACCCTCCACGAGCATGACCTTCAGTTTCTCTCACCTCCTCTCTTTCCAGCTTCTGCACTCCAGCATCCTGATTCCAGCAATTCTTTGGCCCCAAGGATCTTTTTCACCAACAAATCTAGAACCCCATGACGTTCACATACAGGATTTATAAAGGCTAAAATTTCGCCCAAAGTAGATGAAATTGGTCAGCCTTTCAACAAAATTACTAAGTAGCACTAATGAGACATGGAAAACTCTCTAGAGAGCTAGAGATAGCTCTGCTCGCACATTAAATGACCCCCTTACTATTCTGGGTGGGGGGAACCCCCGAGGACAAGGACAAGGACAAGGTTGTGTGATTGGACTAGCCACAGGAAAGCCGCCTGCTCGTAATCACGGCCTGCCAGCACTCAAGGCAGGATGTGGAGTGATGCAGAAAATGGAGGAAAGGAAAGCCAAAAACCAGTCAACAATTCCATCCATTCAAGTTTTGATTCCCCACATTCAAGTCCAGAGGTTTCCACACCACTGTCAACGGGGACTGAGGTCTCTGGAGGACACAGATGCAAGAAAGGCATCTTCTCCTTTGGAAACTAGTTTAAATGATTTGATACCCTGTACTACAATTTCCCCTGGGACAATTTTTTTTTTAAATTTTATTTATCTGTCGGAGAGAGAGAGAGATGGAGCACACAAGCAGAGGGAGCGGCAGGCAGAGGGAGAAGCAGGCTCCCTGCTGAGCAAGGGAGCCCAATGTGGGATTCCATCTCAGGAACCTGGGATTAAGATCTGAGCCAAAGGCAGATGCTTAACCAACTGAGCCACCCTGGCGTCCCTCCCTGGGACATTTATAAATGCCTTTTTATCCAAGGCAACATAAACTCAAAGGCTATGGAAGTTAAAAACTGCAAGCAAAATGTAGGGAGTGTGATAACTCAATCTGATTGGAGACAAAACATAAAGAGCTCCTGCTTCCTGATCGCCCACGGCTGAAAACTGTGTCCATCTGATGTGGTCACCAAACATTTTCCTAGGAAACTAAACTTTGAGAAGCTGCTGATCCATGCAACTCTTTCATCATCAAAAAGTAACCCCCAGAAATCAAGGCAGAGCTCTGAATGGGCATGGTCTCTACTTACTACGTACAGACAACGAAAAATTAGAGAACCTGTCAAGCTTTTGAAAATGAAGGGATTTTAATGTCCTCATTTGGAGTCATGACATCGGAGTTATCCTGAAACTGAACTTTTACCAGCTTTTCGAAGAATTTTTTTTTCAACTCTTCATTTTCTGAGCCAAAAGATTAATGAAATCACAGCCACAAAAACGGGATGGGCCTGCTACCCAGAAACAGCAAGCTGCCTGCACTGAATTCAATAGAACATTCATGAGAAGAAGAGATGGTCTCAAACAACTTAGTACCATAGAGTTTTCCAACCTCTTGAGTCCAACTCCATTGGGTAGAGATAAAGCAGAAGGAAAGCTGACAGCAGCCCGGAACCCTGGGTTCCCATTTGGTCAGACTGAGGCAAAAAGCTGCCACAGTCCATGTATCTTCGCTGCAAGGCCGCGCTCAGATGCTGGGGCGGTGGAAGTTCTGTGTTCTTTGCTAAACTGCTTTAGCAAAGGAAGAAGGACAACTAGAGTGGCACAGGCGAGAGCTGTGCTTTTGTGCTTTAAAGAAATGACCCCAATTCCTCACAGTAAACAGAAACACATTATGCGGAGGGATTAAATATCAACAAAATAGGACAGGAAATCAGACACATTGACAACCGACAAAGTTATGCCCCAGCCTTTGAGTCAAGACCCAAACCCCACCTCCCCAGACGGAGCGTAACTGTACCAATAATGAAAATAATGAATCCGTGGGCACTCAAACCTGTCAAGCCCTCAAAATTCAGCTGCCGTCGAAGTCAGCAAGTAACCCTCTAAGTTTGCTTAAGAATAGGCTCCTTCCGGGACGCCTGGGTGGCTCAGTTGGTTGAGCAGCTGCCTTCGGCTCAGGTCATGATCCCAGCGTCCAGGGATCGAGTCCCGCATCAGGCTCCTTGCTTGGCGGGGAGCCTGCTTCTCCCTCTGCCTCTGCCTGCCATTCTGTCTGCCTGTGCTTGCTCTCTCTCCATCTCTCTCTCTGACAAATAAATAAATAAAAGAATTTTAAAAAAAAAAGAAAAGAATAGGCTCCTTCTTCCAAGCCTTCGGGTGAGAAAGACAGGAACGGGGAAACACGGTTTCAAACAAGTTTGCCAGGAATATCAGCAGTGGTTACTGGTCGGTACGGCCTGCGGCCCTGAATCCAAACAAGGAAACGGACTATCAGCAACAGTTACCAGAAGAATGTTCCTCAAATTAGAATCCCCCAACAGTCCCAAATTTTGGGGTCTTACAAGCCAATTCCTCCCCGTAGCAATGCCAATGAGAATGTACTGTTCCTGTTATCTTGCTAACACTACTTCTGCCCAGGAGACATTGATTCCAAATTCTGTAACTATATTAGATTCAGAAAAAGAGAGCACTGAGGAGCTTGACCCCCCAAACACACCTTGTCCGAGAGTAAGATCAAACACGTGTGAGAAAGGGAAGATCCTGAAGATAAAACCCCAAACACATACAGGATTGCTAAGTCGGTTTCTCTCTGGCTAACTGTAGGCTATTTAAGAGGGGCTACTGTTGTAGCCCCAAATTTACATTTTGGATTTTGAACTTTTTTAAAGTCAGGAGGGGAGGAGAATCTGAACAATAATAAGTACGACCTAAAATTTCAAAAGCTCAGCTGACCGTGCCTCGCCCTCCCCTAGTAGCCCACCAACCGTAAAACAACCAGGTGCAAACTTCAATTTCAGGGAAACTCAATTTATTTGTAGCAACTGTTTCTGATGCAAGGGCTAAAGTAGGATTTCCAAAAGAAAATATACGGTAAGAAAAATTAAAAGTCGATCATTTCTTTGGACTTCCGTGCTCTGCTGCAATGGAAGCTTACCGCCAATCCTGCCCCAGCCACATAGCTTCCCAGCACCGGAAGTGACAACTGCTGTAGTCTCGCAGTCGCTTGGGTCATAAACCCTGAAACCGTCCCTCAGTCATACGCCTCCCATATTCCCTTAGCGCATCCAGTTCGCTCCACTCAGTTAAACCTAGAATCCTGCCACTGTCATGTCCGCTGCTACTGTGTGAGAACCGAGCATCGCCAGCTCTCACGTGGGTTACTATAGTAACCGACCCCTGGTCTCCCACCCTCGCTTCCGACTCAGGTCCCCACCAAAGCCAAAGAGAGCGAGAGCCTTCCAAAACACAAGTCAGAGCATATCATTCCTCTGCTCGAAACCCTCTCAGAGCCTCGCACCACCTGACCTCTTTCTCGGTGATGGGAACCTCTTGTTTCTGGAACATTTCAGGCACACTTCTGCCTCGGGGCTTCACACTCGCTGTTTGCTTTGCCCGGAACACTCCTCTCTCCTGACACGCACATGACTCATTTCCTCAAATATTTGCTCAAATGTAGCTGCTCGGTGCGGCCTGTTTTTCAACTGCAAACTCCCACCTCCCCAGCATTCTCTCTGTTCAGCATTATTTCTCACCACAGAATTTAACCCCTACTGATATTGTTTTTTTTAACTTATCTGTTGAATGTCTTGCTTTCAAAATGTAAAGTACCTGAAGGTGGTCATTTTTCAGTTTTGTTTCCTGCTGTATCCCTAGCACCTAAAACACTCAAATATTCGATGAATGAGCAAACAGGCCAAAGAGATGAATGTGAAATAGCTCAGGGCCTGCGATGTCTTCACTCAAGAGTAATGAAGGCGAGGAGTAAGGGCATCCCAAACGAGCAGCAACAGCACAGAGTCCCAGTGGATGATGACATCAAGAGCCAACTGAATCCTCTTATAGGCGAAACTCTCTTCTACAGAAACCGTGGCCCTGGGATCAGAGGACTTCAGATGGGTCCCTGGTAGGGACGAGCAAAGCGAAAACAATCCGCCCAGGTCTGTCCAATCCAGAGTGCCCTGACGTTCACGTTTAGACTACGGATGTTGGTCACATTTAAACATTCATGATGCTTCCAAAACATATTGCAGGAGAAAAAATACATATAAAAATAAAATTATATAAAGCTCTTCATTAAAATAGTAGTTTAAATAAATCCTCTGTCAGTACCACCCGGAGGCAGTGAGAGGCTCTAGACAGGAGAGCTTAGAGCTTGTTACATGATTACAGGCGAACACCTGACCCCGTCTTCACGACCCCGCCATGAGAACCCCTTCCAGACGCAGCTCATCGCGCAGGCGGGAAAAGTGACTGATGTAAGATTATTCTATGTCTCGCGTTCTCGTTCTATTTGCCCTTTTTCATCTTGGCTGTCTTCTCCTTTCTTTTTTTCACATGCTTTGGAATTTTGTTTTTTCTTTTCTCTCTCTGGGCTTCCTTGACCATCTTTTTTCTTTCCTGTAAAACATAACAAAACAAAATAAAGAAAGAACGGAACCTGCAGATTTCATTCAAGAGTATCCATTTTACTATTACAACTAAGTAAGAAAACATATATGAAAGGATAAAAGTGAGTATAACAGGAAAGATGAAAATAATTAGGATGGGATGGCGCAGTTTGGTTCCAAATTTGTCTCTAGGGTTTCTTAATAGAAATTTGAAGAGTGCCCAACAGAAATATCTGGGAGGACTATTAAATGTTTGCAACTATTTCTTCACAAGTTTCATATTCTAATAGAAATAAAGGTTGGAAAGAGACAAAGTATTTGCAGTAGACGAAGAGAGAAAATGTGAGCATTAACTTGGGTATAATAACTCTCTACTATACCCAAGCAATAACTTGGGTATAGTAACTCTCTCAGAAGTTTTAGGGACCAGAACATTGTAGGGTTTAAAGGCTTAAGCTAAGAATGAACAGGAACATTTAGACAGCAATCATGTATCATTCGTCTCATGCCGATGGCTAAGAGTGGAATCAGTCTTTTAGATTCTGCAAACACCGGCTTAGTTGCAAATCCCCTGCGAAATGGCCCTTCAGTATCTCCCCACGAGACAACTCCAACATCAGTTGTGTGTCAAGTGAATGACAATCATTTCTAATCAATGAATTCAGCGTGTCCTCTCTCCAGGCAGTGCCTGGGGAGCTCCTAACAGAAGCCCAATCTCCACACGATGTGACCTCCAAAGGCAAAGCTCACGTGTAGAAACTAGCACTACAGCTTACAAGTACTTACTGATCAATGTTTCCAGACATTACAATCTACTCATCTAATCATCTAATCTTGAGCACAGAGAAACGAAACTGGCTTTGCTGCCATGCTGAAGAACAAGAGAAATTCTATCCTCGGCTCACCTTTTTACCAACTTCGGTGTCAGCAGTGGGTTTCCTGGAGCAGGCCTGGTCTTCCTGCTCTTCAGCCTCTGTGTCAGAACACTCGGAGCTTCCAGCATCTTCTGAATTGGAACAAGCCTCTCCCTTAGCCTGATTGTCTAGAAGTGCAGGGACCTTGAAAATATTACAAAACCACGTTACTCTAAACCACTATTGTCCAATGCGTTAATGCTAGAATTCAGATTTTTCAGCCTTCCAGGTATACGGTGAACCACATCCTGTACTGAAACATCGAGAACAACAGAATCGACATCAGAGAGCAAGTGAGGAAGCAGCACATCGAGTGAGGCTCCAGAATACACCCAAATGAAGGAACCAGGGTTTCACGGGGTGACCCAGATCACCGACAGAACTGAGCTGCGGTTTGAAAGGATGAGAAATACAGATAGAAGTGAAGAAATAAAGATTTATTTGGATAACTTTCACAGCTGTTTTCCTATGAACTGAATTTCAAGCAACACTTACTATTAATCCAATTGAGAGGGAAAACAATATTTTAATAAGAGAAATTAATGCTTTTTCTCCCCGAGGAAGTTTAGCAGTTTTTAAACGAGCAGGAACCATTTTTTAAAAAACAGATTTTCCTTTTATAAGAAGAAATGATCTTTAAAAGGCAATTGCACAGAAAGGTTTTCTAGCCTTCATGGGCTGAAATTCAAGGCACGACCGCCCCATAGCACTTACTAGACGTAACACGTACTGAATGTGTGAGTTTTCCTAATTCAATTCTTCAAAAACAAAGACATAGTAAGTTTTCAAAAAGCAAACTATGATCCTTCATATTTAAGCTTTTAATTAAGAATATTAAAATAGGGGGCGCCTGGGTGGCTCAGTGGATTAAAGCCTCTTCCTTCGGCTCGGGTCATGATCCCAGGGTCCTGGGATCAAGCCCCCTATCGGGCTCTCTGCTCCGAGGGGAG
Source organism: Enhydra lutris kenyoni (assembly GCF_002288905.1). NCBI lineage: Eukaryota > Metazoa > Chordata > Mammalia > Carnivora > Mustelidae > Enhydra > Enhydra lutris. The sequence continues at coordinate 7,431,299 of NW_019154132.1, read as the reverse complement.
CCCGCTTCTCCCTCCCCCTTTGCCTGCCTCTCTGCCTACTTGGAATCTCTCTCTGTGAAATAAATAAATAAAATCTTAAAAAAAAATAGAATAAAAAAAAAAGAATATTAAAATAGGTTCGCCTAGGTGGCTGAGTCAGTTAAATGTCTGCCTCTTGATCGCCGCTCAGGTTTTGATCTCAGATGAATTTGAACCCCACAATGGGCTCCATGCTGGGTGTGGAAACTTTCTTTAAAAGATTTTATTTACTTGGGAGAGAGAGAGAGAGAGACAGTGAGGGGGAGAGAGAGAGAGAATGAGCATAAGCAATGGAAGGGTGAAGGGAGGGGCAGAGGCAGAGGGAGAAGCAGGCTCCCTGCTGAGCAGGGACCTCAACTTAGGACTTAATTCCAGGACCCTGGGATCATGACTTGAGCCGAAGGCAGATGCTTAACCAACTGAACCACCCAGGTGCCCCACATGGAGCCTATTTAAAAACAAAACAAAACATTAAAATAAGCAAAAAGTGCCTTTGTTTTTGCTTATGTTAGTTAATCCACACCATTCTAAAAATGTAAAACAAAACAAGATTGTTTCAAGAAAAAACACTACAGGAATCCAGAACTGTAAGACTGCTAAACCCGTGAGAATGGTCTGCAACAGGTTTTATACTAGTAGGAGACCAGATTCCCTTGTTGTTGTTAACTGTGAAAACATCAAGAAACACCTGGTTATCATTAAAAACTCCATAAATAAAGACCAGGATACAAAAAGTATCAATGCCTCAGCAACAAAAACAGAACAACTGAGAGACAGAAATAAACCACAAATTCCTATAATTCACTTTTACGGTTAAGAAAAAAAAGTGAACACAGGGCGCCGGGGTGGCTCAGTGGGTTAAGCCTCTGCCTTCGGCTCAGATCATGATCTCAAGGTCCTGGTATCGAGGCCCGCATTGCGCTCTCTGCTCAGCAGGGAGCCTGCTTCCCCCTCCCGCTCTGCCTGCCTCTCTGCCTACTTGTGATTTCTCTCTGTGAAATAAATAAATAAAATCTTTAAAAAAAAAAAAAAAAAAGTGAACACAAATACAGCATTTCTGAAAATGCCCATAAACTTCGAAAGTATCTATACTAGTAATACTATTGTTAGTTTAATTCTAGTATGCAGTAGGTTTTATACGCTTACAAAGGGTATTTGTGTAAATGAGGAGCAACACAAGTTCTTATACCTTCTGAACTCCAGACAGATCTTTCTTCAATCCTGTAACCGTCTGGTACAGAATCTTAAAACAAGAAAGACAAAAAGAAAAATCAGCATAAAGCTAGACAGTGAAAAACACACACTGCAATATTACAAGTGAACACTGTGGGCTCATAATCTTCTGTGATTATTAAAAGGTGCTTAAATTTATCCCCTGACTAAAACAGCAAGTTTATAGCATAGTGTATCACTCTTGCCCACCAAGCATATAGGCATGAGCAACGGCCCACAGCCCACCCACAGCCTGACGGTTTTTACAAATGAATGTCTGCCACCAATTTTATAATAGAAAATTCTGATTCTCAATTAAATGGAATGAATGTATTCTCCTCCCCCAAATAACTCCATTCTTCTCTCAGTATTCGGAATCATGAAAAGCTGTATTCAATTATTATTAAAGGGCTTTTAATTTCATCAATTTTTGGAGAAAAGTTTTTTTCTTATCTTATAATGACCTATATAATAGCCTCAATTTTGCTTCTTAGCCTGCAAAGTCTAAAATATTTACTATCTGGCCTTTCCACAGGAAGAAATGTTGCAGACCTTAAAATATGTATGTTAATGGACCTAGTGTAATAATTATCTACAGCCCAGACTTTACACAGATCTTCCATTTTCTGCAAATATAGTCTGCTGGACTCAAGTGTGCCATTTTCTTTCACAAATACCAGTGAATTCCCTTTACATCCAATGTGCACAGAGGATCTATTAATGCAAAGGCAAACAGCCATCTCAGAAGACCAGAAGCCAACATTCAAGATGGCAGGTGTGGGACAGGAGCTTCCTCTATAAATCTGCTTAAAGATAAATCTACGTACGAACCAAGCTACTCACATTGTCTTGTTGGGCATTCATGGCCATGTCCTCTTCCTTCAATTTCATCATTATATCCATATCCCTTTCATAATTCTTTACTTCATTCAAGGTTCTAGGAATATATGCTCGCTTAAACACCTAACAGAGAAAAGGAAAATCAAAATGGTTATTTACGTGCTTCTCTCATTCCCTGAGCATCCCACCCCCATCCCGTCAGAGCAGTCCGTCACCATCTATCGCACTGATTCTCAGCCAGGCTCTCTGCACACAGTGGCATTGCTGTGTGGCATCCCAAAAGCACTTTGCTACTAATAATAAAACGTGAAATGATTTGAAGTGGCCTCTCTCCCCTTGTGTGCATTCCCAAAAGCTTTTGAGTGGGAAAGAAAGGAATGGAGCTGCAGCTAACAAGTACTGCCCTGGCCATGCCTTACAAGGAACATGTTCTTACATGGAAATCTCACCTACTATAGTGAAAATTCACAAGTGCTGATAAATACAGGGTGCCTTATATTCATCCATCACACTAACAGTCGGAGAACTTTTGATAAAAAGTCCACTATAGGGGCACCTGGGTGGCACAGTTGGTTGAGAGATGGGACTCCTGGCTTCAGATCAGGTCATGATCTCAGGGTCCTGAGATCGAGCCCCGTGTCCAGGCTCTGTGCTTAGTGTGGAGTCTGCTTGAAATTCTGTCTCCCTCTCCCTCTGCCCCTCCCAATTGTTCTCTCCCTCTCTCAAACAAATAAATCTCTAAAAAACAGCCTGATTCCCAAGATTAAAATAATTTTCTTTTTCACCACACATAAATATTTAAAGTCTACAATGGTACCAAAATCAACATTTAAATCATTTAAAAATTCACATTTGTGTACGGAAATGGGCTTTTCCTTCTTGAATCATGTTTCAATGGGTTCTTTAAAAATGCTCTCTATCTGAAGCGTGATATGCCCTAATTTCAAACTACACTGCAAAGCTATAATAAGGGACACCTGGATGGCACAGTCAGTTAAACGTCTGCCTTCAGCTTCGGTCGTGATCCCAGAGTCCTGGGGTCGAGTCCCCCATCGGGACCCCTGCTCAGCAAGGAGCCTGCTTCTCCCTCTGCCTGCCGCCCCTCCCACCACCCCTGCTTGTACTCTTGTGCGCTCTCTCTCTCCCTCTCTCTTGCTCACTCTGGTAATCTTGCTGGCTCTCTGGTAAATAAATAAATAAAATCTTTTTTGAAAAAAGTTGTAATAATCGAAACAGCACATAGCACTAGCACAAAAACAGACATGTAGATCAATGGAACAGAATACAGAGCCCAGAAATAAGCCCACGCATATATGGTCAATTAATGTACAACGAGGGGATACGAACATGTAACGGGAAAGGACAGTCTCTTCAGTAAATGGTACTGGGAAAACTGGACCGCCACATGCAAAAGAATGAAACTGGACGACTATCTTACAAACAAAAATAAACTCACAAAAGAGCAAATGTAAGACCTAAGACTTTAAAATTTCTAAAAGAAAACAAAGATCGTAAACTTAAACACAGTCTTAGTAGTCTTTTTTCGGACCTTTCTCCTCAGACAAGGGCAACAAAAGCAAAAATAAGCAAACGGGGCTACATCACACTAAAAACCTTTTCACAGCAAATGAAACCATGCACAAAATGAAAAGACAATCTACCAAGTGGGAGAAGATAATTTGCAAATGATGTATCTGGTAGGGAGTTAATATCCAAAAGATAAAAGGAACTCAAAAAACTCACCACCAAAAAAAAATCAATAAATAAATGATTTAAAAAATGGGCAGAGGACCCAAACAGAGATTTTCCCAGAGACACACAGACGGCCAACACACCCATGAAAACATGCTCAGCCTCACTGTAGAGATACAAATCTAAAGCACAATAAGAGATCACCTTGCACCAGTCAGAATGGCTATTATCAAAAAGAATTAAGTGCTGGCAAAAATGTAGAGAAAAGAGAATGCCCATTCACTGCTGGTGGGAATGCAAAATGGTGTAGCCACTATGGAAAACCGTACGGAGGTTCCTTAAAATATTAAAAATAGAACTACCACAAGATTCAGCAATTCTATTTCTGGGTGTTTATCCAGGGAAAACAGAAACACTAATTCGAAGAGATACATGCACCCCTATGTTCACTGCAGTATTATTTACAATGGCCAAAGTAACGAAGAGCCCATTAATAAAGAAAATGTGTGTGTGTATACACACACACACACACACACACACACACACATACACACACTAAAACATTACTCAGTCTTAAAGATGAGTGAAATCTTGCCATTTGCGACAACATGGATGGACCTCAAGGGTATTATGTTTAGTGAAATAAGACCAAGAAAGACAAATACCACGTGATTTCACTTATATGTGGACTCTTAAAAAAAAAAAAATGAACAAACAAAACAGAAACAGGCTCAGAAAAACAGAGAACTGGTGGGTGCCACATGGGCAAAGGATGGAGGAATGAGAAGGAGATTAAGAGTATAAACTTCTAGGTTTAAGATAAATAAATCAAGGTATTTAAAACACAGCATAGGGAATATAGTCAGTAACATTGTAATAATATATATGGTGACAGATGGTAACTAGACTACTCAGTAATGCGCATAAACGCCGAATCACTGTGCTGCACATTTGAAAGTAATACAATACCGTGCATGAACTATTCTTCAAACAAATAAGTAAAGCTCTCCGTCTAGGACAATGTGCTAATAGGCTGCTGAGTGGAATGATGTAATGAAATGTAATTATCCAATTTGGCTCAGTTCAATTATGTACAAGGAAATAGTCTCATCATCTGAAAACTGCTTCTCTCTTAAAATCAAGTTCATGACCTAGCATGTCCTTCAAAAACAAAAACTCAAAAGTGTTTCCTGCGACTGTGAATAGATAATCCATCTTACCTCTTCATCCACATGCTCTTGGCTGGACCTTTCTTCCTTGGTCCTTTGAGATGCTATTTCCATGGCCTTGGAAAGAAATCAAAAGTTACATTCCTTTATATTCGACCTACAGAAGATGCATCCATTTCTGAGTTTTAGTATAAACCTGCTCTCATCTTTCTCAGTTTCACCTCTCACTTCTGAGAAAAAGGACTCCGAGGCCTGGGGTGATACAGGTTGGCTCTCTCTGTCAGACCTCACCAAAAAGGCTGCTCTCAGCTCGAAGCTAACAGCATAAATCAAACTATTTAGCCTTGGGGAATCCCTACCCCTTTCCTCAAGAGTGAAACCGCAGTTCCTAATTTTTTTTTTCAAGATTTTATTTATTTGAGAGAGAGTGCAGGGGGAGGGGCAAAGGAAAAGGGAGATGCAGATGCCCCGCTGGGCAGGGACCCTGGGACCACGACCTGAGCCAAAGGCAGATGCTCAACCGACTGAGCCACCCAGGCGCTCCTAATTTTTTTTTTTTTAAATAAGTCTCCATGCCCAGTGCAGGGGGTTGAATTCAAGACCCTACTTTTCCTAATTTCTTTTTTTTTTTTTTTCTTTTTTTTAGAAGAGAGAGACAGTGAGAGAGAGCATGAGCGAGGAGAAGGTCAGAGGGAGAGCAGACTCCCCGTGGAGCTGGGAGCCTGATGCGGGACTCGATCCCGGGACTCCAGGATCATGACCTGAGCTGAAGGCAGTCGCTTAACCAACTGAGCCACCCAGGCGCCCCCTTTTCCTAATTTCTAAATGATTAGCAAAAATATTTAACTAAAGGACAACTGAGACCCAAAGAATGGAAGAACCACCCTTTAATTCTGTAGCAGTCAATGAAGGGAATCAAAGAGGAAAAGTGGACTGTCTTCTAGTTTCGAGCATGTGTGTCTAATGCTGCAGAAAAAGAAACTGCCAGAGGAATCTCTTTGAGCAGTGGCTGCAGCTAAGGTGACAAAGATTCTATGAGAGTCTCTGGGCTTGGAAAACTGGAGATTTGTTCTCTCCTTGGAATACATAGAAAAAAAGGAAAGAATTGTACTAGGGTTTTTGGTTTTTTCATTCAGACACTAAAATTAGTGCTAAAAAATTTAGGAATAAAAACGGTATGTATTTATTCAATTAACATACATAATTGCTTAGAGAGTGCGAGGTACAGATTTGGTACTGGGCAATACAGGAATTAGCCTGCTGCCCCTTATGGGCTCGCAGTCTAGCAGAGGCTGACAACATTAAAAAGAACTTAATAACAAGAGTGCCGGGTGGCTCAGTCTGTTAAATGTCTGACTCTTGATCTCAGCTCCTGTCTTGATATCAGGGTTGTGAGTTCGAGCCCCACTCAGTGGGGAGCCTACTTAAAAAACAGAAAAAAAAAAAAGTGGAAAAAAGAGAACTTAATGACAAGTGAGGCAGTTTGACCACTTCTACTATAGGCTCACAAGATCTGGGATTTACACCTGTGGAAACAATGATTTCTGCCTGATTTCTCCTTGAGAAAGTTCTGTGAATAGAGCTCTAATGTGGCCAACAAGCAGGTGAAAAGATGCTCAACGTCACTCATCATCAAGGAAATGCAAATCAAAGCTATGATACTCCACACCTCACACCCGTGAAGACAGCTACTCCGAGAAAGACCAACACAGGGCACCTGAGCGGCTCAGTGGGTTAAGCCTCTGCTTTCAGCTCAGGTCATGGTCTCAGGGTCCTGGGATCGAGCCCCGCATCAGGCTCTCTGCTCAGTGGGGAGCTGCTTCCCCCTCTCTCTCTGCCTACTTGTGATCTCTCTCTGTCAAAAAAAAAAAAAAAAAAAAAAAAAATCTTAAAAAAAAAAAAAAGACCAACACAAAAACAAAACCAGAACACGGTGAGGATGTATGTGGAGAAACTGGAACCATATGCACAGTGTTGGGCCAGAATGTAAAATGGTTTCACTGCTACGGAAGACAGGATGGCAGTTTCTCAAAAAAAGTAGAACAGAATTACCAGCTAATGCAGCACCTGCACTTTTGGGTATCGCCCGAAGGAACTGAAAGCAGGGTCTTGAAGGGAGACTGGTGCACCCATGTTCAGAGCTCCATTATTTGCAACACGCAAGTGGTTTCAGAAGCCCCCCCCAGTGTCCACTCAGACGGATAGGTGCACAGGCAGTGGCTGTTCACCATGAATGAATCTTGAGGACACTATGCTAAGGGAAACAAGGATCCAGAAAAAGGAAACAAAATAGCATGATTCCACTTACGGGAGGTACTTAGAGTAGACAACCTCACAGACAGAAAGCAGAAGGGGCTGGGGGCAGGGAGAAATGGGGAGTTAACAGTGACTGGGTACAGAGTTTGTATTTTACAAGATGAAAAAGTTCTCATGATGGACAGTGGTGACGGTTGCACAAGAGTGTGAATGTACATGATGCCACTGGACCATACACTTACACGTGGTTACAATGGTATGTTTTACACTATGTGCATTTCGCCACACTTGCAAAAGTTCTAGGATTCAAAAAGGCCTCTGAGAAACAAGGGAAAGACCAGAAGCCTAACAAGTTTCTCACTAAAGGTTCACGAACTTTGGTGGTCTATGTGACCGTCCAGTGCTTCAAGTCAAGAAACCTGGCTTTCCCATTGGCTCTTTACTGTACTTCTCATTCCCTATGTGTGAAATCAAAAGAAGGTCTCAAGAAGCTGTTGAAACGAACATACACTGAGCAGTCGGAGTCCTTGAGAAGTGCCACGTGAGCGCAAATTACCATGTTCTGTTCTTTCCTTTCCTCGCCCCATCTCACCTTTGAAAGGTAAGCGTCCACGTTCTCATGTGTGATGGACGGATCTGTGACAAATTCAAAGAGTTCCCGCACAGTCATCACAGCAACACTGTGCTTCAAAAAGAAATCTGTTGGAAGGAAAATACAGTACAGCCTTAGGAGGGGAAAGATTATTATTCCAACTACTTCATGGAGAAACAAAGAGAAGAATAAAAATATATCATCTCCCAGCAAAGGTAGACGTACCACTACACGAAATGATTTAGTGCCATGATCTGGTATCAGCAGAACCAACAGACACAAACAACCTGGTAGGAAACTCCAATTTCCACTCACCGTTGACGTTGGCACAGTCCTTTCTTAAGAACTCCAAGGCGTGTGGGTGGTCATGCTCTACGGACTGAGAAACGTCAATGATGTACACACCTCCGCTGTGGTACCTGTGGGCCAGACACACAGGGTCTTGGGATCGACTACTTTCCTGCACTTTTTTGTTCAAAAAAATTCTATCTTAAGAGCAAAGGAAATAGCCAATAGAACGAACAAGGTGGGTAAGGGTAAGAGGCCACTCTGACTAGCAGGAGATGAAAACTGAAACAATTTCCAAAGTCCTGTAAATCTGTTAAGGATCAGATGGTCAGTTCTGTGACTAAGTCCACTGTAGGGCACAGAACACATCCTACACTATGACCATGTGAAAGCCAACTTGAAAACTCTAGAATTTAAAAATGACTTCTTGGGGGCGCCTGGGTGGCTCAGTCATTAAGCATCTGCCTTTGGCTCAAGTCATGATCCCAGGGTCCTGGGATGGAGGGCCGGGTTGGTCTCCCTGCTCAGGTGGGTGTCTGCTTCTCCCTCTCCTCCCTGTTCGTGTTCTTCCTGTCTCTGTTTCTCTCTCAAATAAATAAATCTAAAAATAAAATAAAAAGGACTCCTTGCTTTGGATTTTATTTTCTTGAAGGCCATGAAGTGCTGTACAGGAGGTTCCTAAGGGTCAAAACACACTCACAGCATGTTAAATTCACTGAGATCTGCGTGGACAAGTCTGGCATCTTGATACATTCTTCTCATATACTGGATGAGCTGTAGATATAACTCCCGAGCCTTGGATTCTGATAACTGGACGTTTTTCAACAGTGGCGCTGGCCTTGAATACAAATAAAACAAACTAAGATAAAATGCCCCAGAATGAGTTTTCTTGCTTTGTACCACACATGGCCACATGGATTTCTTTTCAACAACTTATCACTCAACTATATCACTACAGATGTACCAATCTGAAAAGCTGTCTAAAAACAGGTGTTCTCCCAGCTTACTGTGTAAAACATTCCTCAAAACTGGGTGAACTTTGTTATTCTGAAACATTCTGAGACTTAAAAAGGTAGAATAAATGAGTAACTCTATGCACGAGTACAGTGGGAAAGATTCACAAAAAATATTCCAAGATGAAAGGAGCTATTTAAATGGGAAAGAGTCCTATATTGGATAATTCAAAGCACTTAAAAATATACTTTAAGAAAAAAAATTTTCTTAAAAATACACCTCTGATAAAATCTTTAAAAAAAAAAATACACCTCTGACCATGTAATTCTTAGCCTTCTATGTACTCACATGTCATCTTTACCAATGAAGCCCATGACAAGAACATGACTTCTCAGCAGGATAGGTTCTGGGCATGGGATCTGTGCTGTGTTTAGCCTGTGGTATTCAAAGACAAAAGGACAAGGGAAAAGGTGACCCAGTATCCAAAACAAAAGACAACAGCTACAGAACACAAGATTAATATGGCTGTTAGGAAACAGCATCAACATGTCTCAATGGTGTTACTGCATTTCAGAAACTTGAAGACCCCAGAGATTTTGGGTAGCACCATGATGCACAACCAAGAATGACAAAACATTGGCAATTAACCTACATCTCACCGCCTCTAAGGCTCAGCCCAATTCCAGAGACGTGAAACTGTGAATTGTGCACCTTGGAATTGGTAAACTACAGCAGATCTGTCTTCTGAGTTGATTAGCCTCAACAATGATTAAAAAAAAACAGCTGGACTCAGGGCACCTGGCTGGCTCAGATGGTAAGAGTGAGCACGAGACTCTTGATCCTGGGGTAGTGAGTTAGAGCCCCACCCACACTGGGTGTAGTTTACTTACAAAACAAAACAGCTGGACTCATACATAATCGCTAACTGAACACAGGAAGATTTCAAAAGTACTTTCAAAACAAGTATTTAATACTAAAATATCCAATGTATGTCATTAATGCACTGCAGATAAAATGCCAAAAAGGTATTTGAAAGAGGGGAAAAAACTTCAAAAAAGATTTTTTAAGATTTTATTTATGACAGAGAGACACAGCGAGAGAAGGACACAAGCACAGGGGAGCTGGTGAGGGAGAAGCAGGCTTCCTGCCGAGCACGGAGCCCAATGTGGGGCTCCATCCCAGGATGCTGGGATCACGACCTGAGCCAAAGGCAGACACGAAACAACTGAGCCACCCAGGCACCCCAAAACTTCAATTTTTTTGAGAAAACTTGGTCTCAGCTCGATTAAGTTGCCCTCACCTGATATAAAAGTGTCAGCACAAAGAATGGATAAATATGTCCAAGATTGGACTGAAATCAGAAAAAGAAAACCATGATAGAGTTTAGGTCCTAACAAAATTGTCTAAAACTCCAATGCCTATAAAAAATGACAGATCAGTCTCAAAACCCGACTGCATCATTTCCCTATTTAAAATCTTGCAACAGCCCCTCGGTATAAATTTTAAATGCTTTCACATGGCTTCCAGGTGCTTGGAATGACCCAGCCTTGCTAAATAAATGTAAATTTTTCCCAAAACAGAGTGGGAAAGTAATGGGTTCCCAAAACAGAGAAGACAAGGTAGTTCTTATTTGTCCAGGAATGTGCTGGATCTAACAGAAACAAACAGCACTCCAAGTACCCACTTTTGGACAGAGCCACCCTGGGATTTGTCAGCAGGAAGGAGCGAGGGCCAGTAGGGCTGCCGCAGCACAGCCACGCCCCCAGACAGTCACCTGATTAAGTTCCTCATTTCTTTTTCTGCCCAGGTTTTCACCATTTTCCTGGGGTTTCCTTTACAATAGCCATGACGAAATCTTGAACGAGAAAAATATTTGTTATTCCAATCATTCCATTATTCCGGTCTGTATTTTAGGATAGAGAAATTAGGCCAATTGGAAAAAGAATCAGAGCTTACCTGAATTCCCCACTTACATACTTATCCCGATCTTTGAACACCAAAATGGAAGTTTTGTAAATTTTGATTGCTCTGCTCTCTCCATTTGCTGTGCTAGCATGGTACACATTCGCCTATTTTGCATCAAAAACAAAAGGACATTTGTGTTAAATAGCTACACATGGTATTTCAATTTTTCACTCTATTTGATTCTATTCTCAAAAGTTAGAAAAAAAGTCAAGCGAACTGAAGTAACATGTATGAGAAACACCATCATCCAAAACATCGTCACCAAACGGTACAATAAGTAGGGCTCAAATTTATGTATATAGTAAGATCCAATTATATACAAGAAGCCATTCCAAACATTTTTGTATCTCAAGTAGGTGAAAAATATTTTAAGACACTCTTATATCTGATTTATAAATTGAGTTTTACTGAGAAGTGCTTCCCATAGAATGAGTTGCTAATTTAAAATGCCATGTCTGTCTCCATATCCATGTGCAAAGGAAAAACGGGAAAGAGATTGGTTGACTCACAGAAACCAGACTAAGCCCCTGCCCCCACTAGTAACTATGCAATAAGGACTCGGGCCGGCAGGAATCAGACCATCTGCACTGACCCTGGGCACCCCTGGACCCAGTGATCCAGTATTGTGACGGAGGTGAAAAGGCACAGTTGTGTGCCCAACTTCCTCCCCACCCATAAATATTAATAAAGCTGTTTTTGGAAAGAGTAAGCTATTCTGACTTGTGTGTGTGTTTTTTTTTCCTTTCCTTTACTTTTTAAAGGCAGCATTTATGTACCAAGTGCCTTAGTTCCCTTTGGTATCTGAAGTAAGAAAACTAACATGAAAACATTCAGGCATCCAAAGAAAAGCTCACTTCTTTTCCTGTGCTTATGCAGCCATTTATCTCGGATATGATTCCTCTAGTCAACATCTTGAATAATATCATTCGTGTTCTAGGATCCAACACCTAAAAAATTGGAGAGAAAAAAAAAAAGAAAGTTCAGAGAGACAGTACCAAATATCTCTCACTTAAAACAGCTGACCATTAATAATCTGAAGAGCTTAAGTACTAGGCCATCCTGGCTGACTCAATGAGTATCAACTGTGGTATTTTTATTCACTCCAAATTTTAGTAAATAAAATGCGACACAAAGGCCAGAGAGACAAGAGATGAACCAACAAATTCAGTCACAGATATCAAAGTCTACCAAGTCAAAAGGAAGCAGAATTGACCATAGACTGACATGATGTAAGAGAATGTAATACAAGTCACATAACTAGGTTTACATTTTCTAGTAACATTATAAGGAGTAAAAAATAGCAGGTAAAATTTGTTTTATTTCATTTAATCCAATATATCTAAAACACTATCAATTTCAACATGCAATTGATGTAAGAAGTTACCAGCGAGAGATTTAACACTGTATTTTTTTACACCAAGCCTTCACAGTCCAGTGTGTTGACATTGACGGCACGTCTCAATTCAGACTAGCTACCTCTCAAGTGCTCAGTGGCCACTGTCCCAGACATGCAACTTTAAATCAGGGGTCAGCAATGGGATTGGGAGGGAGACAAACCATAAGTGACTCTTAATCTCACAAAACAAACTGAGGGTTGATGGGGGGAGGGGGGTTGGGGGGGTGGGGTTATGGACATTGGGGAGGGTATGTGCTACAGTGAGTGCTGTGAAGTGTGTAAACCTGGCGACTCATAGACCTGTACCCCTGGGGATAAAAATTCATTATATGTTTACAAAAAAATTTTTAAATTTTTTAAAAATTAAAAAAAAAAAAAATCAGGGGTCAGCACCTTATAGTCCATGAGTCAAATCCAGGCCACAGCCTGTTTTTCTATAGCCTGAAGCTAGGAATGGTCCTTACATTTTAAAATAGTTGTTTAAGAAAAAAAAAAAATTGTGAGCCATAATGCTTAAAGTATTTATTTAACCCTTTAAAGAAGGAGTCTGCACACCTCTGCTACAGATGAGTAAATCAGGGAAAGGGTCCCCTTTGAAGTCAGCACAATCAATCTTGAGGTGGCTGCAGCAATGTTCTGACCCTTTCTATCACCTTTTCACATCAAAAATCTGGGCAAATGCTAACATCCAATCACAACTCTCTACATATGGGAAAATAAAGAAAATTCTTCTCCACTCTTGAATAGAAAGAATAAAAACAAGTGTAATTTCTAAACCAAGTAATGAATTTCTAATTGAAAATTACACACACACACATACCCCCACTTTGTGGCAGATACCTATCCTTTGCAAAAGCTCAGAAAAATTCCTGCTGACCTTAAGACAAGACAAAAGATTCCGATCTTACAATGAATTCTGCTTCCCCACGGAAGAGGGAAGCACTGCATGATGGCCAGAGCGGGGCATGACTCTAATTTATCTGTTAACAGTCCTATTATAAATACAGCAAAATGTAGATTTCTGAACTCAAAACTACAGGAAGGAGTAGTTTTAGATAACATTAGCATTAAGCAAGAAGAATGAATGCAAACTATAACCCAAGAGAGAAGTAATGCTCATTTAAAATGAGAGCTTGCCGGGCATTTGGGTGGCTCAGTCGGTTAAGCATCTGCTTCTGCTCAGGTCGTGATCTCAGGGTCCTAGGATGGAGCCCCACATTGGGCTCCCTGCTCAGAATGGGAACTGCTTCTCCCTCTGCCTCTGCCCAGCTCATGCTCTGTCTCTTTCTCAAATAAATACAATCACAAAATAAAATAGAATAGAATAAAATAAAATAGAATAAAATAGAATAGAATAAAATATAGAATAAAATAGAATAGAATAAAATAAAATAGAATAGAATGAAATAAAATAAAATAGAATAGAATAGAATAAAATAGAATAGAATAGAATAAAATAGAATAGAATAAAATAGAATAGAATAAAATAGAATAGAATAAAATGAAATAGAATTGAATAGAATAAAATGAAATAGAATAAAATAGAATAGAATAGAATAAAATAAAATAGAATAGAATAAAATAAAATTAAATTAAATAAATAAAATAAAATAGAGAGCCTGCAGCACACTGAAATTTTACCTGTTCCACAGTTGCTCTGTCCGCCTTATCTTTGATGCGATACCTAAGCAAAACCAAAAAAGTATATGCGACATTCAACATTTAGAAGCCAAAATAAAGTTTCCAAATGTATCATTCCTTGAAATTCCTATATGGGTAGTTTCTTTAATAACAGATTTCATAATCTTATTGTAGTTTCATTGCTCAGTAATGATTCCTTCATGTCCCCTTAATCATCAATTCAGTTCCCTAGAGCAAAAGGAACACATCTGCCTATTTCATTCATATTTCTGTCCATATTTTGGAAGGATTAGATAAAAAGAACAGCTGGGATAAAGTGAACTATGCTGCAAAGGAGAAAACACCAAGTCTATTAATAATTGCCCTTAAATCTTTAATGATTCTATTAATACAGATTAAAGTCATTGATACTGCCTTCTCTTTAGAGTTCCTTTCTACAAAGACACAAGGTTTTATCATCTTAAGATATTTCCTGGGTTCTACATTAAAATGCTAACTCTGGTTGGTTTCAGCTCATACACTTAGTGACTCTATTAGCACTCATCTAAACTCATAAAGATTCAAACACAAAGATCCAAACAAACACTTCCATGAAATAACAAGTGATTATGGCAGTTCTCAAAAAGTCTGTATCTTGGGGCGCTTCGGTGGCTTAGTCAGTTGAATGTCGGACTCCTGGTTTCAGCTCAGGTCATGATTTCAGGGTTGTGAGATCGAGCTCCCCCCAACCCCACCCTCCCACCCTCTGCACTCAGCTGGGAGTCTGCTTGAGATTTTCTCTCTCCCCCTCCCTCTACCCCAGTGGGTGTGCACGTACTCTCTCTCCCTCAAAATAAATTTTTACAAAAAGAAAAGAAAAGCTGATTATCTCTTAGGTATAGCAATAAACCAGAAGAAAACTGATTTTTAAGTTCAGTTTTTTTTTTTTAAAAGATTTATTTTAGAGGAAGAGAGAGCACATGTACATGCACAGCCTAGCAGGGGGAGGGTCAGAGGGAGAGAGAGAGACTCCGCAACCAGACTCCCACTGAGCCCAATGAAGGGCTCGATTTTAAGACCCTGACATCACAACCTGTGCCAAAATTAAGAGTCAGACACTTAACTAACTGAGCCACCCAAGTGCTCCTTAAGTTTGGTTCCAACACTACTAGTTGTATAACCTTAATATCACATTCTACAATATACAGTTAATGCCTTAGAGTTACTATGACGTAGAAGTTAGCCAGATCTTAATCTACTGATTTTGAGAAGAATAAATAAAAGCTGTTCTTAGTTATATCACTATTCAGTTTTAAATCTTCCCTTGAATTTTTAAAAATATTTCATGGAAAGGAAGAAATTTTAATAAATTCTGAAAAGAGAATATTTTTATGCTCTAACGTTTTACTTTAAACTAGAATCTGTATTTTAGTTTAAAACCATTACCCTCCTGAGAGTATATCTGTGAATTTCACAAAATTATAGTTTGACCATACATATCTTAAGACTCAATATTTTCAACTTATAAAGGAAAGGATATCCTCACTTAAGCTAAAAAAAAAAAAAAAAAGGAAAAATTGGTTTAAGCATACAAAAAAATATCCTTTCCAAAAGATTTATGACCAAGACGCTACTTTTCCTCAAATTAGTCCCCATCAGCCATGATTGATAGTTAAAATATTACTTACATATCTGCTTCCTTTTGTCTAGACTTTTCAGTGACTTTATTTATGACAGAATCAGTAACATTTAGCTTATCTGAAAATTAAAAAACACACAATGTAAACAACATTTACGACAAAAAGACAACAGTCTGAATAGAATACTTCCGCCCTCCTCCTTATTTTCTAAATGTTTTGTAGTATAGAGAGTATCTTTGAATACTAAAAAAACGTTCATGTTTTTAGAGATGAGCGCGACGCTGTGTCTGCGCGGTGACAAGTGCTGTCCCTGTCACCACCACAGCTATGATTTCTGAGCCACAGAAACCCGGACCCAGGCATCCCCCCCACAAATACTTCACCTGCATATGCTGAATTTCAGACACTTGTTCATACTTCACATGACTAATACAGACAACATAACTGCTTGAATTCCAAGCCTAATTCTAAAAACTTCAAGTTTCATTTTAAATTATAGCTCAATGATGGGCTATGAGAGACGTGCTAGGTTTATAATGAGTCAATGTCTGCGAGACAAAGATGACCCTGCATTTTTCAAGAGCTGGTGGTTCAAATCAGCATTCGACAGCTCACTAAATGATTGACATCTACACACTGAGCGTCTGGTAAAGCCAAATGCACTTAGGTTCTGTATTCCAGCACAGCTGACTCTTGAACAACATGCGTTTCAATTGCCCAGGCCCACTCACATGCAGAATTTTCACAGCATAGGACCGCACATGTATTTCCTCTTCCTTATGACTTAACATTTTCTTTTCTCTAGTTTCCTTTATTGTAAGAATGAAGTATATAACACATAAAACGTACAAACTACGCGTCTATCCACTGTTTGTGTTATCAGTGAGGCTTCCCATCACCAGTGGGCTGTTAGTAGTGAAGTTTTCAGGGGAGTCAAAAGTTATACATGGATTTTCAACTGTGTGGAGTCAGCATCCCAACTTACACATTCCAGAGTCAGTATATTTTCAACATCCTACCATTAGATAATCTTACCATAAAATCTAATACAAAACAGACAAAAACTTGAACAGGCACCTGTAACTTTATAATTCTATGCAGAGAAAAAAACAGAACTAAAAAAGTCTAAGCTAAAGTCTTTCCTGAAGTCAGGCTTTTACGTCACTGAGTTTTTATCTTCTGTAAACGTTATTAGTCAGTCAGCAACACTGAATACTCTCATTTCTTGATTTAATAACATTTTAATAACACTATGGTTTCTGAAGAACTTCCTCAGAGCCCAAATATATTTTACAAACTCACCTAGATTAATTTTATTCTCAAATTTCCGTAAGACCTTGTCTGCTGGAGTAGACATTTTGGCTGAATTGCAATTGGAAGTCTGTCGATTTGCCTAGAAGAAACGAGTTTCAGAATTGAAGGCACTAGTTTTAAATAAAGACCTCAGGTTCTTTATCACATCCCTTTTTCCTTAGCTCACAGTTAACTATTAAAGCATCAATACTTGAATGAGTACCCCAATAAAAGGTTAAAAATCAATCACATTTGTGCAAGAAATTTTTTAAAGACATCTGAAATAGGACAAAATTAGTGGTTAAAGGAGTCTGTACCATCTGCCTCTTTTTAACCTCTCTACAATGTATTCCTCATTATTATAAATAACAAATTAAAATTAAATGCATTTTTTTGTTTGCTTTATAGATTCAAAATTTGAAAATGTTCATTTATACCCAAAGTGTGTAATGAAGAGCTTAGACCAACATGAAACTAGTTCTAAGAATCTCAGTTTGGGTCTACTATCTCAAGAAAGAGAAAGATTAAGTATGAGACTTAATAACTTAGACTGGCACTATGCACAAACTTAAGTAATAGCAAAAAGAGAAGAAAAAACCCATAAATAAGAGAATATAGTACAGATAAAAAGCGCCCATAGTAATTGCTGACTTAATCCCGTTATCTCAACTTGGAAGTGTAAGGCTGACTTGTTTCTTGTTTGCACAGACCTCTTTAAAGTTTTCTACTAAATACAATTTTTAAAACATTTCTAAATACAGGTTCACAGTAGAAATCAAAGGTAAAATTTTAATCACCTATAATTCCCAACACCCAAGACAACAGTTAACATTTAAAGACGTATAATTACTTGTATTACTAGCTTTGTTCAAAGGGGTTACACTATTTCAAAGTTGAAATAGCTCAGTGTCTCACCAACAAATTAATGGAGGAGTTACCAAAACAAGACCACAAGTGTGAAATTCATCTGGTTATTTTTAGTTGCTAGCATTCTAGTCCACAAAATAGTCTCAACAGTCAAAGAAATATTTTTGGCTTTTTCCCCCTCCATCTCTTTCAGAAACTGGTATGTTCCAGGAAGATGTACCATGCTAATCCTAGGACTCTGCAAACTCCTAAAACATTAAGTACTTCCAGTTGAGATGAAGATTTTATGTAGTTTGGTAACTCACATTTTGTACACAGCAGAGATGGTAGATCATAAACATATGTCATTAATATAGCTTTCCACTGCAATGTATCTTAAAGTCTCATAACATCCCATCAGGGATCCTATGAGGGAAATCAGTCCCTCAGTAATTAATCAAGTTTACTTCCAATGTTTCTCTATAAGCAATACTGGAGGATCATTCTTTTAACATTATTTTTGGCACAATCCTAGAAGAACTGCTGAGTCAAAGCACTTATTTTATGTTTTAAATACTTTTTCTCACATACCAGTTTATCTTCCAAATAACTGTGCTTATTTACTCAATCAGCAATTATAATTTTGGGTCTTGGTCAGTTTCATGGGGAAAAAAATGGCATCTCTACATATTTAATCTGCACTTCTCTAATTATTAAGCAAGTTCAACTTTTTTCTCCATGCTTCCTAACCATTTGTAGTAAACTGCCTGTTTACATCCTTTCCTGTGCACATTTTAAAACTCTTCATCATAATTTAAATGACTTTTTAAATGTACTCATTATGAAATGAATCTACATCCAGGAAATTACCAGAAATACGAAAAGGATGAAGAATGAAAATGGTTAAAACCTGGGGCTACAGGGCAACATAACCTGATGGAAATCTTTCAGTTAGTCAATCCCAGAATGACAAAAAGTTCTTTGAAAAAAAGACAACGTAAGCAGTAACAGATGTATAAAATCATATATAAAATACCTGGGGGTTACTCCTTGCATTTGAGATGCAACTCTTGGTGAGCTTCCCAACTCCATCATCCCAGTCCCAGTCGTCATCATCATCATCGGACTCTTCCTCCTCCTCCTCCTCTTCCTCCATCTCACCTTCCCCTGTCTTCTCAGACACATTCTGCAGGTCTTCAAACAGAACACCATCTTGTTCTCTGCTGGTCTTCAGGTCAATGCTTTCACTAGAAATAACAATGTTTCAGCATGTTTTACACATACCTCTAATTGGATTTACACATGTATTTTGTGATACAACAAACTAAATCTATACCAATAAATCTAAAAGTTTTCCTTCCAAAGTACTTCCCCATAAACTCAACACCAAGTTGTTTTTCACAGTGCCATTCCCATTGTTTGCTTCTTCTCCTGGTCCTACTAAGAAGAAATACATCCAGTATGAAACCCACTTCTGCCTTAATGAAGCTAGGATTTACGCTGTCAACTTTCTCTGCTGAACAAATGGGACTCTGACCAATACATCAGACCCGCCTCCAGGAAAACCATTCGCAGATATGCCTTAAGGGGGGGGGGGGGAAGGCTTTTTGACAAAATTTGAGAATAAGTCTAAAGCAGCCTTACCTAGAGCTTAGTGCCACTCCGACAAAAGGAGCTGTATCAAGATCGGTGTCACACAAAGAAGTTTAAATCACCCTTGCTCGTGAAGGGAAGGAATGAACAACACAAGCACCACAAATGAGAGTGGGAGTATGCGTGTAATTCAGTATGAGAAGTGGTGAGTCTCAAAACCAGAGAACAGGTCCAGAGTAAAAAGGGAGCACAACCAATGGGGTGTTTTCTTGCCATGGGAAAATTCAGACCGAGTGCTACTGTATCTTCTTAGTTATTCAAGAGAAGCCGGAAGTGTGGATTTTTGCGGCAAATCCTACTTAACTGGTACATTTAATTTTAACAAAACATTGCATACCAAACAAAATATGTGTCCGCAGGTCATAGTCAATAGAGGAACTACCAGTTTTGACCTCTCATGTAGAGAACAAAGACAGAACCACATAGAACAGCTGATAATGTGAACTACTAGCTTAAAAAACAGACGAGAGTTTAGTAAATTCGGATGATCAATCCTGATTATTAATTAGTCACAGCTTACAGGGCTCCAAATCTCCATAAATATGGCTGGGAAGAAATAATCATTATACACCTGCTATTTATAGTTACTATGATTCTGTAAATACAATCCTTAATTTGATCTTTCAATTGCCAGTAACCTAGAGTGGCATGTCTAAGTTATATTTCATTTGTACCAGAACTTCTCAACCTTGGCTGGACAATTTTTTTATTCTGGAAGGTCGTTCTGTGCCTCGTAGGATGTTTAAAATCCACTGGTTTATCCTCACAACATCCAGTAACGGCTGGTAAACCAGTGCACACTCATTACCGTCAACTACTCACCAGCAACACTGGGCTGGATTTCACCTTCCTACTTCTTCCCTAAAGCCTTATACATGCTTATCTGGAAACAAAAATCTGCAATTAATTTGAAATAAAATCTTATTTTTCTGGCTAAATCCAGTGTAACCTCCCAGTAATGATCATTTGCTCATGGAAGTCTTCCTTATTCCTCATCTGTTTTTCCTCTGTACTAGTTACCCAATTCTAATACAAATATCAATTGTCTAATCCCTTAATGTTTCCCCTCCTACCTCCTGCAAGCCCAGTGTCAATCAGGGTGGTGTTTATCAATGCATCCCTACCCACGAATGTTAGATCTGACACACAGAAAATGATCAACATATTTTTACTGAAAAAAATCCCCAACTGATTAATAAAATCTATATGTAAAGAATCCTTACTGTAAACACAAAGTAAAAACGGTATTCTTGGAATTCCAAAGGAACTCTCAATGTTTCATGTAAGAGTTATCCTTAATTCCTTTTGCCTCACAGGGTAACCCACATTCAATACACCAAATCTTATCACTTCTACCTAAAACATAATCCTGTTACCCTATATCTAGCTCCCATCAAGTCTGAACTGAATTACTTTTGTCAATTTTTTTTTTTTTTTGAGAGAGAACATACATGAGTTGGGGTGGGGGGTTGCAGAGGGAGAGGGAGAGACTCTTAAGCAGGCTCCATGCCCAGTGTGGAACCTGATGAGGGACTCATCTCATAACCCTCAGATCATGACCTGAGCTGAAATCAAGAGTCGGATGCTTAACTAACTGAGTCACCAGGCACCCCTACTGATTAATTTTGAACTGCTTCCACCCATGCCCTCCAAAACCACCCTCTCCATAACAGAGCAATTCCTTTAAATCGTAAGTCATATTATGTCATTCCCCTGCTAAAATCTCTCCTATGGCTTTCTATTAATACTTAAATATCCCAACTCCTCAACACTTACAAAGCTCTACACCATCTGGCCCCTTCTCACTTCTACATCGTACCAAGCCAATGGCCTCTAAGTCTCCCCTTCACAGCCAAGAGCGATACCAACGTTAAGCCTCTGCACTGTTGTCTTTTGCTGAACGTCTGTTCCTTCGGCTCTTCTTGAGATTCGTTCCTTTTCGTCGTTCAAATCTTGACTTAACTCTCTCCTGACATTGTCGTTAGTCTACCAACTGATTTTAATTATTTACATAGTGTCTATCTTTTTTAAAAAAATATCTCTAGGTACTCAACTGTCAGTCCCTCCCAAGTACAAGGTAAAATTCATTGACAGCAGGGACTTAGTCTTGTTCATCACCATCTCCAGCGCCGAAGACAGAACCCGGCACACAGTAGGTGCTCAAATATTTCTCTACGCTGAATACAGTTAAAGAGCAAAAATCTGTGTTTCCTAACCGCTATCCCAACTGTGCGTGCCCGCGATGCTAACTCTGCCGCAAAGCAGGTTATAAAAGACCCGGCTGGAATGGAGAAAGAAACGGAACAACTACCGGTCTCCCTCAATAAGCCCAAGGGGGCGGTTGGCGGAGAAGACAGCAGAATCCCAGCGGAGTCAGTGTCCAACCCGCGCCCACCTGTCGGAGGCATCCGCGTCGTCGAACTGCCCCGGGACCACCCGACTCATCAGCAGCCGCCGGTAGTCCATGACGGAAGCGCGCAAAGCCTCGACGCCCGGGGAGGCCGTCCGCTCAGCGCTGGAACAGGAACCCCACAGGGACAGTCCTACCCGCAGCCCATCAAACCATCTTTCGGCAGATAACCGCCTAGCAAACCACTCAGAAGCTCCGAAGCTAAAAGCGAGCGCCACGTGCTAAAAAAGAGATGCACTTGCTACGGGAGGAAGCAGGATCTCCCCGACCGGAAACTCCGGCTCGACCGGATGTCTCAGCCCTGCCGGAAGTCCCGCCCTCCACAGCCTCGAGCTGGAGCGCGAGGAGCGGGGACGAGGGCGTGGGAGCCCGGGCGGCTGAGTTCCCCGCGGAGATTGGCTGGCGCAGCGGACTGACGTCACACAGGGTTGTTCCAGCCCGCCTGCCTGTCTTCTGCTAGTTTTTAAAAGCTTCGGTGGGAGAACCCTTAAAGTGTTGGCCTTCCTCGCGCAAAGCCGTACGCGGAGGGAGGAAGAACGAAACCGTTACTGCGGATCCAGAAGCTATGAACCCTGGAAGTGAGCACGCTTTTTAGACTTAAGGAGTTTGGTGCATTGTTTTGAGGGGAATAAGATAAGTGACTTTAAAAGTTTGTGATACGACTGAAAAAATTTTAAAACAAAACTAGAATTTGGGGCGGTAACTCCCAATGACTTTTTTTTAACACCCATCTTAAAACAGCGTTAGACTGTCCTGGAATATCTATCCAAATATCTGAATAAATATTTTTAAAGTGTGGCATAAATCTGGTAAGGACAGAATGAAAGTGGAAAGCTTAACTTAAAATGTCAGCTGACAGATGGTGCCATATGAACAAAGTTCTAAAAGTGTAATTGGAAGTGATGATGTAAGAGGTGGAAAGAAAGCATGGGTTAGAAAAAACATTGTTAAAGGAGAGATGGATACGACTTGGTAACTGGATAGCCCAGATGATGAGGTAGAAGGATACCAAAAGTGTCTCCCAAGTTCTCCAATCCACGTGCCTGAGAGAATAGTGTCGGAAGGGAAAGTGGGAGGAAACTGATTTACAATGTTGGATTTGATTTGATAATGACATAGTAGTATCAGGTAAGTAGTATAATGGAACCCGATAGTCCTCTGATAATATTTGGAAAATATGTTTTAAGTAACTGAGGGGTCCCTTCATCCTCCTAGGTCTTTTAGGAAATTATTGGATAGTAGCCACATGTGTATTGATGTGTTTTTGTTCAAATCAGTATTTACTACTACACGAAGTGACCATGGTATACTCAAACTGAAAATTTTTGTTTTTCTAATAAGCTGACAATGGACATTTTAAAATTTAGGACAAGGACTGTTGCTGCTTCCTTAATGCAAGGAGGGATGGGGGGGGTGGAACCCTTTGTTTGCATATACTAATAAACATTAAAATTATGTTTTTTTTTTTTTTAAAGAAGCCTTCCATCATTCAACAGTTAGGAACAAGGACTATCAAAAAGTTTGGTCCTCATCTTCAGATCCTGTGCATTTTGAAACGGATGTTTCTCATGAAAAATTAGAAAGCATGTCAGAAGCAGAGGCCATGAATTTCAGCAGTGTTTCTCAAGACTTAACCCACTCACATTCTCCCTTTTATATGGAAACCAACAGTACCACTTCAGACTTGCCTCAGGTGTGCATTCCTTATAAGTTCTAGGAGGTACAGATGTATGCAGCTTTCACATTTTTTCCATATGAAAATTTCCTCAAAAATATGAGGCGGGGGCACCTGGGTGGCTCAGTGGGTTAAAGCCTCTGCCTTCAGCTCAGGTCATGATCCCAGGCTCCTGGGATCGAGCCCTGCATCAGGCTCTCTGCTCGGTGGGGAGCCTGCTTCCTGCTCTCTCTCTGCCTGCCTCTCTGCCTACTTGTGATCTCTGTCTGTCAAATAAATAAATAAAATCTTAAAAAAGTATATGGGGAACAATAAAAATTTCCAGTGGAGGCTCAGAGGAGGGGAATACAGGGTTTGGTTTTCCCAGTTCCCTTAGTGTACAAAGAAAGAGAGAATTGTACAAATAATGTTAAAACTGATCATTTCAAGCCTCCATGTGAAGTCTTAAGTGTGTAACCAGGGGACATGGCCATGACAACTAGTGACAGGGGCAGAAAAAGAGTCCAAGGGACCGGACATCTGATCTAGAGCGTGTTCCAACACATCAGCATGCAAATGATTCAAATGTCATTCCTAATGGCATTGACAAGATGCTACATGTCAATGATTTTCTATCTTAATGAATATTCCAAGTGCCCTTTCTCACAAAATAAAAGGTTAGACTGTCCCAAATCAGTATTTGTATCAGTATTTAGAACAACTGGATGTTGTTCTAAATGTTTCACAATTATTAGCAAGTATGTAAATAATAGGAGTGAATTAAGTTGTGCCATATGTAATTGACTTTTTATAGTTCTAAAATGGACAAATATTAGCAATTTCATGTGGGTTAACCCATAAATTGGCATAACCTGTCTAAAGGGCTATTTAGTGATAAGAAAACGTGTTATTTTTAATTCTACCTCAAGGAAGTATGCAAATGAGATACATTCAGAATTACCCTTAATAAATAAACATTAAGGGTGCCTGATTGGCTCAGTCAGAAGAGCGTGTGACTCTTGATCTCAGGGTCGTTAAGTTCGAGCCCCAGGTTGGGTGTAGAGATTACTAATCATTTAAAATAAAAAATAAATGAACATTAGAAGTAACCTAAATTTTTATCAGTAGGGGCCTAGTCAAATTATTTCACTGATGTACACCTTACATATGTAAGGTATAAACTTTAAATATGGTAATACAGATAGAGTTGACCCCTGAACAATGCAGGACTTAGGGGTACCAACTCCCCTCACAGTCAAAAGGCTTCATGTAACTTTTGAGGCCCCCCAAACCAAAGTACTGATAGCCTACTATTGACTGGAAGCCTTAACAATAATATAAATAGTTCACAAATTCGTGTGTTATATTTATTTATATACTGTATTCTTACAATAAGCTAGAGGAAAGAAATGTGATTAAGAAAATCATGAGGAGGGGCGCCTGGGTGGCTCAGTGGGTTAAAGCCTCTGCCTTCGGCTCAGGTCATGATCCCAGGGTTCTGGGATCGAGCCCCACATCGGGCTCTCTGCTCAGCAGGGAGCCTGCTTCCTCCTCTCTCTCTCTCTCTCTCTGTCTGCCTCTCTGCCTACTTGTGATCTCTGTCTACCAAATAAATAAATAAAATCTTCAAAAAAAAAAAATCATGAGGAGTGGGGGTTCCTGGGTGGCATAGTTGGTTAAGCATTTGACCCAGTTTCAGCTCAGGTCTTGAACATGGCGTCTGCTTAAGACTTTCTCTCCCTCTCAGTCTGCCCCTCCCCCCTGTTTGTTCTCTCTCTCTCTGTGTCAAATAAACTAATTAATTTTTAAAAAAAAATCATTAGGATAAAATACATTTACAGTACTATACTGTGTTTCTCAAAAAAAATCTCTTTATAAGTAGAGTTGGGCAGTTCAAACTCATGTTGTTCAAGGATGAAGTGTATATTTGTTGATATAGAAAAATGATCACATTGCTTCTCACTGGGTAGTGGGCTTTTGAGTGTTTTTTTTTTTTTTACTTTCTTTTTAAAAATAATGTTAAAGCTTCTTTTTTATAATGATAATTTTATCATATTTCCATTTTAAAAGAAAATTTGGTTATAGTATTATAATCAGGGTCTAACATTATCAAATTATAAAGAATGAGTATCTTAAATTATGTAATGAAATTCTCTTTCTTGGAATTCACTGAGTATTTTGCTCTTTATAAAGAATTTACAGACTAAAAGAACAAAAGGCATATTTTAGTTAGAAATAGTATTATCATAGAAGGCTAGAGTTAGAAGTGAGCTCTGAAATTTGACAAGTAGTGGAGTTCCAAGGAATTTGTGTAAATATAACATCAATACATGTGAATAATGCTATTTTATTTTTCAAGTATATTGTTCTTGATATTTTTAAAATCTCATTAGCAGGAATGGTCTAAATTAGCAAGAAGTCTAAAAAACAAATTGTAAATATATAACTCAGTTTTTCTTGTACTTGAGGTATATTCAGAAAGTGCAACAATGTTATTAAAAGCATGATTGAATAGAGGTTTGTAACCAGCTGACTTTAGTAAGAGATACAATTTTTTTTAGAGCATCCTCAGGTCTCACATACTTGATACACTATCCATGATTAAACCAATGCTTTCCTCCAACGTTCAAAATAAGACTTTCTTTACTATCTTACTTACACTATTAATTTACTTCACAAAACCTTTATCCTAGATAACATTAAGGTAACTTTGAGAATAAGCCCTCCATGAATTTTTTAGATTTCTATCAATTGGAATCATATTTCAATTCATTACTGGAACCTTGTATCTTCACTATCAAAACCCGAATAACAAGTATACTAGAAGTTGTTTAGACCAGATTTAGCAAACTTCAAAGGATGAGAAGAGATATATACATTATTAAACATACCTATATTTATAGTAATACAATTTGACTTACCTAAAAAACCAACATATTAAAATAGCAAAATACTTGCTTAATGTCATTTAACATCATAACCCCATTAGCATGGTTTTACTAAAAAGGAGTAGGGAAGGGTACCAGAAAGTACATTCTACCCATGCAACAAAAAATAGTAACAAGTTACATATCCATGTTCAGAAGAGGCTTATGATATTTATTTGAAATAGTAATATTAATGCCTTTTTTATTATTAATACAGAATGAAACAAAGAATGCTGAAAGGGAAGATGAGTCTAAATTCACACTTTGTGAAGAAATGTATGGCACACTAGATGATTGGTTAGGCGGTGAGTATCTCTGTTGGCAGTATGCAAACAGAGACACTAAGATTCTGATGTGTGTCCTGAGATA
The DNA here is from genome assembly GCF_002288905.1 of Enhydra lutris kenyoni. Lineage (NCBI taxonomy): Eukaryota > Metazoa > Chordata > Mammalia > Carnivora > Mustelidae > Enhydra > Enhydra lutris. The sequence continues at coordinate 7,404,505 of NW_019154132.1, read as the reverse complement.
ACAGCAGTAATAGTAATAGTAATAGCCAAGTGCTAAATTATGCTTTATATGCACAATTACATTTAATCTACAAGCAATCCTATGAAATAGGGCTTTTTTTTTTCTTTTTGAATAAAGGTTGTTTTGTCTCTATTTTACAGATGAGAAACCTGAGGCTCAGAGAGTAGCTTGAAAAGTACAAACCATAAGCAAAACATTTGACCCCATTAAATTTTTTAAAAATTTCTATGTGACCAAATTATAATCAAGAAAATTAAAAAAAAACAAGACTCAGACTAAGATACCTGCAATATGTACATTGTCAAGATTAGTATTCAAGACAAAAACTCCAAAAAGAAAGAGACACATATAAGTCAACAGAAAAATAGGCAAAGAATTCATATTAGCTTGCTAGAGCTGCCAAAATAAATCACTACAGCACAGGTGACTTCAACAATGGAAATGTATTTTCTCACAGTTCTAGAGGCAGGAAGTCTTAAGATCAAGGTGTCGGAAGAGTTGGTTTATCCTAGACCTCCCAGATAGCCGCCATCTTATGTTTTCACGTGGCCTTTCCCTGTGCCTCCGTGGTGTCTTTTGTTCCTTTAAGAACACTAGTCATAATGGATTAGGTCCCCAGTTTTATAACTTCATTCAACCTTAGTTACCTCTTTAAAGGCCCTACCTCCAAGTATATTTACATCCTAAGGTACTGGGGGGTAAGATTTCAACAAAATAATTTTGAGGAGATGCAGTGCAGGCCGCAACGGTATCTAATAGGCAGATCACAGAAAAGGAAACCTGCAAGATTATTAAAAAGACCACAGAATTCCATTTCATACATATCAGTTTAACATGCCTTGAAGGATGTAGCAGAGCAATGAAACTTTTCTGCTATTGGTGGAAGTATAAATTGGAATGGCCACTTTGAAGAGTAATTTTGCAATGTCTTGTGAAGTTGAAGATACATATTTTCTATAATCCAGCAATTCCACCCAGAATCTAAACAAAAATTCCTAGTATACATTGAAACTTGTACAAGGATTTTCACTGAAGGGTTGTTTTTCGTAGCAAAATTAGAAATGAATGTCTAGCAAAAAGGAAAGGAAGTGTAATCCTTCAGTCGAATGAACGAGATCTACATGTATTTACATGGCTAAATCTGAAAAGCAAAATTTTAAGTGAAATAAAGACCCTTATATGGATATACATATATATTTTTGCATGTAATAGGTTACAAATATAATTTGATTCTAATTACAGAAAATTTTAAAACACAAAGTAATACTATATAGCCACAGTTCACCCAGGGTGCTGCAGGATCTTTTGAAATATTTAGGAAACAGTGATATTGGACATCTGTGGGACCCATAAAATACTAGCTTGAGTTCATTTTTTCAATGTAGAACCATACTACAGCCCTTTCCATAAAATATCATTTGCAAAGCTGAGTTTTTGGAGGTTGCTACGATAAAAAGTATTGTATGAAAATCAACATGGAATAGAAAATGAGTGCTGACATCATCCTATCTGATTCCAAGATTTGAGACATGTGGTATCCAATAGTTCATCCAAGTAGTAAGCTCAATTGTATGAGAATGATATAAAACATTGTGTTTTTCTTTCAGTTTATGTATATTTTCAAATATCTAGTCAGGGATAATACTTACATTGAGCTTAACTACTTAATAAATGGAACTGTTAGGTATTTCTTTTGGTCTTTTGGTGCTGTGAAAAACTACTGAGACAGTAAGATGTCACAAAATGAGAAATTCTGGGAAGTTGATATGTATTATTTAAGGTACATGGGAAAGTAGAAAAATAAGTTCATCTGTAGTTATCTCTGGGGAGGGGGAAAGGAGGGAATTGAGATAGCAGGGAGGCATCATTAATTTTGTAACACTTTATTTCTTTCCACTTTATTTATTTCTGCTTTTTGAAAACCTATTAAGTCTGGATAATTTATCATATTGAGAAACAGTATAGCGTAGCATTTAGAAATAGTATTCTAAGAGTCTCATGCTCTACCGACTGAGCTAGCTGGGCACTAGAAATAGTATTCTAGATGGCTAAAATCAACAACACAGGAAACAACAGATGTTGGCAAGGAGGCAGAGAAAGGGGAACCCTCTTACACTGTTGGTGGGAATGCAAGCTGGTACAGCCACTCTGGAAAATAGTATGGAGGTTCCTCAAACAGTTAAAAATAAAACTACCCTACAACCCAGAAATTGCACTTCTAGGTATTTATACAAAGGATACAAAAGTACTGATTCAAAGGGGCACATGTTCCCAATGTTTATAGCAGCCATGTCCACAATAGCCAAATTATGGAAAGAACCTAGATGTCCATCGACAGATAAATAGGTAAAGAAGATGTGGTATGTAAATACCCTGGAATATTACTCTGCCATCAAGAAAAAGGAAACCTTGCCCCTTGAAACAATGTGTATGGAGCTAGAGGGTATTATGCTAAGTGAATTAAGTTAGAGGAAGACAAATATATGATTTCACTTATATGCGGAATTTAAGAAACAAAACATGAACATAGGGGAAGGGAAGGAAAAATAAGATAAAAACAGAGAGGGAGGCAAACCATAAGAGACTACAGTTAGGGGAAAAAACTGAGGGTTGCTGGAGGGGTGGTGTGGGTGATGGGCTGAATGGGTGATGGGCGTTAAGGAGAGCACTTGTTGGGACGAGCTCTGGGTATTGTGTGTAAGTGATGAATCACTAAATCTACCCCTGAAACTAATACTACACTCACTATATGTTAACTAACTTCATGAGAGACTGTGGACTCTGAGGAACTGAGGGTTTTGAAGGGGCGGGGAGTGGGAAGTTGGGTGAGCCTGGTGGTGGGTATTATGGAGGGCACGGATTGCATGCAGCACTGGGTGTGGTGCATAAACAATGAATTCTAGAACACTGAAAAGAAATTTTAAAAATAAATGAATAAATTTAAGAAAATAGAAAAACAATATTCCAGAATTGCAGCTGTACTGCTTATCTACTCTGTGACCTTAGGCAAGGAAGTGACTTAATATCTCTTATGTCTCAGTTTCCTTATCTGTACAACAGGGATGATAAGAATGCCTAGTTCATGGGATTGTTGTGAGATGAAACAAGTTTATATGTGTTTGTTATTATTCTATTGGGCTTGTGTATTCTTTGGAAACATAATCAAAACATTTTAAAATTACAGTACAACAAAAGAATTTTGAAGATATCTTAGGATTTGTTGCAGTGGTATTTGACCAGAATCACTGTAACAAGCTTCTTTGTAGCAGTCATATGAGAACTTCCAGCCCCCATGGAAAAGTAGTTCTGTTTTGTTTGCTAGCACAGAGTCATGCTGAAATCCACTCAATAAAAAATGCTGAAATTTATGTAATTTTAAATAGACTCCAGCAGTTTCATAAATGTAAATATAACTGTTAACATATAAGTTTACAGTCAGCTAATTCTTATTTCCATCTTTCTCTTTCTAATGAGATGTCAGCATTGGAAATGATTCACAGAACCTACTAACTCAGCCAGCTGACATTTCCTCCTTCAGGCAATTTGAACCCATTTGCAAATTTCATCTCAGAGAAGCACTTAATAATGGAATGATAATATCTCAAAATCCAACAGAAAGCTTACCTTACACAGAGAAACCAGAAAGGCAAAGTTGTGTGTCTAATTGTGCAAAAGACACCAATGTGAAGGAAGATTCTTTTAAGGAAGAAAATCCAGTGGGAACTGGCACTTCCACGAATGAAGACCAGCTTGCTCACGAGTGTGTCAGACCTTCTAGAAGCCCACCTCTAGTCCACAGCAGAGAGACACTGAAATTCAGGGAAATGTCACTGCCTAAAAGTGCTTACATGGAGTCTAGTCAACCTCAAAGCTTCTTATATGAGGAGAATGTGCACAGAGATGTTGAAAAACCATTTTACCAAGAGAATAGCTTTAACCTCTTTGATCTGAGAGCTAATTATACAACAGAGGAGGTAAGATTTTTGATGGTCAGTATAATTTGTAGAGTGTTAAAATATGTGCTTTCCATATTATGCAATATAATCTGAGACTTGAAGTACTGCTAGATAATTAACCACAAGGGACATTGCTTCTCTGGGAAGATGTCTTCTGAGATCTTAATCAATTTAGAAACAAAATTTCTCAAATAAAATCAAGTCCGTATTGGAAGTTTAGCTCTACCAAATGATAATTTCCTTGAGGATCAGGGCTCTGTCTTGCTCATACTTTTTTGTATCTTAGCATCTACATAGTGCCTTAAATATAATAGGCTTTTATGTTTGGTGAATCAAATCAACTGGAATTCAGTTTATAGAAAGGAAAAGGTTGAAAAGAAGAAGGAGAGTGATATTAGGTCATTTGACAAGAAAACTTTAAAATTTTTCTGACGAGGGATTTCTGTGACAAGCACAAAATAGTAATTTTTCTACCCAAGTGAAAATATTAATTTGTTTTTTGACCTATTCTTTCCCAACACACATGCCGTGTCCTAAGAACTCTGAAGAAGCTAATAGTATAAATTCTACGTACTCTGAAAATTTTTAAAAGGTAACAATTTTAAGGGCGCCTGGGTGCGTCAGTCATTAATCGGCTGCCTTCAGTTCAGGTCATGATCCCAGCATCCTGGGATCGAGCCCCGCATCAGGCTCCCAGCTCAGTGGGACGCTTGCTTCTCTCTCTCCCACCCCCCTGCTTGTGTTCCCTCTCTCGCCATGTCTCTCACTGTCAAATAAATAAATAAAATCTTTTTTAAAAAAAAGTAACAATTTTAAGAATTGGTATGGGAAAATAGGTATAATCCTAGAATAGCAAAAATAATACCTTTTTAAGTCTGATGAGAAAAGCTATGACTATTTTGTTTCATTTGCAAGTGTGAACTGTTTTTTTGTTCATTTATTTGGAAGCGTATGTAAAAGAGAACTTTATTTCCCTGTATTGATTCTGGAAAATGACATTTAAAAAATCTGTTTAATTAGTGTTTCTCAAGATTGCTCTCTCCTATTTCCACTGCATTTAGTTATTTATTCAGCCAATAAATTCTTTCAGGAATATATTATGTGCTAGGCCCTATACTATGTGTTCATTAATGTTTTTAAAAAAATGTGGTTTTGTCCTCATAAAATAACAGCTTACTAGAGGAAACCCACATTAATCATCAAAGTAAATGTAAACTTTCATCTATGGTAAGTGCTATGAATAGTAATATAAAGTGTATGTAAAGTTTGTGTATGTTATATAATATTACATATAAACTACAAACTGTAAGTATGGTAAATGCTATGAATAAAATGATGGGAATCTTACTGTTCCTAAGGTAGTGGTAATTGAACTGGGCTCTGAAGGATGAGTTAGGTGTTAAAATAACTATGGGTGGGATTAGCATTCCATGCAGAAGTAACATGTGGCTTCAGGGAGCATGGCACCCACTAGAACCTGGCAGGAGCCCAGTGTTTTGGGATCAAAGGTGGCAGGTAGTAGATGAGGATGGACAGGTAGCATGGGTCAGGCATCAAGACCAGACATGGGCATCTTGTAGGCCTCGGTAGGGATAGTTACCTTTATCCCAGAACAATGGTAAACCATTAAAATACAGGGATCCAGTATCTCTAAATTCTAGAAAGTTATAGAGCCCACCCCTGCAGATACCTTTTTTCAGGGTTTTATTTTATTTTTTAAGATTTTATATATGTGTGTATGTATTTCTTTATTTATTTGACAGAGAGAGGGAGAGAGAGAGCATAAGCATGGAGAGCAGCAGAAGAAGGAGAAGCAGGGGCGCCTGGGTGGCTCAGTGGGTTAGAGCCTCTGCCTTTGGCTCCAGTCATGATCCCAGTGTCCTGGGATAGAGCCCTGCATGGGGCTCTCCGCTCAGCGGGGAGCCTGCTTCCTCCTCTCTCTCTGCCTGCCTCTCTGCCTACTTGTGATCTCTGTCTGTCAAATAAATAAATAAAATCTTTAAAAAAAAAAAGAAGAAGAAGGAGAAGCACACTCCCCACTGAACAGAGAGCCCAAAATGGGGCTTGACCCAGGCACCCCCTTTTACAGGGTTTTAAATATCATACTCATTAGAACATTTTCTTACTATCACTTATTATCCTTTGAAAAAGCCGCCAAAACCTGTACTGTGGGAGAAAATCAATCACGAGGCATGTTCATCTGACATTCTTACATTCACAGGAGTCATAGCCATGAGATAATGATTTAATGAGCAGCAAAAGAAGTCTTCATTCAAAAGAGGCATCACAGACTATAGGGTAATTGATAAATTTCTTTGAATTCATTTGAAGTTAAAGAAAGTACCTCACATGTGTTCAGAAAAGTTGGTATCAAAGCTGAGTTTTTCTTCCGAAAAAGTAAATGCGATACATACCTCTATCATATAACTACTGTTTGTGCTCTGCTGTGCTATTGGGTGCTACATATACATGTAGCAGTTACTACTTAAGAATGTCTGTTAAGTAGTTATTATTATCGGGGGCGCCTGGGTGGCTCAGTTGTTAAGTGTCTGCCTTCGGCTCCGGTCATGCTTTCAGGATTCTGGGATCGAGTCCTGCATTGGGCTCTCTTCTTGGGGGGGAAGCCTGCTTCTCCCTCTCCCACTCCCCCTGCTTTTGTTCCTTCTCTCACTGTTTCTCTCTCTGTGTCAAATAAATAAATAAAATCTTAGGGGAAAAAAAAAGTAGGTGTTATTTTATTGGAAGAAGACATTATCATTGCTCTTTTATGACTGAGGTTATAACTTTTATAACTAAACTAGAGGCCTAGAATTCAAAGCCAGCTATATGTGATTTCAAAACTCATGATCTTTATACTCTTTTTCACACTCATATACTCTACTTTATAGATCTCAGTGTCTTCGAAAGGAATACAGACCTTTGAGGATATTCCTGAGATGCTGGTCTGTCACCATAAGGAGGTCGCCGTGGAGGGCACGGACAGGCCACGGATGGGCTCACCTTGGCGTCCTGCAGGCACTACTTGGGGTCGTGGAGCATCTCCAGGTGATGGCAAGATGCCTGACACAAAGCAGAGCTTGGAAAGCTTACAACTTCCAGAAGAGGATATGGCTTTAAATGAAGTCTTACAGACATTACAGCACACTAACAAACAGCAGCAAACTCGGATCCGAGACCTGCAGAGTAGCAACAAGTATTTAGAGAAGAAGGTTGAAGAACTACAGAAGCACACTACCAAACAGCAGGTGTTCGTGGACATCATAAATAAGCTGAAGGCCAAGGTGGAAGAATTAATTGAAGACAAATACAGAGTGATGCTAGAGAAGAATGACACTGACAAGACGCTGAGGAATTTGCACGAGGTCTTAACTCAAACCCAAAAGCATCTTCAGGAAGCTAGGCATGAAAAGGAAACCTTAGAGCTGGAGCTTAAGAAGATCAAGGGCAATTACATTCACCTACAGGAAAGGTACATGACTGAAATGCAACAGGAAGATGAAACCGTCAGTCAGTGCCTAGAGATGGACAGAACCCTAAGGGAGAAAGAAGAGGAGGTGGAGAAACGGCAGCAACTCAAGGGGGAGCTGGAAAAGGCCACCACCTCCACTCTGGACTTGCTGAGAAGGGAGAAGAAGGCCCAAGAACAAGAGTTCCAGTCTTTACAGGAGGAATTTCAGAAGCATGAGAAGGAACACCTGGAAGAAAGACAGAAACTGAAAGCAACGCTCAAAAAGCTGCTCACTCAAGTTCATCATTTGCAGTCCGTATCTGAAAACGAGAAGGTAAAGAACGCCCACCTCCAGCAGCAGGTCAATGAACTAAAACAGGAAAATGCAAGATTTCGGCGGCAGGTGGCGAGGAGCCAGAAGCCAAACAATACCCCTGGGTTTGACAAGGCCTGGCTAACGGAGCACTCTGGAGAAGCGGTCGAGGCCGATATCAAAAAGGTACCAGCACAGATTCGGAATTTCGAGCGCAGAATTTCATGAGTTGCTGGCAGTCTGCTGATGCGCATTTAGACACTGCACTCACATTTGTTGGTAGAAAGAATTATTAACGAGAAAAAGAGAGAATGGAAAATGCACCACAGGTGTACAGGTACAGGTGTACAGGTGTGGTTCTTGGGTACCCAGATAAAGAAGAGCCGTTGCTGGCCTCTTGTGATTATTTTGGTAGAAGTGAAAGTTAATGTGGGAATTTTCTGGGTAGCTGTGATCAATCATCTGAAGCATCCCTTGAGAAAGGATCTTCTAGGTGGGGACCCCGTTGTTTTCATGCCACATCTGCCTAAAAATGAAACTAAATAATGCAATTACATGGTTGGTTTACAAGGTCAAACAAGCCAATATTATATCACATGTTAATTTTGTGACATTATAAACTTGGTGATTGAGACGTAATTGACATATCACGTTAGTTTCAGGTGTGTAGCATGATTTGATATTTGTATATGTTGCAAAATGATCACCACAATAAGTCTAGGTAACATCTGTTAAAAAAACAGCCTGGTTGGGGTGCCTGGGTGGCTCAGTGGGTTAAAGCCTCTGCTTTCGGCTCAGGTCTCGATCTCAGGGTCCTGGGATCGAGCCCCACATCGGGCTCTCTGCTCAGCGGGGAGCCTGCTTCCCCCCACCCCGTCCTCTGCCTGCCTCTCTGCTTACTCGTGATCTCTGTCAAATAAATAAATAAAATCTTTAAAAAAAAACCAGCCTGAGAGCCTCATATCAGTAGGTTTGGAGAGGATATAATATTGTATTCTCTGCAGTTCAGATGGCTTTTTTGGCAGATGAGATCTTTTTCACAAGCCAGAGCACATCTATTGTTTTTATACTATTAAAGTTTTGTAGGCCTGTTTTAAATTATTTACAGTTAACCTTATTAATGCTGACTACTTAGAAAGAGGGCTAATCTTAACTAGAAAAATGTATGTTTATTTTAAAACTCTTAATAACAAGTTCAGCTGATTGTGTTCCCTTGAGGATGTCCTTGGAGGGCTTTTTTTCAGGAATCCTTAATTAGTATAAGTACTATTTGCAAGTAAATAGTTCTATTATTTTTTAATGATTCTCAGGAAAATATTCTTCTCTTCTGTTTAAAGAATTCTCTCTGTAATCTTTTCTCCAGAAAGAAATTAGGGTTATCTAAGCCAATGCTCCTCAAACTTTAGCATTCATCAGCCTTAGCTGTGAAAATGCAGATTTCTGGGGCCTGCCTCAGGGTTTCTGATTCAGTAGGTGTGCTGTGGGGCCCAAGAATGCATGTTTCATTTTTTTTAAAGATTTTATTTATTTATTTGTCAGAGAGAGAGAGAGAGAGAGAGAGAGAGAGAGAGCGCACAGGCAGACAGAGTGGCAGCAGAGGCAGAGGGAGAAGCAGGCTCCCTGCGGAGCAAGGAGCCTGATGTGGGACTCGATCCCAGGATGCTGGAATCATGACCTGAGCTGAAGGCAGCAGCTTAACCAACTGAGCCACCCAGGCGTCCCAAGAATGCATGTTTCTAACAAGATCCTGAGTCTCCCCAATGGTGCTGGGCCGAGGATCACACTTTTGAGAACCACCAACCTAAGCAGAGATGACCTTAAGTCATCTTAAGGGTCTGTATTTTGTCTTCCAAAATAGCTGCTAAACAAATCATGATAAATTTTGTATTGGTAAACTCTGAATGAATTAGCACAACTGTATAGAAGTTTATCACAGTACATTATTTTTTTTGAGCTTTCTTAAAAGAAAAAGTAAAGTTCTTTGTTTTATCTTGACAAATCAATTTCTTTAATATCCTCAAATCATCCTTACTCTGCTTTTAGTTTTGCTTTTATGAACTCTAGGTATGTTTTCTCAAAAGTATGGTCTGGTATATCTATGAGGTCAAAGTATTTTCATAGTAATAGGAAGATCATTTTCACAAGTGCTTCCAGTGGAATTTTCTAGAAACTGTGTGTCATTCATTGCTTTTATGTCTGACCAATGTATGAAGCAGATGTGAGGATTTTACTGTCTTCTATGAAGTCAGCATTATAGATATTTACAAAAATATAAACAGTGCAACTCTTTTCATGAATTTTTTCTTTTGGAAAATGTGGTAATTTCATATTAAAATTGTTATTTATATTTATACAAGGGATTTCTTGTTATTTGAAGGGATAAGTAAGCAAATTTTTAAGTGTTCTCGGTTGTAATATCTAACAATAAATATTGGTAGATATAACCCACATAAACAAAAGCCTTTTAGGATTCTCAAAATTTTTGAATCTATAAAGGGGTCCTGAGAATCCAAAGTTTGAGAACCACAGCTCAGAGGGTTTTTTTTTTTAAATAAATTTAACATTTATCTATACAAATTTAAATTTGAGTGGCATGTTTTTAGGGCTGCTCAGAGGTTTTGGAGTTTTTCCCCCATTTTTTCTTGTTTTTTTTTTTTATTTAAATTCAATAATTAACATATAATGTATTATTTATTTCAGGGATACAGGTCTGTGATTCATCAGTCTTATATAACACCCAGTGCTCATTACATCATGTGTTCTCCTCAATGTCCATCACCCAGTTACCCTATCCCCCCCAACCCATTCCCCTCCAACAACCCTTTGCGTCTATGATTGAGAGTCTCTTATGGTTTGTCTCCTTCTCTGATTTTGTCTTGTTTCATTTTTTCCTCTCTTCTCCTATGATCTCTGCCTTGTTTCTTAAATTCCACATATCAGTGAGATCATATGATAATTGTCTTTCTCTGATTGACTGATTTCTCTTAGCATAATACCCTCTAGTTCCATCCATGTCATTGCAAATGGCAAGATTTCATTTTTTGATAGCTGCGTAGTATTCCATTGTGTGTGTGTGTGTGTGTGTGTGTGTGTGTGTGTGTGTATACACACCACATCTGATTTAGCCATTCATCTGTCAGTGGACATTGGGGCTCTTCCTATAGTTTGGCTATTATGGACTTTGCTGCTATAAACATTGGGGTGCACACGCCCCTTTGGATCACTTCGTTCCTATCTTTAGGATAAATATCCAGTAGTGCAGTTGCTGGGTCACAGGGTATCTCTATTTTCAACTTTTTGAGGAACCTCCATACTGTTTTCCAGAGTGGCTGTACCATGTTGCATTCCCACCAACAGTGTAGGAGGGCTTCCCTTTCTCTGCATCCTCCGGAACACCTGTCATTTCCTGACTTGTTAATTTTAGCCATTCTGACTGGTGTGAGGTGGTATCTCACTATGGTTTTGATTGTATTTCCCTGATGCCAAGTGATGTTGAGCAATTCTTCATGTGTCTGTTGGCCATTTAGATGTCTTCTTTGGAGAAATGTCTGTTCATGTCTTCTGCCCATTTCTTGATTAGGTTATTTGTTCTTTGGGTGTTAAGTTTGGTAAGTTCTTTATAGATTTTGGATACTAGCCCTTTATCCAATATGTCATTTGCCTTTTGTTAGTTGCCTTTTGGGTTTTTTTTTTCACTCTTTCCTTTGCTGCACAAAAGCTTTTTATCTTGATGAAGTTCCAATAGTTCATTTTTGCCTATGTTTCTCTGGTCTTTGGAGATGTGTCTAGCAAGAATTTGCTGTGCCCAGGGTCAAAGAGGTTGCTGTCTGAGTTCTCCTCAAGAATTTTGATGGATTCCTGTCTCACATTTAGGTCTTCCATCCATTTTGACTCTATTTTTGTATATGGTGTAAGGAAATGGTTCAGTTTCATTCTTTTGCATGTGGCTATCCAATTTTCCCAACACCATTTGTTGAAGAAACTGTCTTTTTTTCACTGGATATTCTTTCCTGCTTTGTTGATGATTAGTTGACCATAGAGTTGAATGTCCATTTCTGAGTTCTCTGTTCTGTTCCATTTATCTGTGTGTCTGTTTTTGTGCCAGTACCATGCTGTCTTGATGATTACAGCTTTGTAATAGAGCTTAAAGTCTGGAATTGTCACACCACCAGCTTTGATTTTCTTTTTCAACATTCCTATGGCTATTTGGGGTCTCTTCTGGTTCCATACAAATTTTAGGATTATTTGTTCCAACTCTGTGAAAAAAAGGTTAATGGTATTTTGATAGGAATTGCATTGAATGTGTAGGTTGCTTTAGGTTGCATAGACATTTTCACAATATTTGTTCTTCTAATCCATGAGCATGGAACATTTTTCCATTTCTTTGTGTCTTCCTTAATTTCTTTCATGAGTATTCTATAGTTTTCTGAGTACAGGTCCTTTGCCTATTCGATTAGGTTTATTCCTGGATATCTTATGGTTTTGGGTGTAACTGTAAATGGGACTGACTCCTTGATTTCTCTTTCTTCTGCTTAATTGTTGGTGTAAAGAAATGCAACTGATTTCTGTGCATTGATTTTATATCCTGCCACTTTACTGAATTCCTGTATGAGTTCTAGCAATTTTGGGGTGGGGTCTTTTGGGTTTTCCACATAGAGTATCATGTCATCTGCAAAGAGGGAGAGTATGACTTCTTCTTTGCCAATCCAGATGCCTTTTATTTCTTTTTGTTTGCTGATTGCTGAGGCTAGGATTTCTAGTACTATGTTGAACAGCAGTGGTTACAGTGGACAGCCCTGCTGTGTTACTGACCTTAGGGGAAAGCCATCCATTTTTCCCCATTGAGCATGATATTCTCTGTGGGTTTTTCATAGGTGGCTATTATGATATTGAAGTTTGTAACCTCCATCCCTACACTGTGAAGAGTTTTAATCAAGAAAGGATGCTGTTCTTGTCAAATGCTTTTTCTGAATCTGTTGAGAGAATCATATGGTTCTTGTCCTTTCTTTCATTTATGTATTATATCACATTAATTGATTTGCAGTTGTTGAACCAACCTTGCAGCCCAAGAATAAATCCCACTTGGTCAGGGTGAATAATCTTTTTAAAGTAGTGTTGGATCCTCTTGGCTAGTTATTTTGGTGAGAATTTTACATCCATGTTCATCAGGGACATTGGTCTGTAATTCTCCTTTTTGGTGGTCTTTGTCTGGCTTTAGGATCAAGGTAATGCTGGCCTCATAGAATGAGTTAGGAAGTTTTCCTTCTATTTTGATTTTTTGAAACAGCTTCAGAAGAATAGGTATTAATTCTTCTTTAAATGTTTGGTAGAATTCCCCTGGGAAGCCATCTGGCCCTGGGCTCTTGTTTGTTGGGAGATTTTTGATTACTGCTTCAAAATCCTTGCTGGTTATGGGTCTGTTCAGGTTTTCTATTTCTTCCTGGTTTAGTTTTGATAGTTTATATGTCTCTAGGAATGCATCCCTTTCTTCCAGATTACCTAATTTGTTGGCATAAAGTTGCTTATAATATGGTCTTATAATTGTATTTCTTCAATGTTGGTTGTGATCTCCTCTTTTATTCATGATTTTATTAATTTGGGTCTTTTCTATTTTCTTTTTGATAAGTCTGGCCAGGGGTTTATCAATCTTATTAATTCTTTCAAAGAACCAGATCCTAGTTTCATTGATCTGTTTACTGTTTTTGTTTTGGATTTCTACTTCATTGATTTCTGCTCTAATCTTTATTATTTCTCTTCTCCTGCTAGGTTTAGACTTCATTTGCTGTTCTTTCTCCAGCTTCTTTAGATGTCAGGATATGCTGTGCATTTAAGACCTTTCTCTTGAGAAAGGCCTATAGTGCTATATACTCCCCTCTTAGGACAGCCTTTGCTGTATCCCATAGATTTTGAACAGTTGTGTTTTCATTTTCACTTGTTTATATGAATTTTTTAAATTCTTCTTTTATTTCCTGGTTGACCCATTCATTCTTTAGTAGGATGCTCTTTAGCCTCCATGTATTTAAGTTCTTTCCAACTTTTCTCTTGTGATTGAGTTTCAGTTTCAAAGCATTGTGGTCTGAAAATATGCAGGGAATGATCCCAATCTTTTGGTACCAGTTGAGACCTGATTTGTGACCCAGGATGTGATCTGTTCTGGAGAATGTTCCATGTGCACTTAAGGAGAATGTGTATTCTGTTGCTTTGGGATGTAATGTTCTGAATATATCCATGATGGCCATCTGGTCCAGTGTGTCATTTAACACCTTTATTTCTTTGTTGATCTCTTGCTTAGATGATCTGTCCATTTCAATGAGAGGGGGTGTTAACATCCCCTACTATTATTGTATTATTGTCGATGAGTTTCTTTGATTTTGTTATTAATTGGTCTATATAATTGGCTGCTCCCATGTTAGGGGCATAGATATTTACAATTATTAGATCTTCTTGTTGAAAAGACACTTCAGTTATGATATGGTGTCCTTCCTCATCTCTTATTACAGTCTTTGGCTTAAAATCTAGTTTTTCTGATATAAGGATTTCCATCCAGCTTTCTTTTGATGTCCATTAACATGATAAATCATTTTCCACCCCCTTCCTTTCAACCTGGAGGTGTCTTTGGGTCTAAAATGAGCTTTTTGCAATTAGCCTATCAATGGGTCTTGCTTTTTTATCTATTCTGATACCCTGTGTCTTTTGATTGGGGCATTTAGCCTATTTACATTCAGAGTAACTATTGAAAGATATGAATTTAGTGCCATTGTGTTGCCTGTAAATTGTCTCTGTTCCTTTCTGGTCTGTGTTAGTTTTGGGCTCTCTCTTTGCTTAGATGACCCCTTTTAATATTTCTTGTAGGGTTCATTCGGTGATCACAAATTCTTTTAGTTTCTATTTGTTCTGGAAGCTTTTTAGCTCTCTATTTTCAGTGACATCCTAGCCAGATAAAGTATGCTTGGCTGCATATTTTTCTTGTTTACCACCCTCGCTCAGAGTTTTTAAGAGTTGTATTTAATTCAGCATTTTACTTAAAGAGAGCAACCCAGATTCTTTATCTTTATCCTGACATGTCTGAATTGTGTACACATAGGATTCTAATTTGTTCCTGAACTGCTCACCTGGTGAAAAAAGCCTGAGTCCCCCAGATGTGAAAAGGACTTCTCAGCTGGTCTCCAAAATTCACAGTGTTCCCACTCTGATGGTAGGACTTCTCACATCCCAAGTAATTTTTAAAAATTCATATTTTTTATTGGGGGAGGGAGAAATATCGAGGTCAGACTAAACAAAAGAGGTAATCTAAAGACACAGAGTTAAGTTATGAGATCAAAAACTGGAAGAACCTTCATTTAATACTTTTTACATGTCCTAGAAACTCTATCAGAGCAGTAGTCTTGTCTGGCTGAGTCTGCTCCTAGTGATTGCTAAGTGTTTCTATCAGCAAGCTGCTCACCCAATCCAAAATTTAGCTTTGGGGCAGAGGGAGGGCAGTAGGGAGTTGTGTACATTGGTGGAATAAAGAACGAAGTTGGTGTCAGGTGAGTTCAAATCCTGCTTCACCACTTCCTGGCTGTGTGACTTGGCCAAGTGACTTTGTCTTTATCAGCCGTAGCTTCCTCTTCCTAAGTAGGAGAAATGATACTTGCCACTGCCCTGGGAGGTGACAAGCACTGCATTTAACGAGAGAGCATATTACAGGGAATGGCATATGCTAGCTTCTCAAATGAGCTATTATTTTTCGTCCTCTTATATTAATGTCCATCTTTCTGATTTTTTTTAAGATTTTATTTATTATTTATTTGACAGACAGAAATCACAAGTAGGCAGAGAGGCAGGCAGAGAGAGAAGAAGGGAAGCTGGCTTCCCGCTGAGCAGAGAGCCTGATGCAGGGCTCGATCTCAGGACCCTGGGATCATGACCTGAGCCGAAGGCAGAAGCTTTAACCCACTGAGCCACCCAAGCGCCCCTCTGATTTTTTTTTTTAATTTATTTGAGAGAGAGCAAGGAAGAGAGAGAGTATGAGCAAAGGATAGGGGCAAAGGAGAGGAAGAAGCAGACTCCCCAATGAGCAGGGAGCCTGAAACAGAACTCATCCCAGGACCTGAGGTCATGACCTGAGCCCAAGGCAGATGCTTAACCAACTGAGCCACCCGGGTTCACCATTTCTTTGATCTTAAGTGCAGTCATCTGAGCCAAAATTGGGGGGGCATGGTCTGTGATGTTCCTGACCCAACACAATGCTTATTTTTATTGAGTTTCATCTAAAGTTTGTTGAACACTAGCATTTATTTAGTGCTAAAACTGAGCCAAGCATTTTATGCAGAAGATCACAAAGTGGTGGCCCACCGACTATATCCACCTGAAATTTTGTTTTTACACATGTGAGTCTGAATGTGGCACAGACTCTTCTTAGCTACAAACCTTCCCATCCCACTTTGTTCCTTTGAACATTTGCTTACTCACCATAAGGCTTGGTTCCCCACCCCCCACCTATGTCACTGGAGGCTGCTATTCTTTCTGCCTTACTTGCAGGCTGCTGCTTCTCTGTCACACCTCTTTTTTTTTTTTTTTTTTTTTTTTTTAAAGATTTTATTTATTTATTTGACAGAG